>NC_134791.1:41727512-41737512 GCF_046742065.1 Oratosquilla oratoria | reverse complement strand
ATACATTTTCTTGGGCTCGGTCGACATGCGGAAGCCACAGTGGTTCTATGGAAGGAGACTTTTCTCGAGATGTATTGTGAGGTGATTGAGTAAAACTCTAGCTAAGATCTTGCCTGCGATGGGCAGCAGGGTGATTCCACGATGGTTGTCGCACACTTCCCGATCTCATTTGCCCTCGAAGAGGTGGGTGATAGATGTGTCCTTTTAGATTCTGGGGAACAGACTGAAGCTACCATGTAAACTGAAACGGTTGCTGGAGTTTCACAGTGAAAGCTTTGCTGCATACTTTATAGATTGCAGCTAGGATGGAATCTAGTCCATGTGTTTTGCCGCTAGATAACTGCCGTATTCCAAGCTGTATCTCCTCCAAAGTTGGGGCGATTTAGCACTGTTGAAGTGCTCATCTCATTTCTCAAGAATTCTTTCTTTGTCTGTGATCAGTGTTTACCCATCGACACTGAGAAGAGCGGATAGGCCCGAGATGGTAGGGCCATAAACTTCCTTTAGGCTGCTGTAGTACTTCTTCATAGGGTTGTTATTTGTATAGCTCTGAATCTCATCACCTTTATTGCGTACTGATTGCTATCTGCATTTTTTGAGTATCCAATTTGAGATCCCATTTAGTCCTAAGGTCTTTTCTCACGTCCAAGTTGTCAATAAATTTATTCGCTTTATACACATCTATTTTTATGCTGTTTGAACCATCTTCCGTAACTTCACCCCTCTCTACCTAAAATTCCCTTTCCTTGGTAAATACCATTGGGATATTTTTATTCATTATTTCAGCTTGCATTTTTTCTTCTTCATATACTATCCCTTCAACCTTTAACTTGGCCATTCCTTCTCTATACTTCAGCTTGCCATTCACAAATATGAAGAACAATTTATGTTTATCTTTAACCTTAATCAACTTCACAACTACACCTTATTCAAAGTTATTTTCTTCTTTTAGTTCTGATCTTCCCAGCTCTCCATGTCTTATTTTACTTGTTTTCCTGTTGTGCTTCTATTGCATTTTTTCTTCTTTTTCTCATCTTTGGCACATATTTGTTCACCCTTGCGTCATAGATTTAGGAAGATTTCCCGTTTTTATTTTTCGAATCTTATTGAGATTCATCCATTCCGTTACTCCAAAGTACTTTATCAGTTGAGCAGTTAGTTTTTGCTTAGTTGTATCTTCCTTGTCTGTGTGATTCCCCTATTTTTTCCAAAATACATTCAAGGTTTACATTATCACTTCTACTTATCGGGCATTTGTATATCGATGTTTCAGTCACCTTGGGTTCTTTCGTTAGGATCAAGTTCGATCTTGCTGGTGTATCTTCACCTCTATAACTTGTTGGTTCTTCCACCCATTGGGTTATGTTATTCCTCGCTATGTTAACAATGCATTCCCGCATGATTTCTCACTTCCACCTGTTCCTTACTCCTTTTACTTATCGCAGTTAAAGTATCCCTCCATTTTTTTTCGGTTGTTCGGTTGTATCTATCGATAATGCTTTGTACACTGCCTCGTTCCATGTTCTTGTTTTTGATGGCATATGTACCTCACTGGAGTCTTTTCCCCACGTCCCTCCGTATTCATTATCTCGGCCAATGCTTCTCCCATTACCAATTCTTCCACCAATAAGTGTGTGTGTGTGTATGTGTGTGTGTGAGATAGAGAGAGAGAGAGAGAGACAGAGAGAGAGAGAGAGAGAGAGAGAGAGAGAGAGAGAGAGAGAGAGAGAGAGAGAGAGAGAGAGAGAGAGAGAGAGAGAGAAAGGGGGGCAGAAAAGATGACATTAGATAGGCTTGTGCATGAGTTAGTCATCTTGTATCTCTCACACTTTACAAAAGATTACAAAGGCGGAGCATGCCGACAGGAGACCTTTTGATCCATATCTAGGTCGGATGCAAAAAAAAAAAAAAAATCATATTAATAATAAATTAAAACTATAATAATGTAAATAACAAATAAAATACGTAAATAAATGCATAGGTATAGTTGAATAACAAACAAACAGGTAAATAGTAAATGATAATAAATTGACATATAACTAATAATAAATGAAAATCAGACAGACAAAATTATAACAAAACAAAAACAAATAATATAACATAAATTATAATCATTACAGCATCTTACTTAGGTATTTATCTAAATGATTCTTAAAGCTTCGAACTGAACTACATTGCACTACCTGTGCAGGAAGTTTATTCCATTCATTAACTACACGGTTGGCAAAGTTGTTTCTACCTACTTCCAAATTGAATCTATTTCCGGACAGTTTGAGACCATTGTTTCTTGTCTGATTCTCATTCAATGTGAAAATTTGGTCACTTTTGATGTTGTCAATTCCCTTTAAAATCTTAAAGACCTGTATCAAGTCACCTCTGAGTCTACGCTTTTTTAGGGAAAACAGATTCATGTGCTTAAGTCGATTTTCGTATGATTTATTTTTGATATTTGGAATCAGTTTTGTGGCTCGCCGTTGTACTTTTTCCAGTCTGTCAATGTCTTTAATGAGATTCGGTGACCATACGGAAACAGCATATTCCAAATGTGGACGAACTAACGATTTGTATAGCTTGTTAATGAGTGATGGACTTTTGAAATCAAAAGATCGCGCAATCAATCCCAGAATCTTATTTGCTTTCTCAGAGGCTGAAATACACTGCTTGGATGATTTGAGGTCGTTACTGATAATTACGCCGAGATCTTTTTCACTATCCACTTTTGTTAACGAATTTCCAAATAACTTGTAATCGTACTTACTGTTATTTTTACCTATGTGCATTACCTTGCATTTACTTGTGTTAAATTTCATTAGCCACTTTTCAGACCATTGCTGTAATTGATCTAAATCTTCTTGAATATCTAATTGGTTTGAGTGATCATTTGCCACTCCGCACAGTTTTGTATCATCAGCAAATTTGGAAACAGTAGATTTTAGTCCATGGTCTATATCATTTATATATACTATGAATAGAAGTGGCCCAAGAACGGAACCCTGAGGAACTCCACTTGCAACACTTTTCCATCCAGAAGTTTTTCCATTTAAAACAACTCTCTGTTTTCGACCTTTCAACCAATTACTAGTCCAACCTAATAGGCTACCACATATTCCATGCAAAGCTAATTTAGTAAGTAGTCTTTCGTGTGGGACGGTATCAAAAGCTTTTGCAAAGTCTAGATATATTAAATCTATATTGTTTCTTTTGTCATAATTCGAGATAACTGTGTTGTAGAATTCGAGTAAGTTAGTCACGCAAGAACGTTTCCGTCTGAAACCATGTTGGCTATCATTTATCAAACGGTTACTTTCTAAATGATATTCGATAGCATCTCTGATGATAGTTTCCATTATTTTTCCTACGATTGAAGTCGAACTTATAGGCCTATAGTTATTTGGTTTCTTTTTGTCACCTTTTTTGAATATGGGAGTAACGTTAGCTAGCTTCCATTCTCTTGGGACATCTCCGGATATGATGGATTTCTTGAAAATAATTTCTAATGGAACAACAATCTCATTTTTAATTTCCTTTAAGATACTTGAAGACACTTCCTTTATAAATGTGATTTACCTACATTTCACCCCTCGTCTTATCCACTGCGAAATAGTTAAGTATGATAGACTTCGCTGGAACTTGAGGGTTGAAGGCTGCAAGCCGTTACCGACGTCACGCGCTGAATCTAGTAGATTCAAACAATCTACCTCTTGGGGTTCTTGCCTCCAGCCGCTGGCGCCCAAGTCTGTTCAGTCGCCGCCAACGCTCCCTTAATTGCGAAACAATTAATCCCAACATGCAATTGTTGCAGTTTCATGAAAACCACCCCTAACGTGAGACGCAAAAAATATAACAAAATAAGACAAAATAAAAAAGGGAGAGAGAGAAAGAGAGAGAGAGAGAGACAGGAGGGAGGGCGGAGCCAGCAAATAATGAGGGCGGGGCTCCTCCTGTCGAGTCATTACGAGGATGGAGGAGGAAGAGGGAGAGAAAGAATGACACAGAATGAGGGTGAGAGAAAGAGGGAGAAGAAGTGAAAAAAGAAGATTTAGATAAACTACAGCAATGGTCTGAAAAGTGGCTAATGAGATTTAACACAAGTAAATGTAAGGTTATGCACATAGGTAAAAATAACAATAAGTACAATTACAAGTTATTTGGAAATTCGTTAAACAAAAGTGGATAGTGGGAAGGATCTCGGTGTAATTATCGGTAATGATCTGAAACCATCTAAGCATTCTATTTCCGCCTCAGAGAAAGCAAATACGATTATTGGACGGATTGCTCGATTTTTATTTTATTTTAAAAGTCCATCTGTCATTAACAAGCTATATAAATCGTTAGTTCAGAGACTAAAAATAATCGCATAAACAGGTGGAGAGAGGATAATCTCACTGTTTACTATACGAATAGCAAAAGCACCCTGAATAAAAAAAAAAATTGAGCTTGTGTAGTAGTATTTGATACAATATCTATCATTAATTCTTGGATCAATATGGCGGGTAGACATTTCCTTCCGGAAATCGAGATTGAGTATAGAACACACTGAATCCCTGTTATGACAAATTTGCATGGTGTCGCAGCAAAATAATGTGACCAGCCTAGATTTAAACCATGAGAACACCAACTCCAACTGGAATAATATAGTAGAATATCAGGATTTTTTTTCTACCAGATGATTTCATAAAACAATTGATTACCGAACCTACGGGGGTGGCGGATACTTTGGACCTACTGTTAACAAAAAAAATGACGATATATTAAGAAAGGTATTAGTAGGTGATATAATTATTAGGTACAAGCGATCATCAAAGAACAAGATTCAGCATTAAATGGGAAGAAACAAATAGTAGGAATGATATATTATTACCTGACTTTAGGAAGGCTAATTTTGAGATATAAAGAAATACCTGAGAAAGCTTGGTACCACCCTGGGGTGGGGGAGGTGATAGACCTGACTTAGGTCATACCATGTGAGAAGTTGGGGAACTCTCAAGTGAGGTCACTAACAAGGTCAGCCCGAAGGTCTATAACGAGATCAGGGGTCTAGAAGAATTGTACAATACCGTAACTGCTAGATTCTGATTAACCAATGAAAATTTATACTCTACAGGAAAGTTATATCTGAAACTAATACACCCAAATGAATGACGGAGAAGTCGAAAAATGAGATCAGGATAAAGAGAGGGGTTTATGTTAGACTGAAAAGGAGAGAAACACCTTATGATCAGGTATAATGAAATGGCTACACTGGTTAAAATGAACACACGCAGAGTGAAACGTAACTACGAAATTAAAGATACCAGACAAGCGGGATCTAACCCCAAAGGTTTCTTTCATCTCTACAGAACTAGAAATAAGGAAAAGATAGGCCTAATTAATTCCGACGAGGATGTTTTGATAGGAATCTAAAGAAGAATTGACCGAGGCCTTTAATATATATATTCTCTCAGTATTCACATATGAGAGAATAGATATGCTACCTAATCCTCAGTGAGGAATAGAGAAATATACTAACTAGTATCAGTATTAGGAATGGAGATGTGGTCAAACAGATAGATAGACTTAAAGCTACAAAATCCCCGCGTTCAGACGAAATTTTTCCGAGTGTTAAAAGAGTGCAAATTTGAAGTCTATGAGCAGTCAACGAAAGTATTGACAAAGTCGGTTGACAATGGATTCGTGCCTATTTCTTAGGAACAGGAAAATGTTATTCCTGTATTATAGGTAAAATGATGGAATCATTGTAACAAATAGTATCAGGAGTCATTTCGAGAGTCATAATTTGATTCGTAACTTAAAGCATGGGTTCATCAAGGATAGGTCGTCTGTAATTATCCTTTTCCACTAATGTCTACAAGGTGGCAGATAACAATTATAGTTACGATAGTTCCCTTGCAAAGCGTTGGACAAGGTACCCCTCCAGAGACTCCTTACTATAAGGTAAAATGGATATTGATTCACTTGAATCAGTGGAGTAGAATGACCAAAATGATACATGAGCTTAGGAATTTACTATACGACTCCCTGGAAAGACGAAGAGTGCGGGGCGATCTAATAGTCTTTTAAATAGGTCAAGGGCTATAACAAGGGTGATACAGGCAAGGCCATCATATTAAGACAGCAGGTAGGACTCGTAGTAATGGTTTTAAATTAGACAATTTTACGTTTAAGAAGGAAATAAAAAAAAACTGGTTTACCAACAGAGTGGATAACGAATGGAACAGACTTAGTAATCATGTAGTAGTACTAGAGCGTTGAAACGATTTGTTGTTGCAAAAGAAGATTAGATAACTTCATGGATAGGGATGACTGGTGGCAATGGACATGGAAATGCCTAGTATAGGCCTTATGATCTTTTGCAGTCTCCTTCATTCTTATGTTCTTATGGTCGTATTGGTAGATAGATAGATAGATAGATAGATAGATAGATAGATAGATAGATAGGTAGATAGATAGATAGGTAGATAGATAGATAGATAGACTGGTTCATTGATTGATAATTGACTGAATGACTAATTAATTGATTGACTGATTGATTGAGAGAGAAAGAGAGAGAGAGAGAGAGAATGAGAGAGAGAGAGAGAGAGAGAGAGAGAGAGAGAGAGAGAGAGAGAAAGAGAGAGAGAGAGAGAGACAGAGAAAGAGAGAGAGAGAGAGAGAGAGAGAGAGAGAGAGAGAGAGAGAGAGAGAGAGAGAGAGAGAGAGAGAGAGAGAGAAAGGGCTCGAAGAACACTGAGAATCTTTCGGTTCTGGGGTTCAACTGGGTGGTACGCAGTAGTATTACATTTTGTGATTTGAAAGTATTTACAAATATTTGAAAGAATCTCGTTGTTAGAAATCAGAGTTTTGGGTGTAGTGAAGTCTCTGGTTTCTTCTAAGTATTTCCAGTCCTGGCAAGCTGTATTTCTCTAGTATCTCACCGACAGCATCCCTGCATCTTTTCTTTAGTCCTCCTATGGGTCTTTTTTCTTTTGGTGTCAAATTACATCTTACTTTTGATATCCTTCCCTCATCCTTTCTTTCAATATACCCAAAGCACTTCAAATGCAATGTATCTATTTTTCTCTGTATTGCCGTGACCCTATGCCTATTCTGACTCTATCATTTCTGAATTTGTCTCTCTTAGTTTTTCCTATTATCAATCTCAAAATTCTCATCTCCGTACCTTGACTTTTGTTTCTGTCCCTACTGTTCACAATGGTGTAAAAATATATGTATACACACACACACACACACACACATATATATATATATATATATATATATATATATATATATATATATATATATATATATAATGTACAGTATAGGTATATATATAAATATATACATGAACGTAGACGTACCAGTGAGGCTCTTACTTGTCTTGGGAGGGATTTCTCAGATGGGTAAATGTCTGGGGAAGCATAGAGAACTATAGAGTTTAGAAGTCTATTGTGAAGTATCTCACAGCTGCGTCTACCCATGGAAACACCGCTTAAGCATGAGTGCACAGTGCAAGTCATTACACGCGCACGCGCGCCCAAGACTTCCTAGTGCAGGTGTTAGTGTTTCAGAGTTCCGTGTTTGAGGTTCCGAGTTTGAACTGCGTTCCCGGCTTGAGAAGCTCTCACTGATATTACACGCCAGAAACCCCCTTGAGTAAGAGGATGAGGTGCATTACACACTTCGGTGTGTACGACTATGAGTCGAGGATAAGTAGGAAGAAAAATCGCAACAACAACAAATGAAAAAAAAAGGGCAGTATCAGTCCATAAGAGAGGATGTAAAAATACCAGAGAAAGAAAATAATGATCAGGGGGTGTTGGCTACACGTCTGAAGAATGTGAAAAAATAGTTTTCCATACGTATGTTAACTCTTGTGAGATAGCTAAAGAAGCCAAAGAAAATGGAAGAGAAAAGAAATCACTTGAATAAAAGAAAAAATATAAACAAGCTAGAAACGATTACACAAGAAGCCGAAAAGGGACTGAAAAGAAATTTGAAAATTATATAAATGATAAATACAAAGATGAACCAAAATTGTTCTATAGTTTTATCAACTGAATATTGAGAAAACACCAACTTAGGTTGAAGTATTGAATGAAAGTTGTCAATTTGTTTTCACTAAGGAGACTGATTTTGTAGAGGAAAAAATGTGAACAATGATTCTAGGTTACAAGATACAAACTTCGAAGTGAAGGAAGTGTTCATACTCTAAGAATCACTGGATGTTAGAAAAGCCACAGGACAGGATAGGATCTTGAATTAGATACATAGATAGTGGAGGGACCAATTAGCAGACAAGTGTCATAGTTTAATGGTGTGTTCATTAAGATAAGGGGTAGTTCCCTATGGTTAGAAAAAGACTACCATAGTATCAGTCCATAAGAGAGGATGTAAAGATACTAGAGAAAGAAAAGAATTATCAGGGAGTGTTGGTAAGGAATAACCCGTCCCATGACAAAAATATCTGTAATAGTGTAGGGGAGACTTACGGAGTGCTGAAGAATATAGAGATGGTTTTTCACTGTATGGATGAAGAGATGATGAAAAAGAAACCTTAACCCGCCTTAAAATGGAATATACAACAGTGGTATGGTCGCTGCACAATGTGGAGGATGTGCAGAAGGCAGGATGGAGAGAATACAAAGAGCAGCGAGTAAAAGGAGTCCCAAACTTGCAAATAATCCGTAGGAGCAGAAACTAGAACCACTAGACCTACCCTTGTTAAAGGATCAAAGAGAAAGGAGACTTAATTGCGGTGTTCAATTCACTGAACGAGGTGGACAAAGCTGACTGAAAATATTTTGTTTTGGGAGAAGAGGACATCACGAGGTCATGGGAACAAGTTGGAAAAGGGCCACATGTTTGAAAAACGAGAAAAGATAGCTTTCCATACGGATGTTTAAATTCCTGGAAGGGCTTCGAGAATTGTAGTGACCAAGCTTGAACCATATATATATATATATATATATATATATATATATATATATATATATATATATATATATATAAATTTATATATATATATACATATATATATATATATATATATATATATATATATATATATATATTAAAACGAGGTAAGAAAACTGGAGAATAAGAGACAGATCCCCTTAAGTGTAGCTCTCTTCTTGTATACTACAATAAAGTGAACATACACACACACGCGCGCATATACACACGCGCGCGCGCACACACACACATACGCGCACACACACATACACACGCACGCACATACACACGCGCGCTCACACGCACACACACTCGCATACACGCACACACACATACATAAATATACACACGCATGCATACACACACGCACGCACATACACACACACACACACACACACACACACACACACACACACACACACACACACACACACACACACACACACACACACACACACACACACACACACACACACACACACACACACACACACATTTACTCTTTTCGGGCTATCGCCTGACGAGTCTTTAAGGGCTTGGGAAATCCTGAACCCGTTGAAGAATAAAAATAATAATAATAATAATGAAAGTGCCAGATTAGAAGTTACAGGAAATAACCTGCCATTTCTTCATCTGCCAGACCACAGAGACTCGTCGTGAACTAGAAGATAAATAACTTGGCTACAGTTTTTTCAGTTTCTGAATATTAATCACGATATCAATTTCCAGTGTTGACAATTGACTGCTACTGCGCAAGGAATACGCTGACTTCAAAGCGAAATCCCTGCTCCACTTATCATGTGCCAGGGAAAATACTTCCATTTCATTGGATGTGGTTATGAGGGTCCGCAAAGAGTTTGAAGTAGCTCTGGCTGTTTGTTTACACTGGGACGACGACGCTCCGTCCACCTTTACTTCACTCCTCCACATGCGCTCAACCCACTGAACCCGAACCGTATTTTGGCTACCGCCAGACGATGCTATTTAGCTGAGAGGACCCCCGCCCCCCGCGTCCCAAGGTTAGATAGTCTCGAATAACGAAGGATTTCTCGTACGGATTTTCTTT
>NC_134791.1:41717512-41725012 GCF_046742065.1 Oratosquilla oratoria | reverse complement strand
TGAGTAGCAACTTTAGACAAGTGAATGAAGGAAATGAGTGAAGTTGTGTTAGCTATAAAAGCAATCAAGCATACTACATAAAAAAAAAGATAGAGAGAGACACAAAGGGAGGAAATTAAGATATCATGCAATATGAAAAGGGCATTGTCTATGAAAAGTTAAATTAAAGTTAAAGTTTTGTATATAGAAATATCAATATTTGGAGATAAAAACGATACAACTAATATAAATGAAATTTTTTTTGTTACAACACCAGAAAGATACTTAACTGCCCTACGTTTTAAGACATCCCTCTGGGAGCAAACCTGCAATTTTACGTTGAGAGTCTGGATCGGGTACCGATATGACACAAGAGCAACCGACGGTCATTTCTTTAGAACCTCCCCTACAGCCCCTCAGCCATCGAAAGCCCAACCCCCCTAACCCCGTATACCCTTTCTCTGAAGCTGGGGGTCCTTTCACAAAGGAGGGGATTTTTAATCCTTTTCATGCCTTGACTTTCCCTTCGATCCCGGAGATTTTATGAGCCCAACTCCTATATTTCGTCTGGCGAGACACGTCACCAACTTCGTGCAGTCTGGCGTGGTCACAATATGCAATATGCACTGTCACCCATACAGTTGATGCAGCAATTAATCAGTTTGAGTACTAATTGCAATTTACATCAAGGTCAACAACACGAGCTTCATTTTACAAACTAGGAAGTGCCTAGGACAAGAGCATCAGCTCACAAACTAGAAGGTAAGATTTAGTGAAACACCAGGGGATCAGGTGTGGAAAATATCTCGAAACACGTAGGCTGAAATGATTCGTAAGATGTCTCCTAATCTACCTCGCCCAAAAAGGTTTGATAAAGTAACAGGAAAAATCACAAGAAAAAGAATCTTTTTAAGAAATACAAGTGTTCTGCATCCCTATATGATTATCCGATAAAATTGAGGGAGTTGGAAAAAAAAACGATAAAAAAGACGATATTTCGTAATTAAAATAATCGATAAATCTAAAGAAAATCCCAAAGCATTCTACAGTTATATTAAAGATAAAAGGCTAGTTAGGAAAGTTATTTATCTACTAACTGCCAATGGTGAACTAAACATTCAAATGTAAATGGGCCTATAAATGATACGTTGAACATACATTTTGGTTCCACCTTCATATACGAAACTCCTCAAAGTAAAGTCTTATCTGAACAATGTGATGCGTTGAGAGGAAACTTATATGTCAATCCATAGATAAAAATATAACTCTTTCAAAATTGTTCTGGAATGACCTCAGTGGTGACAGTATTTGCGGGTCACTTTCGAAAGGGAGATTGGCTGTACAATACCGACTACCGATACGTGATGACGTCACGGCATCGGGGACAACTGATTGGCCGAGAACGCTGACGTCACGGCAACGGAGACGATTGATTGGCAGCAAGCGAAGGGCAGGGAGCAAAGCGCCCTCTCGCGAAGCAGTCCAAGCGCCCATGGCGAAGCCATAGCGGCGAAGCTTATGCCAAGAGACGAAACGACGAAGAAGCGTAGACAGAGGCGTAGATAGAAACACCTATGGAAGCGGCTAACGGCTACCAAGGGTATAACAAAGAAGAAGTTCCAAGACGATAAGGTGTTGGCAGCTAGACTAAGGGACGAGCACAGTAAAACGTTCCCTGGGTTGTACGCTGATACCTTCAAATCGACTCTAGAGAACGATAAACAATTCGAATACAGTGAAAATATGTTTGACAAATTGGAGTGTTCGGACGATATGATATCCGATGAGGATTCAGAGGCATTCATGCGACATTACTTCTCAGGACAAACGAACTTCGTTAAAAACGGTGCAAAGTCTGATCACAGGAGCTTTCAAAATTATTCTAAAATGACCTCAGTGGTGACGGTGTTTGGGGGACACCTTCGTAAGGGTGATTGACTATAGAATATCGACTACCGATACGATGCCAAGAGACGAAACGGCGAAGAAGCGTAGACAGAGGCGTAGACAGAAGCACCTATGGAAGTGGCTAACGGCTACCAAGGGTATAACGAAGAAGACGTTTCAAGAAGATAAGGTGTTGGCAGCTAGACTAAGGCCGCGAGCAAAGAGAACAAGAGCCGCAGGCCAAGCAACCTGCCGAAGGCAGGTGCGGCGTAGCCGCTGCTTGTAAATATATAAAAAATGCAATATGTGTAGAGAAATTCAATATATATTAATAAATCCAGTCTGATTGTTGGTGTCAAAAAATTCCGAAATGAATAAGTCAGAATAGAATTATTGTCCATCAAATATTATAAAAAAAAAAAAAAAAAAAATCATCATGAACGGGGGCGTACCAAGAGAAAGATAAAAGTCATAGTACAACAGACCTATAAGCTTAGCCTCAGTCCTTGGAAAAAATATGGAAACAGTTATAAGAGATGACATCGAACGTAACTTAGAAAACATATTAGAAAACAACTGTTTAATAAAGCACAAACTTAGATACTGTTCGTAGTAGCCTATATATAAATGACAAACCGAAGACGAGAATCTAATGTTACTAAGCTGTGAGTAATAGCAAATGATCACTTGAATAATCTGGGTATTGAACAAGATTTAGACAAACTAAATCAATAGTCGGAAAAGTGGCGAATAAAATTCAATCCAAGTTTAAAGTTATACACCTAGGTAAAAGTAACACTAAAAACAACTTCAAATTATTTATAATAACATAAATTTAATGAAAAATGAGAAGTATCTTGGTATAATTATCTGGAACGACATTAAATCCTCTAAGCACTGCATTCCAGTCTCAGAGAAAATTAATAGGATACTGGGACTAGTATTGCGATCTCTTATCCTCAAAAGTCTAACTGTTATCAACCAATAATATAGATCATTAGTCCCCGCATACTTGATAGATGGTCTTTTCGTATTGTTTCCGAATCTCTTTAAAAACAGTGACAGGTTCAAAGAAATATAACAGCGAACCACAAAATTAATACAAAATATTAGAAACAAATCACATGAACATCGCCTAGAACACTTAAATCTATATTTCCTTAAAGATAATTCAATTAAAAGAAATGGAGGTTCAGGTGGATTTAATACAAATTTTTCAAGGTTTTCAAGGAAATCTATAACACCTGAATTAAACATATTTTCGTACTAGATACTGGCCAATGGTCTCAATCTGTCAAGATGAACTATCCTAGTGAAGAAATTTATATGTGAATTGGGTTTTATTCTGACTAACGCCATAAGATTTTACCTATCTATGTGGTACTCCTTTAGGAAACTGAAGTGCCCTTCGCCCGATCCCTCTTATTTCTGCCTCGAAATTCCTACCAATGGAGACACGTGTGTACATATTCAGATATCTACTCGTTTCATCGCATTGTCTATCTATAGTCATGTCCATTCTTTCACTGCCACAGGCACAAAAATGTTTGCGCGTCTGACAGCAAGAAAATGGATCCATATACGATATTAGTCATATCAAACCTCTCGCAATTCTATACACTATATATATATATATATATATATATATATATATATTACAAAGGATTACAAAGGATTACAAAGGCAGAGCATGCCGACAGGAGACCTTTTGATCCATATCTAGGTCGGATGCAAAAAAAAAAAAAAAAAAAAAAAAAATCATATTAATAATAAATTAAAACTATAATAATGTAAAAATAACAAATAAAATACATAAATAAATGCATAGGTATAGTTGAATAACAAACAAACAGGTAAATAGTAAATGATTATAAATTGACATATAACTAATAATAAATGAAAATCAGACAGACAAATTATAACAAAACAAAAACAAATAATATAACATAAATTATAATCATTACAGCATCTTACTTAGGTATTTATCTAAATGATTCTTAAAGCTTCGAACTGAACTACATTGCACTACCTGTGCAGGAAGTTTATTCCATTCATTAACTACACGGTTGGCAAAGTTGTTTCTACCTACTTCCAAATTGAATCTATTTCCGGACAGTTTGAGACCATTGTTTCTTGTCTGATTCTCATTCAATGTGAAAATTTGGTCACTTTTGATGTTGTCAATTCCCTTTAAAATCTTAAAGACCTGTATCAAGTCACCTCTGAGTCTACGCTTTTTTAGGGAAAACAGATTCATGTGCTTAAGTCGATTTTCGTATGATTTATTTTTGATATTTGGAATCAGTTTTGTGGCTCGCCGTTGTACTTTTTCCAGTCTGTCAATGTCTTTAATGAGATTCGGTGACCATACGGAAACAGCATATTCCAAATGTGGACGAACTAACGATTTATATAGCTTGTTAATGAGTGAAAATATAGCTTGTTAATGAGTGATATAGCTTGTTAATGTATATATATATGTATATATATATATATATATATATGTATATATATATGTATATATATACTGTATATATATATATGTATACATATATATATATGTATATATATATACTGTATATATATATATATATATATGTATATATATATATATATATATATATATATATATATATGCTAATAAGAACACGGGTACGTGTGTTCACTTATGCAAAGTAGACCACTTGGAAAAAGAAACTAACGAAGCAGAGCGCTTTCGTATATTACATCTTCAGTGCAACAAGTACATAGTGATAGGAATACATAGACATTATATACATGATACAAAGGGGACTAGGACAGTTTTGAATAAGCATACCGACCAATTACCCCCTAGAGAGCGGAAGGTCATTGTCAATTATCTTACGATGGTCGGGCGACATTAGGTCACAGTCGCCAAGGGGAGCGGAAGGTCATTGTCAATTATCTTACGATGGTCGGGCGACATCAGGTCACAGTCGCCAAAGAGAGCGAAAGGTCATTGTCAATTATCTTACGATGGTCACAGTCGCCAAGGGTCACTGTTTCTACTACTTATATAGGGCGACATTAAGTCAATTTGTTGGATTACATTTTACATGATATTATCTTACTAATTTCTTGACAAATGAAATTATCAAGTTTGTACAAGCCTTTATGTAGGTTGGTATTTTGATTACTAGTGGTATGAATCAAACTGCACTCTATTAAATTTCTTGCTATTATGTTGTTGGTATAATAGATTGCCTGGGCATTACCCCAATCAACTGGATGATTATTTAATTCAATATGCTTGAATATACCACTAGAATTATTGCCATCCCTGACATTTTTCTTGTGTTGTTCAATTCTAATGTTTAAGGGTTTGGCAGTTTGACCTATGTAAAATTGATTACACATTTTGCAAGGAATTTTATAAATGCATCCTTTTTTTATTTCAATACTATTGTTGATAAGTTTATGTTTTACTGTACTATCATGTTTAAAAACTACCTTTACGTTAAACCTTTTTAATAATTCTGTGATACTTAACAAATTTTCTTGAAATGGTAAAATTAAAACATTATGATAATTGAAAGGTGATTTAGGCTGAGGAGTTAAAAATGATTTCCTTGCAAAATTGTAAGCAATATCAAGGAATTGCTTAGGGTATTTTAATTCTAGCCCAATGTTAAAAACATTTCTGATTTCTTCATCAATAAATTCAGGACTACAAATACGAAAAGCTCTTAAATACATTGATGAGAATAATAATAATGAATATATGAACTTACATTGGTTGGTTTACGATATACTTTAAATCTAAGGCTATTGTCATGACGTAGGATAGTGCAATCTAAGAAAGGTAAGGTACAATTTTTCTCAATTTCTAAAGTAAATTTAATAGAATCAACAAGGGTATTCAACTTAGTTAAAAAATTATGGACATTTTTATCTTCTGGCCAAAGACATAAGATGTCATCAATATACCTAAGCCAAGGGATGTTAGGGGGGAAGATTGTGCGTAATATTTTGGTTTAAAAAAATTCCATGTATAAATTACTTAAAACTGGGGATAAAGGGTTTCCCATACTCATGCCGAATTTTTGGGAATAGAAATTACCATTAAATTGAAACTTACAATCTTTGACACATAATTAGTTCAATCAATGTAGATGATGGCAATGGAAGAACATGTTTATTAAGTTCATCTTGAAGGTAAAATAATAAATCATCTATGGAAACTTTTGTGAATAAACTGACTATATCAAAACTAACCAATGTAAATTTATAATTAGGTTTAATATTATGGAGTTTGTCTATTAAATCAGAAGTGTTTGTAACATGAGAAGAAGAGATTGTACCTACTAAAGGGCTAAGGATAGTAACTAGCCATTTGGAAAGCTTGTAAGAAGCGGAACCAATTGACGAAACAATAGGTCTAGCGGGGTTGTTACATTTGTGAGTCTTAATGAGACCATACATATGTGGCAAAGGGGGACTAATTGAAGTGAATTTCTGTAAGAGGTCTCTATTCTTATGAAGCAGTTCTTTTAATTTCTTATTATAATAACTATTAACTACTTCTGTAGGATTTTTGTTAAGAAGTGTGTAAGTATTGTTATCATCTAATAAATCATTCATTTTTCTAAGATAATCATCCTTGTTTAAAATAACAACTGCATTAGATTTATCTGCTTTAGTGAAATGTAAATGATTATCTTTTTTAAGACTAATAATTGCCTTCTGAAAACGTTCTGGGCAATTAGGAACAACCTCTTGTGATAAAGCACCATAAACAATTCCTTTACAAATATTGAAATCTTCAACTGATAAATCATGGTTCTTTAAATTACAGAAAGCTTTACCAATGCTGACAAAATTTGTAGTTAATAGTTATTATAATAAGAAATTAAAAGAACTGCTTCATAAGAATAGAGACCTCTTACAGAAATTCACTTCAATTAGTCCCCCTTTGCCACATATGTATGGTCTCATTAAGACTCACAAATGTAACAACCCCGCTAGACCTATTGTTTCGTCAATTGGTTCCGCTTCTTACAAGCTTTCCAAATGGCTAGTTACTATCCTTAGCCCTTTAGTAGGTACAATCTCTTCTTCTCATGTTACAAACACTTCTGATTTAATAGACAAACTCCATAATATTAAACCTAATTATAAATTTACATTGGTTAGTTTTGATATAGTCAGTTTATTCACAAAAGTTTCCATAGATGATTTATTATTTTACCTTCAAGATGAACTTAATAAACATGTTCTTCCATTGCCATCATCTACATTGATTGCACTAATTAAATTATGTGTCAAAGATTGTAAGTTTCAATTTAATGGTAATTTCTATTCCCAAAAATTCGGCATGAGTATGGGAAACCCTTTATCCCCAGTTTTAAGTAATTTATACATGGAATTTTTTTAAACCAAAATATTACGCACAATCTTCCCCCCTAACATCCCTTGGCTTAGGTATATTGATGACATCTTATGTCTTTGGCCAGAAGATAAAAATGTCCATAATTTTTTAACTAAGTTGAATACCCTTGTTGATTCTATTAAATTTACTTTAGAAATTGAGAAAAATTGTACCTTACCTTTCTTAGATTGCACTATCCTACGTCATGACAATAGCCTTAGATTTAAAGTATATCGTAAACCAAC
>NC_134791.1:41697512-41707512 GCF_046742065.1 Oratosquilla oratoria | reverse complement strand
CCATTCTCTACTCACCCCTATCTCCTGTCTTCTCCCCTTCCCCGCTCAACAGACATTGCCCTCTTGCTCAACGTCCTTTTCACCCCATACATCCATCTCATCCTCGGTCGTCTCCTCATGTTCACTCCCCGCAACTTTGCCTTCCACACCTCTTTTACTAATCTTTCTTCTTTCATTCTTTCTGTGTCCAAAGCATCCCAATACTCTTTCATCAGCCCTATCTGCCATCTCCTTTTCCACCCCCGCTCTCGTCATCTCCTCGTTTCTCACTCTATTCAACCTTGTAACCCCTACCATCCTCTTCAGATATTTCATCACTTTTTAGTACCCCGAGGCACTTACTTAATTTTTTCAATATACATTTTACTTCCATCTCCATTCCTCCCTTTCCTGCCACATGCGACCACAAACACCTAAAGTTATCCACTTCCTCCAGCCTCTCTCCTTTAAGACTTACTTTCAACTCACTGCCATGCCCTCCCCTTGTTTTCACCCACATTTACCTTCAACTTTCTCCTATCGCAAACCCTCCCAAATTCCGTCACTAACTCCCTTAACCACTAACTCCTCTGACCCTGCCACAAATGCAGTGCCATCAGCAAACAACAACTGACTCACCTCCCCTTTTTCTCAATTATCTTCAATCATTTCCAATCCCCTACTCATTACCCTCGCAGTTACCTCCCACACCACCCCATCTATGTACACATTGAACAACCATGGAGACATGACACATCCCTGACGCAGTTCCACCTTTACCTCAAACCGCTCGCTCTCTCCTTTTCTAATTCTAACACAGGCTCTGCTACTCTCTGTGGTGGCCTACGTATAATTTCTCCACTTATTGCATTAGTAACCATTGGGTGTATTGTTATCGTTTAATCTTATCATTATATATTGAATAAGTTGTTGAATTATTGTATTATGATTATGTACAATGTATGTAAGAATCAATGAGCCCACGCACGCCTCTATGATTTTTGCCGCCAAATCGGAGTTGGTAACGAAGCGTGGCTGAGTATTGTTATAACCTTCTGGCAGTCATTTAGGTTCCTTTGAAGTTGTTGATGTTGACACTGTCCAGGAATCGCCTCCTATCATAGCAGCTTTTGTGCTACGGTCTCCACAAGCAAGTGGCGCAGCTCACTTGGCCTCTAAGTATACAACGTATGTAGATGAGATTGGTTTTCCGAAAGTGATGATTCGGCTCATCAACCTGTTGGTGACCCATTGTCAAGCTTTGGTCTTACCTGGCGATCCATTAGGAGTTACGGATCATGTTGTTCATAGCATTGATCCTAAGCCAGGTGTTTGACCTGTTTACATACCCCCTTACAGGTTGCCTCACTCTCGTTGGCTTATAGCACAGTCCTTGGTTGACGACATGTTAAGTGAAGGCGTTGTCCAAAAGTCTCACTCAGAGTGGAACTAGCCGCTCCTCCTGGTGTCTAAGAATGATGGATCTTTCCATCCTGTTATAGATTATAGACGAGTCAATGAAGTCACAATTCCATACCATTACCCTTTGCCTATGTTAAGTGATCTTCTCTAGTCCATAGGATCATGTAACACGGTGTTCACCACTTTAGACTTAAAGGCTGGCTTATGGCAGATTCCCTTGGAGAAGTCTCCTAAGATCACGGCCTTCTCAACTCCAGCAGGTCATTATGAATGGTTTCGTTGCCCCATGAGGTTATAAAATGCTCCCCTGACATATCAACGCTTGATTAACTCGGTTTTTCATGGTCTAGTAGGAAACGGACTTTTTGTTTACCTGGATGACTTAATCTTAGTCTCCAAGGATGTGGAGAGCCACTTCTAAAAGTTGTCCCTGGTCCTGCAACGTTTTGCTGAAGCTGGATTAAAGCTCAATTTGTCCAAATGTTCATTTTTAAGTGTAGCATTCAATTCCTAGGTCATGTTGTAGACAAACATAGTATTCACACCACAGATAATAAAGTCAAAGCTGTAAGGAACTTCCCTACACCTAAGTCAATAGACCATGTATGTTCCTTCCTTGAACTGGCAGGATACTATTGTGGATTTATTAAGAATTTTACTTCAATTGCATATCCCTTTACACGTCTCCTCAAGAAGGATAATTCCTTCAATTGGCGTGATGTTCATCAGGAAAGTTTTGATTCATTGAAGCATGCACTCACTGAAGCGCCTGTGTAGGCATTCCCAGATTACAGTCTTACCTTTACTATTTGTACAGATGCTTCTGGTACAGGTATTGGTGCTGTACTTATGCAGCAAGTAGATGGTTGTAGGCCACACGTTATCGCATATGCTAGCCGCATACTTAACAAGCCTGAGCCTCGTTATTCTGTCCCACATTTAGAGGCACTAGCAGTGGTGGGTTTTAAAGTATTTTCGTGATATAAATTTTGAATATCCTATTACAGAAGGGCGGATAAAGCATCTTGCTATGTGATTCTTGGCAGAAAAATTTATTTTAAAAAATGTCGTGATATCCTCCAAGATAATTTCAAGTCTAAACTTATCTCATGCCCATCATTTCTCAAATCTCTACCCCTTCCTATAGTGTGGCTAAAAAATTACATAATATCATTTCTCCATATATTCCCAACACTTATTCTTTAAAATCCACTGATGAATTAATTGATATATGTGTTAATAAACCTGATTTTTTAGCCTCGTTGGATGCTGTCAGTTTATTCTCTAATGTCCCAGTTTTTAAAACTATTAATATAATTCTCCAATATATCTACGAACACGTTCATACCCCCCCTCCTGCTTTCCCAGACATATCATGAAAGAGATGCTGAAAATTTACACCACCGAAGACCCCTTCAAGTGTCCGGAAGGGAAATTATACGTTCAACATGATGGGATAGCACTGGGATCCCCTCTCGGAGTCCTCTTCGTTCAAGCCTTCATGTCTTCGCTAGAGGAATCAGTGTTTCAGGACGAGGAAGTAAAACCGAAACTCTACTGCAGATACATCGACGACATCTTTGTATGTACGCGGTCCGACACCCTACTTGACAGATTTCACCTCCAGGAAATATCAGGCTTAAGTTTCACGATTGCATTGAATAAGGATGGCAAACTCATATATTTTTCGAATAAATGTATATATATATATATATATATATTTATATATATATATATTTGTATATATATATTTATATATATATATGTATATATATATATATATATGTATATATATATATTTATATATATATATATATATATTCTCTTGTAAACATACGAGGTTGAAGGCTAAAGAGGATTCCCTGTTGATTATCTTATTACGTGTAGCCTCGATACAACGTACAATCTTTTTGTCTTCAAATTTGACGTATCTTAGTAGTTGTCCTATTGTGGCCGACGTTTCGGAACTTCCTGGTTCAATCTTCTGGGCGATCTGGACTCTGGATTCTAGATTCCAAGGAAAGACCACCTCGCTTGCGCGGGATCGGGTTTTGTGGGAGGGGAAGAATGTCTGTAAGAAAATGAAAAGATAGTAGCGTATAAAAGAGGGCTATTGCCACCGGGCGAATTGCGAGCAATTAGGGGTTTATTTGTGGTCGTGGCTCGGGAGAAATGGACCGGGAGCTTGGAGGGCAGCGCTTGACGCCGGAGTTAGGATTAGGATCACCAACGAAAGTTTAGAAAATGGTAGGAGGCGTAGTAGTAGAGAAAGGTGGAAGAAACGGAAAAATCTTTAGTGGGAGGTAAACTGAAATGAGAAGATGTAGTAGAAGAGAAAGTTAGAAAGGAAGCGAATTTTAGTCGAAGAAAAAGTAAGTGTAGATGTTTGTGCGTGTGTTGTGGCACTGTTCGTGAGAGGTGTGTGTGTGTATCTTGCGGGAAGTGAGTTGATTTCACTTCCCGCGTGTAGAGGGCGGTCCTGATAAGCCACAGGTGGGGCGAGCGTTGCCTGTTTTCCTCAGGGTTTGGGTTTGAAGTCCTGTAGAGCTGATCCAGTGGCGGTGCGAGGGGGGGGGGCAGACGGGCGGTGCAAATCCGCCTGCCGACGTCAACGAAGAGATCGGTCCATAACCAGACCGGCAGCGGCAAAGGAGATAACTCCTCGCCACCACCGCTGGCGAGCGCGTTCCTGATGAGCCACAGGTGGGGCGAGCGATGCCTGTTTATCCCCAGGTTGGGTTTGGGTTCCAGAAGAGTTGATTCAGTGGCGGTGCGAGGGAGGGACAGACGGGCGGGTGTTGTATGGTCTCTTTCCTTCCAATCACAACTCTGAAAACAGAGAATTACGCGATTGGGAATTGTGTGTAAATGTTAGAAGTGTAAACTCGCTCACCAGCGTCAGCGAAGAGGCCAGCGTTAGGTTGCAGGCCGGTTGGACAGAGAGGTGTCCCAAGTCTCTCCGTCGACCAGCCTGCGATCAGATTGAGCGTTCTGAGTGAGACGGTTTGGGCCTCTGCTTTGCCAGCGAGAAAGTGTGCGTGTGCCTCTTTTCTTCCAAGCACTACTCTGAAAACAGAGATTTACGTGACTTGGGAAATGTGTGTATTTGTCTTGGTGTAAACCCGCCTGCCGACGTCAACGTAGAGGTCGGCCATGCCAGACCGGCAGCAGCAAGGAGATATATCTCCTAGCCACCACCGGCCGGCGAAGATTCCTTGGAGTTTGTTGAGAGAGCTGGTTTGAAGAGACGTCCGACCTCTACGAGCGCTGAGTTGATTCTTGAGAATGAAATCGATGGTTCGGTCTACGTTGACGTTCGTAAATAAACTTTCTACGTCCAACGAAGCGATGATGGTATCCTCGTTAGATGGAGAATCTAACGAGGATGCCATCAGCGACACCACAAAGTTCACAAAAATAACAAGAAATCCAACTGATTCCATCAAGAAGTTGAACAAAATCATCACATCCATCAACGCCAACATGGACAGTCCAAAATTCCCCAAGCTTACAGGCGAATACTCTATTGGGTATGCTTTTGGAAACATCAAGACACATAAACCTGGCAACCCCATCAGGCCCATCATTTCCCAAATACCTACAGCAACATACCCCATAGCCAAGAAACTTAACGAGCTTCTCACTCCATATGTCCCCAGCACCTACACCATTGCCTCCGCGCCCGATTTTCTCGAAATCTTCCGAGATTCTCCATCTAACGAGGATGCCATCATCGCTTCGTTGGACGGAGAAAGTTTATTTACGAACGTCAACGTAGACCGAACCATCGATTTCATTCTCAAGAGAGTGTACCACTGCGACGATACCACATCTCTCAACATCCCCGAGAAAAGCTTAATATCGCTACTGGAGATATGCACCAAAGAAGCTCCCTTTACCTGCCCTAATGGAAGAATGTATAAACAAATCGATGGGGTGGCAATGGGTAGCCCCCTTGGAGTTTTGTTTGCTAATTTCTTCATGGGTACCATTGAGACAGAACTCCTGGCAGAGGCCCGTCCCTCCATTTACTGCCGTTACGTAGACGATATCTTCGTACGAGTAAGAGACGAGAGGGAACTTCAAGACCTGAAAACCCGCTTCATCAAAGCCTCAGGACTTAATTTCACCTACGAAGAAGCTAACAATGGACACCTCCCTTTCCTTGACATCCTCGTCACAGCACAGCAGACAGGCTTCCTAACAACAGTTTATACAAAACCGACAAACCCTGGACTCTGCCTGAATGGAAAAAGTGAGTGCCCCTCCAGGTACTTACACACCACTATCGGCGCATATGTCAGAAGAGCACTTTCACACTGCTCCACATGGAGAAATACACACCAAGAACTGGAAAGACTAACTCAGGTCCTGGTTAACAATGGATACACAAATTCAGACGTAACACACATCACAAAAAAGATCCTAGACAAATGGTACACAAAAGAAGATAACCCGACACCTAACAACAAAAACTCCATCAAGTTATATTACAAGAATCACATGTCAACAGAATACAAAACAGATGAAAAGATTTTAAAAGAAATCATACACAAGAACATACAGACAACAGACCCCGAAAAACAAATCCAACTCATCATCTATTACAATACTAAGAAAACAGCCCAATTGATTATCCGTAACCAACCCACCACCACAAAAACAACACTACAACAAGACCACGTTGTATACCAATATAAATGCAATGGTGAGGCGTGTGGATCTTACACTTACATTGGTATGACAACAACACGACGCCTAACATGCCACCTGTCCAACGGATCAATCAAGTCACACTATACCTCTTCCCACAACAAAGCACTAACAAGAAAAGACCTAGACAATAACACGACAATCATAGACAGGGAATCGGATCCCCGACGGCTACTGTTCCTGGAAGCCATATACATACAAGATAACCATCCTAACATCAACATCCAGACCGAAGACCTGCGCGTCTTACCATCCATGAAGAGACTGAACACAGACAGAATCACTACACGCACTGGGAGAGGTCTCCCAGACCTCCAGTAACCCGGATCCCCTATTGGTCCTAGGCAACCAATCAGAGGAGACCTCTTCCTGCAAGAAGCCTTATGATCCCAACTCCATGAATAAATACGACATCCACAGACACTGCACATCAGATCGCCCACAAGATGGAACCAGGAAGTTCCGAAACGTCGGCCACAATAGGACAACTACTAAGATACGTCAAATTTGAAGACAAAAAGATTGTACGTTGTATCAAAGCTACACGTAATAAAATAATCAACAGTGAATCCTCTTTAGCCTTCAACCTCGTATGTTTACAAGAGAATATACTACCTGGCTACACCAATATATATATATATATATATATATATATATATATATAAATATATATGTAAATATACATATATATATGTATATATATGTATGTATATATATATATATATATACATATATATATATATATATATATATATATATATGTATATATATATATATATATATATATATATATATATATATATAAGTATGGAAGACAAATGAGTGAAAGGGCGGTGAGTTAAACACAGAGAATAGTTGGAGTTTTATTCCCTGACGTTTCGTCATTAACAGGACATTCTCTAAATACATACAGCTGTTAATCTTTTGAGACTGGATGCACTTTGAGAATGTCCTGGTAAGGACGAAACGTCAGTGAATGAAACTCCAACAGTTCTCTGTGTTTAGCTCACCGCCCTTCTACTCATATATACTGTATATATAATATATATACATATATATATATATATATATATATATATATGTACACACACACAAACACACACACACATATATATATATATATATAGATATATATATATACATATATATATATATATATATATATACATATATACATATATATGTATATATGTATGTATGTATGTATGTATGTATGTATGTATGTATGTATGTATGTATGTATGTATGTATGTGTGTATGTATATATGTACGGTATGTATGCGAGTGCGCGCGCGCGCGCGCGTGTGTGTGTGTGTTTGTGTGTGTGTGTGTGTGTGTGTGTGTGTGTGTGTGTGTGTGTGTGTGTGTGTGTGTGTGTGTGTGTGTGTGTGTGTGTGTGTGTGTGTGTGTGTGTGATTCACCATCATGGTCTTGGATCACGTGTTGGACTCGTGATCGATAACATTTCCCTCCCGGAAGAGAGCTCAGAGCTCATATATGACCGATCCAAGAGTAATGTTGTGACACGCACACGCACAACTCCCCGCCTACGAGAACTAGAGTAACGACTCGCAGAGCAGCAATACTGAAATTACTTCAGCCCTGGGAGGGATTCGAACCCAGTCCGCCGTAGCGACGGCCGGGAACTCTAACCACAGTGCCATCGAGTCATGTGTGTGTGTGTGCGTGCGTGCGCGCGTGTATGTGTGTGTGTGTGTGTGTGTGTGTGTGTGTGTGTGTGTGTGTGTGTGTGTGTGTGTGTGTGTGTGTGTGTGTGTGTGTGTGTGTGTGTGTGTGTGTGTGTGTGTGTGTATGTGTGTGTGTGTGCAGGAATAACCACCAGGAAAAAATAGATTCACAAAGAAGAGCGCTTTCGTGTAATTACATCTTTAGTGCTAATACAAAGAAGGAATTATAAAAGGGAGAAAGAACATACAGATTATAAGACTAAATGAGACATGGTGAAGAAAGAATTCGGAGAGGTAGTGGAAGAAGTGCACATTGCTTCACTGCCGTCCTGGTAACCAACAAGCATGAGACAAATAAAACTATCTAATTTGTACAAACCTTGATGGAAGATAATATTTATTCCCTTACTAGATTTGATCAAACTACATTCAATTAAATCTCTTTCTGTGATGTTATTGTTATATGTGATGACTTTAGCGTTACCCCAGTCAACTGGGCGGTTAAAATTGTTCATGTGGATGCATATACCGCTAGATTGGTTTCCCTCTTTAATGTAACTCTTGTGTTGATTAATTCGTGTTTTGAGTGTTTTAGCAGTCTGACCAACATAATAATGATTACATGATTTACAAGGTAGTTTGTACACACACTCTTTATCACTATTGACGGAATTATTTATGAACAATTGTCTTACAGTGTTCTTATTGTTAAAAACAACATTAATGTTAAAACTACGTAATGACTCTGGGATGCCTTACAGGTTCTCTTGGTAAGGTAAAACTAACATGTTTTTCTTATTAAAAGTTTGATTTGAATTGGGGTTGTAAAAGGTTGTTTTAACACAATTGTAAACTGTATCAAGAACGTGTATAGGGTATTGCAGCTTAGCACCAATACCGTAAATACATCTCATTTCATCATCGATGTACCCTGGACTGCAAATGCGTAAAGCCCTGAGGAACATCGAAGAAAAAACAGATCGTTTTACGCCATGAGGGTGTGAGGAATAATAGTGTATATACAGTATAAATAAACATTGGCTAGTTTACGATATACGCCAAACTTCAACTCATTTTCACGGTGATAGAAATCGAGGAAAGGCAAAATCCCTTCATTCTCTATCCCCACCGTGAACTTAAGAGAACTGACTAAATTGTAAATTTTAGACAAAAAATCACTTACATTAACTTGAATGGGCCACAAACATAGGATGTCATCAATATACCGCAACTATATGATGTTGGAGGGAATGATCTTACTTAATATTCTAGTTTAAAAAATCCATATATAGGTTATTCAATACTGGGAAGAAAGGATTACCCATACTCATTCCAAATTTCTGGGAATAAAATTGATCATTAAATTGGAACTTGCAATCTTTAACACACAATTTGATTAGTTCAATTATGGTGCCTGAGGTAATGGTAAATCATGCTTATCTTCTTTTAAATAGATCAGCAGATCATCCAAAGGAGCTTTAGTAAATAAAGGAAATGTTATAACTGACTAATCTAAATTTATAATTGGTTTTACTTCACCCAGTTTGAATTCGGAATTCGAGTTATAAGAAAAACATGTTAGTTTGACCTTACCAAGAGAACCTGCAAGGCATTCCAGAACACTGTAAGACAATTGCTCATGAATAATACCGTCAATAGTGATAAAGGGTGTGGGTACAAACTACCTTGTAAATCAAGTAATCAGTACTATGTTGGTCAAACTGCTAAAACACTCAAAACACGAATTAATCAACAGAATTATGTTAGAGAGGGAAAATAATCTAGCGGCATATACATCCACATAAACAATTTTAACCATCCAGTTGACTGGGATATCGCTAAACTCATCACATGACAATAACATCACAGAAAGAGATTCAATTAAATGTAGTTTGACCAAATCTATTAAGGGAATAAATGTTAACGTCCATCAAGGTTTGTACAAATTAAATAGTTATGTTTGCCAAGAAATTTCTTTTTCCATTATTATAATATACCAGTTGTGATCCATTGTCCCATGCTTGTTGGCTGCCAGGACGTCAGTAAACACCAAATTCAATTCGAAGGGTTTATTATGTCCGATGTTTCTATTCGCGTCCAGGAATCGTTTTCAGGGGGTGTGATGGATACGTACAGTGAACTCAAATATATGTAGTCCGGAATGTGACTGGAAGAGGACTTTGGACCTTGGAGATCAT
>NC_134791.1:41690012-41692512 GCF_046742065.1 Oratosquilla oratoria | reverse complement strand
AGAGAGACGGATAGGGATAGACAGAGAGAGAGAAAGAGAGAGAGACGGATAGGGATAGACAGAGAGAGAGAGAGAGACTACGGATGACTTCTCAATAAAAAACAATGAATTATTGTGGTGCAATATCGAGCATGCCTTTATTATGTTCTGCTGTTTAAGCCTCGTATGAATGCTACTTTTAAACATTTCCCTCTCATTCTGCCAAGTTCACATATTATCAACTTCGAATTCTCCCAGTCCATTAACTGGTTTCTGGTATTCCAATGTGTTATACACGCATTATGGGGGTTGTCTTAGAGTCCCGTGATATTTATTGGATGTACAATAGGACCTACTACATACTTTACAGAGAATTCAATGATTGGACCACAATCAACTGCACCATATTTTAGAAATCCCCTTCCCCCGTTTCTCCAGGATATATTGCATGTATGACATTTTTATTCTGTGTCTGTGTACTTGAGAAAGCTCTAATGAGTGAAACATTGCAAAGGTGATTCCTCTGCCATGTGTGTCAACAGATACCATTTTCAAACATATAGAGGGTACCCTTAGCAGGAGGAAAGAGCCTGGTGATAACACGTATGAAGTTTTGGTGAGTAGTGGTAGTGCACTCAAGGATGCGCTTCACAGGAGGAAAATAGATTGATAATGATATACAGGGGCTTTTCTTCGAAGCAAGACCGATCTTTTTTGCAATTGTGTATTTTAAGACATTATCTTTTACCTTCTTAAGAATTGATAATGTATGAGTACTAACGTTCCTTATTCTTATACTGCAGTTGGCATCGAGATTCCTGACTACATCGCGTCGAAGAACCTGGGAAGCCTCAAACAACGCATGATGGCATCCGGTCGGTAGGACGACTGGCCTCCTATCACAGCCCTGTTCCTCAACCCAAGGATGCCAATTGAAAGTGTGAACGAAGATTTGCAATCAAAATTTGTTCATATTTGAAACCTTGGTGACAATACTATATTGTAACTAACTACTGTTTTTTGTTCAATTGGATAGCCGCTGACGCTCTGATGATCTGTGTAGCTGATCGCACAAAATTGTGGATTTTTTTTCCCCTCAGGATTCACCAAAACTTCTCTAGAAAAAAGACTATCACCATCGTTACAGCGGTGGGATTTTTGCACACTACACAGCACAACATGACAAAAGACCAAATCAGCATGTTTGAGAAATAATACTTCCATCATTTACCGAACAATTGATCACCGCAGACTACAAATAGCAGAAGCTGTTTTAATCGAAAAATTCAGACCACCTTAAAAAAAAAAAAAAAAAAAAAAAAAAAAAAAGAAAAGAACCCCATAGTAACAGACTAGTCACATTAGTCATGGACAATAGATCAGATCACAAGCCACACTCGGTGAGGTCACTCAAATTATGAACACACAAACTCAGATTATTAGAATATCTACTATTTCCACCCAAATGAAGAAAAGGAAAGAGACCTCGAAATTTGCAGAAACTTCTGTTCCACATTGAACAATGAGGAAAAAAAGTCATCTGCAATTTTGAGCGGCTATCCAATTCAACAAAAAATTGTATTAGAGCGAAGATTACTCCAAGAACATAACTATTTATTGTCATCTCTCAGGAGATTCACTGAAAATATGAACCACTATTAACTCTATCAATGACAGTGACCACGAGGTTGTATGCTCTTGTTCGCGTTGGTCAACAACTTTCGCCACAGAACACCAGAATGTCTCATCCTGGTGGGGCCGTTACTTATAAAACAAGGATGACATTTATATTTCTTTATGTTTTGATCGGTCTGATGTTTTTGTAGGTAGATTTTACTGAAATATTTTGAAGATTAGCCCTTAGTTTAACAAATTTCGCCAACAGCTTGTAAAGATTAAAATGTCACATAGAATATCTGGTATAAGTTTAAGTTAATATGAAAATGTTCTGGAGTTCCATCATATAACTTGTATTTACATCTTTACTTTTTTCTATGAATAACGCTTCTTAAACTTTTAGTTCTAATAAAAATGTCCCAAAACAAAATTAGGATAATATTAGGCGATATTTCTTTTATCATTATTTCATATCTACACCTTTATAAGATTTTTCATCTCTATTAATGATCATCGCAAATTACTACTTACACCGTAAACTGGCATAGAATTTTACATACATATACATACATATACCAAAGGCTTTTTCCGCCTACATAGAATATTGGTTTTGCGAAAAGAAATACTGTCCCACAATAGAAATTAGAAAATGTCAGAAGACTTTTGTTATTACATATATTATATTTACAGCTTTACAAGATGTTTTATTTCTGTAGATAATCGTAGCAAATTACTCCTAACACTAAATTCTCTGTTGGATTCTTCGTTCTACTCTAACCTAACCAAACTTAACTTGACCAAACCTAACCAGCTATAATCCAATTTAGCCAAATATTTTTAATTGATTTTCCAATTTTTCCAAAAGCAATTTTTGAGAAGTGGTTTACGGTATAAGGAGTAATTT
>NC_134791.1:41675012-41680012 GCF_046742065.1 Oratosquilla oratoria | reverse complement strand
CATCCAAAATAATTCTGATTTTGTTTTCTCTTAATATGTCAAAAATTCTTTTACAAAACTGCTTTTGCTATCATGTTTATATGGACACATGAAATTAGCTTCCGTTTTGTCCCACAAAAGTTTTAACAATGAGCTGGACTTGGTTGAAGATCGAAAGGCAATTCTGTTTCATCCAACCGGGTCACCATTCAACATTGAAGCAGAGTTAGCCTGAGCCTACAGATTGTCTGAAAGACAATATCATTGTTCTGAATGATCGGCCTATACGGAAACCGCTGACGAATCCTCCAGAGTCTCAGGTCTCCTGCAAGAAGGGTCTGGCAAAAGAGTGACTTCACAATTAAGAAAAAGAATCGTCTAACAACTATAAGAACTAAACACTTCGGAGGATCAAGACAGGGTAATTTTATGAAGATATGAGAACTGTGTAATCCAACAAATTAACAACTGCGGACGATAGACAGTAACAAAAAAAATGTAACAACAGTAATGAGTAGGTGTTATGTAATAATATGTAATAGCCTTTATTATATATTGTGAAACAATGAGCAAAGACAAATAAACTGATGCCTTGGATGCTAGTCGTCTTGACTTCCACCTTATTTTGTGGCAGGTGTGGTCTCCAAACAGAATGAGAAATGAGGACGGAACAAGATATGGGCAATCATAGGAAGGAGGAATTGATGTGTTGTAATGTCAGTTTTAGAACTAGGCGAAAATGTTGACGCTTAGAGAGATAAGATGATTGAGCCAATTTTTTGAGAAAAAAGTGATATTCAGGAATGTGACAACTATGGAGGAATTAAAATGATGTTACATGGATAATAGGGGGGAAAATAATCTAAAGAAAGCTGAGGGGAGAAACAACAGTAGGGGGAAGATCCGCATGGATTTATACTGGAAAAATGAACAACATATGCAGTTTTTGTTCTATACCTATCAGAAAAGTATAGGGGAAAACTATAGGAATTATATATGGCTTTAAGAGATTTAAAAAAAAAAAAAAAACATACGGAAAAGTTCCGAGGCAGGAGATGTGGAGATGCATGGGATGTAGCGGGTGTCGAATATGGAACAAAGAAGGGAGGGTTAGTGAGTCCTTGTTTTAATGGCTACGTCAGAACTATAGACTATGGAGCACCTAGGACAAACCACCCACTTGCGCGTGAACTGTTTTTGTGGGAGGGAAAGAGAAGTCTGCAGGAAAATGAAATGATGGTCGTGTATAAAAGGGGGTTATTACCACTGAGCACTTTACTGGATATTTATTCGGACTTGTATCGTGTCTCAGGTGGCATGTGGCGGGACACTTGGTAACCTTGACATAGCATTAGATCGCCTCAGAGCAAGCTCTACCTTTGACGTCGGATGAAGACACTTAGTCCTTGTAGCCCACCTCATCTGCTTCTCCCCTGTAGGCCCCCTGCTGTAAAGCAGCTCTAACCTGCCCCCTCCCCCACACACACTCACTCACACACTTTCTCAGACACACTCAACCTTATTTATCCCTTCCCACCTATCCAATTTCCCACCTCGTATAAGTAACTTCCCTCCTATACAATGAATACTGCTTCTATACAGGAAAATTATAAGACAGTCCCTAAATCGGCTGGAGCCGCTGGGACTCAACTATGGAAAAAAAGCATGTAAATCAGTTCCGTTTTACCTTACAAATAAAGAATACGAACTCACCAACACTCTTCTTCTCACTGCAGTCTATACCGGCTACATTACAATTTATAAACCTGTATAAAACAGCTTCGGTTCATCTTTGCATTTATCTGTTACGCTTCTTTCAAAATTACTTTCTCCCTGCGAATTCTTGTATAGTCATTTCTAACTTATTTTGTAATTTATTTTTTTAATTATTGCTTCTTCTTCTCATCCATTTTCACCAAGCTACTTCCCTAGCCTTTTTGCAATCTCACACCTTTATTTCTTCTTCTTCTTTTTAAACAGGTCCTGTTTCTGATTTTCCTTCCATTAGTATTTGGCACATGCTTGTTCACTCCCATTTCTTCCTCATTTTCATGATATTGATGAATTCCTCCCAGTTTGCTTCTTCAAAGAATTTTTTCAACCCAAAGTAAAATTTTCCAAAATTGAGTATTCTTTGCCTGTGTAATTCACTCCTTGGCTCTATTTCCTTATCCTCCAGCTGAAATTCAATTGTTACATGTCACTTTTTCCTATGAGGCAAAGATAGTTCAAGAAGCTGATGATGTCTGGCTCTTTGATTAGTAGGATATTTAATATTGTGGAAATGTCATCTCTTTTAGGTCACTTCCCTTAGCCACTGGGTCACTGTGTTCTCCATTGCTATACTTAACAGGGTATTTCCCCCAGAGATCTGCTTTGCACTTGCTTCCCATTCCTCCCAGTTGATCTCACTGCAATTGCAATTAAAATCTCCAATTTATTTCTCATACATACTCCCTCACCCCCATCCCCCACCCAATCCCCGTCATACATCACAGCATCATCCATACACAACCATTCTCCATTCACCCCTGTCTTCTGTCCTCTCCCGTCCTTCCTCAACAGACATTTCCCTCTCTCCCAATGCCCCTTTTACCCCATCCATCCATCTCATCCTTGGTCGACGCCTCATATTCACTCCTTCCACCTCTGCTTTCCACACCTCTTTTACTAATCTTTCTTCACCCATTCTTTCCATGTGTCCAAACCATCCCAATACTCTTTTATCAACCCTATCTCCCAACTCCCTTTCCACCCCTGTTCTCCTCCTCACCTCCTCATTTCTTTTCTCACTCTATCCATCCTAGTAAACCCTACCATACTTCTCAGGCACCTCATCTCAAACACATTCAAACCCCTTCTCTCTTCCTCTCTTACGTTCCATGTTTATTCCCCGTACAATCACTCCATACAATCTCCTTTAGCATTCATTACCAAATGTCTATTTCTCATTACACTTTTTAATCCCCCAAGGCATTTACTCGCTTCTCTCAATCTACATTCTACCTCCTCCCCCACTCCTCCCTTTCCCGCCTCATTCGCACTCAAGTATCTAAAACTATCCACTTCCTCCAGTCTCTCAATATAAAAAGAGAGAGAAAGAGAGAGAAAGAGAGAGAGAGAGAGAGAGAGAGATTTAGGTTAGAAGCCTTTGACAGCTTCAGGGAAATTAATAAAAGACACGGAGAAGTAGATGTGTTTGTCATCGTGAATGTCCCGGACCCTCCCCCACACGTCAACTGTTGCCTCCGTTATATTACAAGGTTTCGTTTTTGTGGGCCACACAAGGCAAAATTGCCCCGCTCTTTTGAACAATGAAGAATACGTTGACGAAGAAATTAGATATGTTTTTCAACATTAGGTATAATTTAGAATACCCTAAACAATTCCTGGATATTCTCCAAGCTTTAGCAAAGAAAGATTTCATAACCCACAGAAAAAAACTCTATTGGCATATTCAAACATACTGAAATATATAATCTTCCTGTTGACTGGACCAACGCCCAATCCATTTATTTTAGTGATAATATGGTGGTAAGAAACTTAATAGAATGAAGTTTCATCCACACTCTCAGGATCATAATATAAATCTGCATCATGGTTTACATAAATTGTATAAGTCTATATGTCAACAAATATCTAAATGATTAAGAATGTAATACCTAAATCTTAAGTGGCCTCTTGTGACCTCAAGGTGTCGCACCAGTCTCCATGAGGTCAAGCCTTATGTTTAGGTTTGTATTCAACGTCATTCCAAGGGGCCCCAAAGCAGGGCCGGCGTCTCATCTTATTTCCTTCCCTCATTCCTCTGTGTATGCATCTATATACTTATAAAACTCTGATAATCTTGTTTGTTATCTTGCTTGCTTGAAACCGTCACCCAGCCAATCAGAAGAAGAGATATGACGTCAGGACTGAGGACCAGCCAATCAGTAGAAGAGATATGACGTCACGACTGAGGACCAGCCAAGCAGAAGAAGAGATCAGAAGAAGAGATATGACGTCACGACTGAGGACCAGCCAAGCAGAAGAAAAGATCAGAAGAAGAGATATGACGTCACGACTGAGGACCAGCCAATCAGAAGAAGAGACATGGCGTCACGACATCATATGATACGTAGTGTTCCAAGCAACGACGACATGACGTCACAACCTTCTTCATTTCACTTCTTATAACAACGTATCATTTAACATTTTATTGGACCCAACATACCTATATATATCTATCTATATATACTTATAAATTTTTCATATTCAGTATTTAAAAGTGTAGCCAACTTCTGAGTTAGCATCTATGAGGCATAATGGGTTTATCAAAATATTACGAACCCTATAAATCATATGATGCGTAGTGTTCCAAGCAACGACGACATGACTTCACAATCTTCTGCTTTTCACTTCATATAAGTAATCAAGTCACTGCCTTCGTCTACTGAATAGAACTTTGTCTTAATAAAGATTTTATTGACCATTTTATTAACAACGTATAATCTAACATTTTATTTGACCCAACGGGTCACGGGTGGTCTAGTATATATACATATATATATATATATATATATATATATATATATATATATATATATATATATATATATATGTTGTTATAGCCAACCGTGAATCAAATCACTTACAAATCACCCGCCTACTACTCACAGCTTCGAACATGACTCGTGGCCAACATACGTTGTGACAACGTTCAGATTCGAACCTTGCCATGAAACAACTGGCCCCGCCTTCCTCGGGTATAAAAAGAGCCTCCCCGGCTGTCCACCCCAACTCACACAACCCCCTAGGCCTCGCCCATTTCTCGCTGTCAATTGGTGCCTTGCTGTTCTGTTCGCAAGTATAGTATTAATCATTCTTGGACTTGTATATCTTTATTTTGTGTTATTTTTTATGTATTGAACTTTTGTTATTTCTATTGTATGTGTTCTTTATTAGGAAAGTGTATTTATGTTATTCATCAGAATACTGTGAGTGTATGTTCGTAAATCTTAATCAGTAAAACTTTATTTGTT
>NC_134791.1:41582512-41670012 GCF_046742065.1 Oratosquilla oratoria | reverse complement strand
CGGTCCTGCTTTGGGACCCCTTGGAGTGACGTAGGGGACAAATCTAAACATTAGGCTTGACCCCATGCAGACTGGTAGGGGCATCTTGAGATCAGAAGAGGCCACTTAAGGTTTAGGTATTACTTTCTTAACCATTTACATATTTGTTGACATATAAGATTATCCAATATATATAAACCAGGATGTAGATTTATATTATATTATGGGTAGTGTGAATCAAACTACATTCTATTAAGTTTCTTACCACCATAGTATCACTAAAGAAAATGGATTGGGCGTTGGTCCAGTCAAGAGAATGATTATATATTTCAATATGTTTGAGTATGCTATTAGAATTCTTTCAATCGCTTACATTTTTCCTTGCGCTATTCAACTCTTATGTTTGAGGGTTTACAGTTTGACCTATATAGAATTTTATACACATTTTGCAAGGAATTTTGTAAATGCATCCTTTTTGACATTTGATACTATTATTAATCCGCAAATGTTTGACTGTACTGGTATTCTTGAAAACTACATTTACGTTAAAACTTTTTAATAAGTGGGGGATATTTTACAAAATTTCTTGAAATGGTAAAATCAATGGATTACTGGTGAAAAATGTAATACCACATTATTTTGTCGATCACGTGAAAACCACAGTTGGAGCAAATACGACTGGAGACATGAAATCTATATATTTCCATTGCGGACTGCAATCCTCTTCAGTAGATACAAAGTATAGAGGAGTGCTACTTAAGTGGCACCCTTGACAAGAATAGGGGGACATAGGGAGAGGTCTCTACCCTCGGCTCAAGAAACTCCTCTTTTCACTCTCATGGGGAACGTCACCTACTTCATATCAAAATACGTTTCCTGATTAATTTCCAGACTTCACGCTTCTCATCTATATCTCATCTAGTATCTGATCAATTCTGTTTTCAAGTCAGTTGGATGAGTGATTATTCGTTTCTTTAACTCAGAATCAAGATTACCGGGAATGGAAGCAGAATCCAAGTAACTAAAAGTGGCTGTATACCTTTTTGAATTGGACATTTCCAGAGGTCAAGTTTGGTCATGAAGGTTCGAATGGTGTCGTGGTGCATGAGAATATTGATATTTTTCACTTTTCAACGGCTCGAAAATGTCGACCAGGTAAGCTAGAGATAGTTGAAAGCCTTGAGATTGGAACTTGTCATGGAGATCTGCCTTCTGCTGCGAATCTAGAAATATTACTACTTCTCGTAGTTCATAAATGTCCCAAAACATATTCGTGTGAAAAAGCAAAGCTTCATGTTCAGATTCCATATCCTTACACAACAGTTTGAAAAGACGACTATTTAAGCTCCATTTGATCAAGTTGACAACTTTGACAGTCGCTTTCAGGAGATCACTCATTTCATCAGGTAAGGTTCTGGATGCTATGGCCTCACGATGAAGTGTGCAGTGTGATTTGTTCTTTCTCCCTTGTAATGAATCCAGACTTTAAACCAAGCATAGCTGGGGTTCCATCTGTGCACAACCCTACCGGCAGCGAATATGACGAAAGTTTGTTTTCCTGAAAGAGGTTTGATACATCATGAAAAATAGCTGCTGCACTTGTCCAATTTTCCATGGGATGACAGAACAGCGTTTCATCTTTTACAGAGTTGTCTGACACGAAACGAGCACATAGCAGCAGGTGAGAACACTGAGCAATGCCAGTCGTTTCGTCAAATTGAATGGCAAAAACAGAATTACCGAGAATGTCATCTATGGTGTCTTTAAATAGTTCATCGATCCTTCCCTTGAATGTATAGTTTGATAATGAAATCTCAGAAAGTTTCTCTCCACTATCTTTACCCAGAACGAGTTCTGCTGGACGGAGTTTATTTTATCTTTATGTGAGACTCTCCAATGTTCTGGCTCCTCTTTGTCTATGCACTCAATATGGCGATCTTACAGGAAGCTTCAACAACCTCTGAATTTGTTCCCGAAATGCCACACTATCGTCCAACTTTTTTTTTTTTTTCTTCTTCTTCAAAGAAAGCGTTGGGCTTGTCTGCAAGAGCAGGATATGTTGTCCTCAAGTAATCGAAAAGTTCGTAAACACTGCTCGTGATTACAATTATATATGATCATAAACACCATCATATCATTAACAAGCATCACAAGATGATCATAAACACCATGTGAGTGTAATATTTGTGTTCAACATTTTTCCTTAGTTTTATCGCCTTTCTGATGGTGGGTAGTTCAACTACCACTTTTTCTTCTGTGTTTTGTCCTTTATGTTCAATTTAAGTGCCCAGTCAATCTTGGAGATTTACTTATTCCCTCTTCACCAATATTTCATATATGTTTGCATATATACATACATTCTATATTTGCTATAGTTCTTCAGCTTATCATTTGTATATTGTATACAAGCTAGAATTTCATAGTACCCTATTGCATGCATAAACATAGTCTATCAGGATATATCAAGTTTATACATATGCATGCATATATATGTTCACATATACGCATACTCATTTATTCTACATTTGTTATATTTCTTAGGTTTATCATTTTTATATTGTATGTACAGCTACAGTTTCAAATTAACTTAACGGACACATAAACATAATTGATGTGGTATTCATCAATTTTATCTTTATAACTATCAGTTTCACTACCTCGTTACCTTGAATAAATTAGACACAGATGCATAGTTTTTCATCTAAAACATGAACACGATCTTTTCATTTTGCTGTTATCATTTATATTTTATTACGTTATCTATAATTTAATTTAGTAAAAACGGTACTTGACATTTGTATATTTAAAGGCTGAATTCTTAGCTTCAGTGGGCTACTTTCGAGAGTCATCATTACTAAATCTTACATTTAACTAGCATTGAAAAAAGACAAATAATATCTTTAACATAAATTTCATGGCACTTTCCAATAAACTCAAACATGCACACACACACACACTTACACACACACACACACACAAACACACACGGCCCGGTGGCGGGTTGGTAAGGCACTGGCCTCACAAGCCGGAGAACCGGGGTTCGATTCCCCGGCCGGGCGGAGACAAGTTGGGTTTGTCTCCTTTCACGTGTAGCCCCTGTTCACCTAGCAGCGAGTAGGTACGGGACGTTAGTCAAGGAGTTGTGACCTTGCATTCCCGGTGTGTGGAGTGTGAGTGGTCTCAAACCTACCCAGAGATCTGCTAATAATGAGCTCTGAGCTCACTGTCGTAGGGTGGTGTCTGGCTGTCTCGAAAAGAGGCTGCAGCAGATCCGAGGTGAATACACACACACACAAACACACACACACAGACACACACGCACAGACATCCACACATACACACACAAACACACACACACACACACGCACGCACACACACACACACACGGTGGCGCAGATGGTAGAGCACTGAACTGCTACAATAGTGGCCCGAAGTTCTTGGTTCGAATCCTGCCCAGGGCCGAAATTATTTCGGTACCACTGCGCTTCGGGTCGTTACTCTGACTCTCGTGGGCGGAGAATTGGGTGTGTGTGTGTGTGTGTGTGTGTGTGTAAGGTCATAGCATTACCCATAGATCAGACATACGAGCTCTGAGCTCTCTTCCAGGAGGGAAATAGCTGTCGATCACGAGTCCAACACGTGATCCAAAGACCAAGTGAATACACACATACACAAACACACACACAAACACACACACATATACACACAAAAACAGACACACACACAGAGACATACACACACACAAACACACACACACACATACACACATACACACACATACACACACACACACACACACACACACACACACACACACACGTCAGATTGACGGCGAAGATTGGAACTCCGGAAAAAAACGCAATTTAGGTGGGTTTCACCGACGAGGGAGTACCTGTGTTGTATTGATAGGGAAGGGGGAAGCTCATAGTGTAGTGGGCAGGTGAAGAAAAAGGAGAAGGGGAGGAATTATTGAGGAAAATTGAAGAAAATGAGGAAGGGGAGGAACGGGCCTCGGACGTCAGAAGGGGTGTAAACAAAAGATGTGCAGACGACACAGCTGAAGTCGAACAAGTCAGTAAAGGGATTAAAAGTAGAAATATAGATAAGAGCAGCTCAATAGAAAGTGGAGATAATTATTTCTATGGATTTAATGAGGGAGGAGATGACAACCTCCCCCGATTAGCAAGTCTAGAGGAAAAACTAACAAAAATGAACGTGTATGTGTGTGTGTGTGTGTGTGTGTGTGTGTGTGTGTGTGTGTGTGTGTGTGTGTGTGTGTGTGTGTGTGTGTGTGTGTGTGTGTGTGTGTGTGTATTCACTTTCACTTGGTCTTTGGATCACGTGTTGGACTCGTGATCAACAGCTATTTCCCTCCTGTAAGAGAGCTCAGAGCTCTTAGGTCCTATCTATGGGTAATGCTTTGACCTTGCACACACACACACACCCAACTCCCCGCCCACGAGAGTCAGAGTAACGACCCAATGAACAGATGTACATTTTTATCAACACGATACACTTTAATTCTCTCGATGTTGATGGATTATAATTAAGGTGTATTGTGGTTGATAATATATACATATATATGTATATATATATATATATATATATATATATATATATATACATATATACATATATGTATATATATATATATATACATACATATATATATAAATATAAATATATATATATATATGTATATATATATATATATGTATATATATATAATATATATACATATATATGTATATACATGTATATATACATATATATATATGTATATATATGTATATATATATATATATATATATATATATATATTGTATATATATATATATATATATATATATGTGTGTGTGTGTGTGTGTGTGTGTGTGTGTGTGTGTGTGTGTGTGTGTGTGTGTGTGTGTGTGTGTGTGTGTGTGTGTGTGTTCACCTCGGATCTGCTGCAGTCTCTGTCGAGACAGCCAGACACCACCCTAAGGCAGTGAGCTCAAAGCTCATTATTTGCCGATCTCTGGGTAGGTCTGAGACCACTCACACACCACACACCGGGACAGCAAGGTCACAACTCCTTGACTAACGTCCCGTACCTACTCACTGCTAGGTGAACAGGTGTGTGTGTGTGTGTGTGTGTGTGTGTGTGTGTGTGTGTGTGTGTGTGTGTGTGTGTGTGTGTGTGTATATATATTTATATATATGTATATATATATATACATGTATGCATATATATATACATATATATATATATATGTATATATATATATTTATATATATATATATATATCACTGAATGGGTTCCAATGAACAGATGTACATTTTTATCAACACGATACACTTTAATTCTCTCGATGTTGATGGATTATAATTAAGGTGTATTGTGGTTGATAATATATACATATATATGTATATATTATATATATATATATATATATATATACATACATATATATTATATATATACGTATATATATATATGTGTGTGTGTGTATACACACACACACACACACACATATATATATATATATATATATATATATATATATATATATATATATACTGTATATATACATACATACATATATACCAAGGTTTTTTTTTTCCTTACAAGGGAGGTAGCCAAAAAGGAAAAGGCATAAAATCTTTCCCACCCATTCCATCCCTCAATACACTCCACACCCCTCCACCCTCCCTCTTATCTTAGCACCTCCTGGATGACGGGTCATACCTGCACCTTGTCCACTGCCCTGGGTCAGAAGCAGTGTCGCAAGACACAGCACATCCGCAGCAAGGCCGCTTCATTTAATCGGCGACCCCCCCTCTCCATCTCCCCATGCATAAAAGGAGAAGACGGGGAGAAATCCCTTCGGGCTTCGTCAAATTTGCTCAAAAATACTACCTCACCCCCTCATCCCCCCGCCCATTTCACCTTATGCATCACAACATCATCCATATACAACCATTCTCCATTCACCCCTGTCTTCTGTCCTCTCCCGTCCTTCCTCAACAGACATTCCCCTTTTCCTCAAAGCCCCCTTCACCCCATCCATCCACCTCATCCTAGGACGTCCCCTCATATTCACTCCCTCCACATCTGCCTTCCATACCTCTTTTACTAGTCTTTCTTTACTCATTCTTTCCATGTGTCCATACCATCCTAATATTCTTTCATCAACCCTATCTCCCAACTCCCTTTCCACCCCCTTTCTCCTCCTCACCTCCTCATTTCTCACTCTATCTAGCCTAGTAGCCCCCATCATACTTCTCAGACACCTCATCTCAAACACATTCAAACTCCTTCTCTCTTCCTCTCTTATGTTCCATGTTTCTGCCCCATACAGTGCTGTTGGCACAATCACTCCTTCATACAGTCTCCTCTTAGAATCCATTCCTAAATGTCTATTCCTCATTACACTTTTTAATCCACCAAGGCATTTACTCGCTTCTCTCAATCTACATTCTACCTCCACCTTCACTCCACCTTTTCCTGCCACATTTGCACCCAAGTATCTAAAATTATCCACTTCCTCCAGTCGCTCTCCCTTAATGCTCACTTCCAGTCTACTGCCACTTTCACCCCTTGTACATCTCATCACCTTACTTTTACCCACATTTATCTTCAGCTTTCTTCTATCACACACTCTCCCAAACTCTGTCATCAACCTCCTCAATCCCTCCTCCGATCCCGCCACAAGCTCAGTGTCGTCAGCAAACAACAGCTGGCTCACCTCCCACTTTTCTCCATTTTCTTTAACCATCTTCAATCCCTGACCCACTACCCTTGCATTTACCTCTCGCACCACCCCATCCATGTATAAGTTGAACAGCCAGGGTGACATAACGCATCCTTGACGAAGTCCCACCTTTACCTCGAACCACTCACTCTCTCCATATCCAATCCTGACACAAGCTCTACTACTCTCATAAAAACTCTTGACAGCTCCGAGAAGCTTTCCTCCTATCCCCGCAAAACCTCCCAAAGTGCCTTCCTGTCTACCCTGTCGTAAGCCTTTTCCAGATCCATAAAAGCCAAAAAAACATCCTTCCCCTTTCCCATAACTCTCTCACATATCTGTCTTACCACAAAAATCTGATCTACACAACCCCTACCCGTCCTAAATCCACACTGTTCCTCACCAATTACTCCCTCTGTTCCTCTCCTAATCCTCTCAATCAAGATCCTCCCATAAGCCTTCCCAACTACACTTAACAAGCTAATCCCTCTGAAACTACTACATTCACACTTGTCCCCTTTTCCCTTGTAAAGTGGAACTATACAGGCACTCCTCCAGTCCTCCGGCACTCTACCCTCTCTCCAGCAAACATTAGATAACCTCACCAACCAGTCCACCATCACTGTACCTCCTTTTTTTAGACATTCTGCATGGCATCCATCCAGACCAGGTGCCTTACCTGCTTTCATCATCTTAACAACTGCCTTCACTTCATCCTTCCTTATTTCTCCTCCATTTTCCTCACTCATCACAGTTATTTTCTTAGCATTTCCCACTGCAGCTATATTTCCCTCCCTATCCTCCTTCATATTTAGCAACTCCCTAAAATATTCTGCCCATCTTCCCCTCACTGCCCTCGCTTCCACTATCATCTCTCCATTTGCACCTTTTACCTTTTCTTCTCTACTTGATTCGCCTCCCCTTCCTCTCTTATATATATATATGTGTGTGTGTGTGTGTGTGTGTGTGTGTGTGTGTGTGTGTGTGTGTGTGTGTGTGTGTGTGTCTGTGTGTGTGTGTGTGTGTGCGTGTGTGTGTGCGTGTGTGTGTGTGTGTGTGTGTGTGTGTGTGTGTGTGTGTGTGTGTGTGTGTGTGTGTGTGTGTGTGTGTGTGTGTGTGAGTGTGTTTGTGTTTATATATATATATATATATATATATATATATATATATATATATATATGTATGTATGTATGTATGTATGTATGTATGTATAACACCGATAAACTAATGAAAATCATATCAATAATCATATGTCAAGGCACCCAGTATTGAACATATCTGGGTTGCGTATACTGATGCAAATGGATCTACGTTGTTAGTTTTTTCGATCACTACTTTTGGGGCCACGAGATATTTTTTATTATGACAGTTCGTTGTTAGCTGGCGGATTTTCCGCCTGAGCCAATACGAATGGCCAATGCTACAACGTGAAGAGCCTATAAACAAGGCGCAGTAATTACATTGCTGTGGCCAAGGCTCCAGCTGGTGGGGGATTTCCCCGAATTCCTGCAGTGACATTAATTTTGTCCTGCATGGAGTTTCCAGCTTCAGCCAGCTGGATTGAGTCCCTTGGCTCCTTGATAGTCTTTGGCGGCACAACAATTTGCGCTCGCCAGAAGATATGAACGTAGTGGCCGAGGCTCCATCTGGGCGGGGATCGTTCTAGCATACATATAAGAAAAAAGTTTTCCAGCTCCAGCCAACAGGACTGAGCCCTGTGGCCGATACTACCGCTTCCATATTGTGTGGTACAGCAAAGATGTCAGCGCTAGAAGAATCCAATGGAGGAGGCTGCTACTTAGAACCTCGTTGTCAGAGGTCCCACAGCAGGGTCTTCCAGAGGCGTTTTATTCGATGCTAGCTACGTAAGGTCCCCTGACGAAAAAATCGAATGTAGCAGCTTCCTGCATTGGATTCTTCTAGCGCCGACATCTTTGCTGCACCACACAATATAGAAGCGGTAGTATCGGCCACAGCGTTCGTTCCTGTTGACTGGAGCTGGAAAACCTTTCTCTTATATGTATGAGAGAAAGATCTCCGCCCAGTTGGAGCCTCTGCCACTACGTTCACGTCTTCTGGCAAACGCAAATTATTGCGCCGCCAAAGACTATCAAGGAGCCAAGGGACTCAATCCAGCTGGCTGGAGCCGGAAACTCCATGCAGGACAGAATTAATGTCACCACTGCAGGAATTCGGGGAAATCCCCCACCAGCTGGAGCCTCGGCCACAGCAATATAATTGCTTCGCCTTGTTTCAAGGCTCTTCACGTTGTAGCATAAGCCATTGGTATTGGCTCAGGCGGAAAATCAGTATACGCAACCAATATATGTTCAATATTTGTTGTCATGGTGTATACAATTTTGACACAGTTTTTCTTAGTTTATCGGTGTTATGCATACATAAAACATATATATATATATATATATATATATATATATATATATATATATATATATATATATGTATGTATGTATGTATACACACACACACTCACAGACACACACACACACATATATATATTATATATATATACATATATATATATATATATATATATATGTGTGTGTGTGTGTGTGTGTGTGTGTGTGTGTGTGTGTGTGTGTGTGTGTGTGTGTGTGTGTGTGTGTGTATATATATATATATATATATATATATATATATATATATATATACATATATATATATATATGCAAGAGTTAACTACTGGGAAAAATGCTAAACAAAGCAGAGCGCATTTGCATATTGAATCCAGTGCAAATTACATGTAAAGAAAGGACTATGAGAATATATATATGCATGCACAGAGGAATGCGGAGAGGAAATAAGGTGAGACGCCGGTCCTGCTTTGGGACCCCCTGGAGTGACGTAAGGGACAAACCTAACCCACTTAAAATTTAGGTATTACTGTCTAACGGTTTACATATTTGTTGGCATATAAAATTATCCAGTGTATGTAAACAATGATGTAGACTTATATTATGATTCTGGGTAGTGTGGATCAAACTACATTCAATTAAATTTTTACCACTATATTACACTGGGGAACACTCATTTTGTTGCATTTAAAAAAAGACTTTTCTATAGTCAACTTGAGTGTGCTCATTTCAAATCTGAAGTCGGGTTTTGTCTGCAAGCTACAGATTTTATGCAATTTGACATTTTTATTTATTTTTTAAATTTTCGTTATTATAGGAAATTGCAATATCAGCCACAATTCTTTTGTTCACTTGAATCTTAAAACAGTATGAAAGCCATTTCTGTACATTTATTAAGGCAAAAGAAACAGAACATTAACAGAACATCTATCCCAAAGTTAGATTAGCATCCTTCAGAACATCACCACAGCTGATGGAAGCTTATCAATTTATTTGTGTATTTTTTTCAGGCAGGAATTTGCGTTTGTAACTTTTGCGTTTGTACATTTCATCTGGGCAATTTCGTTTAATGCTCCAGCAGTAGTCAGCCATCATACTTTTGTCCCAGCGCCCTTGGTAGCGTTCTTCCATGATCTTTAGGTCTTGGTGGAATCGTTCTCCTTGTTCGTCACTCACAGCCCCCAGGTTGTCAGGGAACTGATCAAGGTGGCTGTTCAAAAAATGAAGCTTGATGCTCATGTTGCACCCGAGATCACGAAAAGCGAGGAGCATTCTGTTCACAAGTTCACTGTAGTTCTCCGCCTTATTGTTTCCAAGGAAGTTCTGAACGACTGCCACAAAGGATAACCATGCTGCCCTTTCTAAAGCGGTCATCTTAGCAACAAACTGATCATCACGAATTAGGGTTCGAATCTGTGGGCCATCAAACACGCCTGCTTTGATCTTCTCAAATGATAACCCTGGTAAAGCTGTGATGATGTGTTGGAAACATTCACCTTCGGTTTCCAGTGCCTTGACAAATTGTTTCATCAAACCTAATTTGATGTGAAGAGGAGGAATGATGATCTTATCTCTGTTTACAATTGGGTCTTGTATGATATTTGGCATGCCTGCTTCAAGGGTGTCACGAATAGGCCAGTCCTTCTGGACCCAATGTCTGTCTCGTGCTCGGCTGTCCCACATACAGAGGAAACATGGAAACTTGGTGAAACCTTTCTGTTGTCCAAGAAGAAAGTTGACCATCTTTAAGTCTACACAAATTATCCAATTGTGCTCATGATACTTTAATAAGTCCATGACCATTTTCATATCATCATAGTCTTCCCGCAAATGCACTGAGTGACCGACAGGTACTGCTCCATAAACATTGCCATTATGTAAAAGAACACACTTTAGACTGCGTTTTGAACTGTCTAAAAAGAGTCTCCATTCAGCAGGACTATAGTAAGGTACACCCAGTTCTTTGAGAAGCCCTGGGATGTCATGGTAGTAAACAAACTGTCTGTCTTTTGAAAAGAAGGTCACAAAAAGCTGGTCACGCTTTCTGAAATATGATACTTTAACAGAGTGATCAACAAGATTTCTGCCTTGTAATCTTGATGCCAAAAGCTCTGCTGCTTTCTTTGAAAGACCTAAATCCCGCACTAAATCATTCAGTTCAGCCTGGGGAAGAGGCTTAGGGACGGGGAAAGGTTCAGTGTCTGAAGAACAGTCCTCCGATTGTGAACACTTTTCTGACAATTCACTGTCACAACTGTCTTGCTGGCTTGTATCATGTCCAATGTCTTTATCGTCCAATGAAGGCAAGCCTTTGAAAACTGGAACAGGTACTTCTTCAGAGTGCGGAACAGGCCGAATAGCTGAGGGAATGTTCGGATACGTAATCTTATGTCGGTTTTTCTTCCCAACACCCGTTGTGTTTACCATGCAGAAATAACAGTCAGTTACATGGTTGGTGGGTTCGCGCCAAATCATTGGAACTCCAAAAGGCAGACCTTTGCGTTTTCCTTTGGTCCAGTCTCGAAGCATTTCCTCACAATTGTGGCACACAACATGAGGAGCCCATTGCTTGTCTTGATCACCAAGATGAACTTCAAAATATGCCTTGTAGGCACGCTTGACGAACGAGGATATGTTACGTCTCTGACGATTGAGTGTGTAGCATCCACATATGTAGCAGAAGGCATCAGGCTTGTTTCTGCAATGATGTCTCATTCTGGAAGCCATGTTTGAACTGAAACAAAAGAAGAATGATCAAAATATTAGAAGCTATCTATAGATATGGACGTTAAAATGCTTATACATGGTTTACGCAAGTTCACATATGTACAATTTCATTAACCTCAAATTGCATACAAACTAGAGCTTGTAGAGAAAAACTAATTTCAGATTTGAAATCAGCGCCTAAAACACTTTCAAAATCCGTTAAAATATCCAATGCAACTCAAAGTTACTGAAAAAGTGTTCCCCTGTGTTATCACTAAAAAAGTGAATGATGGGTTATAGAATAGAAATTATAGAATTTGTTACACGTTTTGCAAGGATATTTTGTAAATGCATCGTTTTTCATATTAGATACTATTATCAATCAGCAAATATTTGACTGTGTAGTGATGTGATGCATCCTACGACCCGTCACACACTGATCAAAGAAATCTTCGGAACTAGCCTTTCCAAGTTCCTGTAGTTGGCAAGCGTAGTTCGCAAGGGTGTCCCTGCCAGCCAGCGGTCAGCCAATCAGGAACTTGGAAAGCTCCTCACGTTCCTGCCAGCCTCCCTTAAAAGGTCGGCGTTTCGCCGAGATGGGCAGAACAGTACCGACCCGCACACACAACAACATCTCCTCGTCCAATCTTCTAGCCGTCCCATCGAGCCTCGCCGTCATCATCTGCTACCGCCTCGCTGACGTTAGGCTCCACGTCCAGCTACAACCATAAGCTCCACTAACCTGTGGCCTTAGTCCGAGCTTCACCTATATTTCTCATGTGACACTTCTAGTGTCGCACCTTGTGGCTAATTACCAAAAGAAAGAGATTAGATATTTTGTGTTGATTTTCATTTGTCCTGCCGTTGTCCCGAACTAAAACTACGACCTCGTTCAACCCGCATGAGGAGCAAAAGAAAGTCTACGGATTTTCTAACAAAATTTTCCACGCATATCTCGAAAAAATCGACCCAGTTCACTTCTAGACTAAGGTGAATCAAAATAAGCAAGATTTGTTGGTTTTACATAATTTTGAGTTGATTTAAACAATAAAAAAATCGATTTAGGCTTCGACGCTGTCGGGAGTAGGAGTATATGCAACATTCGCCCGGCGACGTACGGGTTAATATCACAACTGCGTTTGATTGATCAGTCTAATGTTTTGTTCGTCCCCTACGTCACTCCAGGGGGGCTCCAAAGCGGAACAGGTTTCTCACTTTGGTATACGGACAGTTTCCCACATGGACATTTTCTCACATCACATGGACATTTTCCAACATTGTCATCTTCCCACATGCAGAGGGGCACCTTCCCACATTTTATTAATTTCATATTAATTACTAGTGTGGGATAAGGATGATGCTATACCTGTATATTATACTTATGTGACTTATGGTTATCACAATTCAAAATCAGAAATCAATATATTAAAAGAAAAATATAAATAAATGACAAATGGAAAGGCCCATTATCATTGAAATTCCAAGATATCTTTGAACTTGAAAATACATAGTAAAATACGTAGTAGGCCTGTTAGTGAAACTGACAGTTATAAAAGTAAATTTCATGAATGCTATATAAATTATTTTAAAGTGTCCATTAAGTTACTTTGAAATTGCACCTATATTTACAGTATAGAAATGATAAACTTAAGATATATAACAAATATAGAATATATGACTATGTGTATATGTAAACATATATATACATGCATATGCATAAACTAGATATATCCTGACAGATTATGTTTATGCATGCAATATGTTACTTTGAAATTCTACAAGTGATAAGCTTAAGAAATATAGCAAATATAGAATGTATGTGTATATGGAAACATATATGTATATGTATATATTGGAAAGCGTGGTAGATTATTTTTCAAGCATGTTCTACTAGTACTTCAAATGGTTAAAATTATTGTGGGTTTGATGAAACAACCATGGAATTTGGTCCTCAGGTAGACTAAACCTCACAAGCTGTAATTTCCCCAATACTTGCTGTCAAGACCAAGGCTAAACATTGAAGGGGGTTCCCGTTGTTCACTCTCTGCCATTTAAGATTTTGTAACTAGGAAGCAGTGTCAAGTATTTCACTAATAATGTGAATAGTTATACATACATATACCAAAGGCTTTTCCCCTTTACAAGGGAGGTAGCCAAAAAAACGAAGGCATAAAAACCACTCCCACCCATTCCATCCCAACATACTCCACTCCCATCCACCCCCTTCCCTCCCTCTTATCTTGGCACCTCCTGGATGAAGCAGTGTCGCAAGACACAGCGCATCCACAGCAAGGCCGCTTCATTAAATCAGCGACCCCCACCCCCGTCCTTCCTCAACAGACATTCCCCTCTTTCCCAACCCCCCTTTTATCCCATCCATCTATCTCATCCTAGGTCCACCCCTCATGTTCACTCCTTCTACCTCTGCCTTCCACACGTCTTTTAGTAATATTTTTTCATTCATTCTTTCCATGTGTCCAAACCATCCCAATACTCTTTCATCAACCCTATCTCCAAACTCCCTTTCCATTGCCGTTTTCCTCCTCACCTCCTCATTTCTCACTTTATCTAGCCTAGTAACCCCTACCATACTTCTCAGGTATTTCATCTCAATCACATTCAAATTCCTTCTCTCTTCCTCTCTTATGTTCCATGTTTCTGCCCCATACAGTGCTGTCGGCACAGTCACTCCCTCATACACTCTCCTCTTATCATCCATTCCAAAATGTCTATTTCTCATTACGCTTTTTAATCCACCTGGGTAATTACTCACTTCTCTCAATCTACATTTTTCCTCCACCTCCACTCCTCCCTTTCCTACCACATTCGCATCCAACTATCTAAAACTATCCACTTCCTCCAGTCTCTCTCCCTTAATACTTACTTCCAGTCTACTGCCACTTTCTCCCCCTGTACATCTTATCACCTTACTTTTACCCACATTTATCTTCAGCTTCCTTTTTTCGCGCACCTTCCCAGACTCTGTCACTAACTTCCTCAATCCCTCCTCTGATCCTGCTACAAGCGCAGTGTCGTCAGTAAATAACAACTGGCTTATCTCCCATTTTTCACCATTTTCTTTAACCATATCCAATCCCTGACCCACTACCCTTACATTTACCTCTCACATCCTTTCCATCCATGTATAGTTATACCCAATAAAGTAAACAAGTCCCACACTGATAATGTGAATAGTACATACACAATGAAATGACTAAGAACATATTTACGTTTTCCTGGGAAAGAATCTTATCATCGATATAATTGCCCGAAGCTACACTGTATTCAGTTTTGTCTGGGTGATGGCTATCTACATTTTTTTCAGCCATCACCCAGACAAAACTAAATACAGTGTAGCTTCGGGCCTATTTCTTAGAGCCCTCAGGATCTGCAGTCAACCTTTTTTAGAAATTGAATTAGCCACAATACATTTCCAGCTTACAAAAATATGTTATCCAAATTGGTTCCTATCATAAGCGCTTAGCAAAGAAAAAAAAAAAAAAACGTGGCCCCAAAAGTAGTGATCGAAAAAACTAACAACGTATATCCATTTCCATCAGTATACGCAACCCAGATGCCATTAATGTTGGGTGTCATGACCATGGACTATTACACAGGACGTGCGCACCCAGATTCCTGGCTCCGCTAGCGGAGGCCATTGCTTTCTTTGTAACCTAACACTTTATATTGGACAAATATATCAAAACTAGAAACCTAACATTGTATATAGGACAAATATATCAACTATTGACTTATTCAATGCAGTATAAGTTAATATAATCTTTTATAGTGAAATAAGAAACTATTTTTAAGGCACAGTTATGCTTTGAAATGCCAATTTTAGCCGGACTTAACATATATTATTGTATGAGGTTAGTAGACACCAGGGTTGGTGTTTTTTTTTTTTTCTTTTTAAAAAATATAAAGAAATTGAATTTTTTTAACTCAGATTTATTTGATTTAAATAGATTTTTTATAGATTTTAAATATTGTGGGATTGCTATCTGATATGTGATGTGATTGCTAAAGGACATTTTTAGCATATCAATATAAGGAGCAGTGTTATATAGACTTGCCACAAGTATACAAGGAACTGTATAAGCCTACATGTAGTATATATCACTGTGGAGCCCACAATAACTTTCAACAAGATTCTTGTTGAAACTTGTTCTAGGTAAGCAGCTTCTCACTGAATCAGTTGCTGCTTTGGAATCAACCAGGAAGGATGTCTTCTGGACCTGGCAGAGTGGTTCCTTTAGGCAGAAAAAATTATCCTGTCTGGAATTATTTTGAAAAACTACCAACAACTTCTGGCAAAGGGTACCGAGCTAAATGCAAAGACTTCAGCCAGGAACTACAGGGCATTGTGTCAAGATTAAAATATCACAGAGATAAATGCCAAGGTCAGCCACAGCATACAGAAGAAGAAATTGATGACCCAGGTAAATAATTCTACTTATATTGTGTGCATTTCTCCCTTTTCATACGCAACTATATAAATTTGGTGAACACTGGAGAGCATGTGCAATAAAAATGTGAAGGCCTAAAGAGATGATACTTCAACTTCATTACTTCTAAATTTGGGTAATGACTATATCACTATAATATACTGTATCCACTCAATTTTGGGGCCTAGATGATTGTTATTCATTTCATTCAACATTGTGTAATATATTTCATAGGTTCCATTGGAATTCAGCCCACATGGGATTCATCCCAAGGGATTTAGCCTAACCTAACCCAACTAACCCATTATTTTTAGTGAATTTAAAAGTGGACTGAATCCTGTGTGGGCTGAATTCCAAGCCCACCTATTTCATATCCTGTTAACTATTTCCAAATAATTTAGTGACTTGTGTGAATATGATCATTATCTAAAAAAATAACTACTGTACTCAAAAGTAGCCTAAATCACACTGTATTTATTCATTTATTTATTCATTTATAAATTATGCAATATGCTAAGATTTTCTGTTTCCATTTCAGGATCTGTATCAACAGCTTCAATCCCTTCATCATCGGCTCCACTTGAATTATCTGCAAACCTGACTCCACCATTAAAAAGCTCACTATCAGACTCCTCCACAGGCGCCACTTCTGCTAAATCATTTTCATCTAAAAGAAAGTCATCAACATCTCTGGACATATTAATCATAAAAACTTCAGCCTCTCAAAAGGAAAATCTCGACAAAGAAGTTGCAAGAATTATATTTGCTACAAATTCACCATTTCGTCTTGTTCAGCATCCTCAGTTTCTCAAGATGGTTCAGAACCTGAGGCCAGGTTATATTCCTCCATCCAAAAAAAAGATATTGCTGATAAGTGCTTGGATCTTGTGTATGAAAAGGAATATAAAAAGTGTGCAGATGACCTGAATAATGAAACTGCATGTCTTTCAATTGATGGGTGACCTAACATCCATAATGAGCCCATAATATGTGTCATTCTAACAGCATCCACTGGTCAGATTTATTTAGTTGACACAATCGACACATCAGGGAAACCTCACACTGCTGAATATCTTCTACAACTTGTACAAAATTCGATCAAGAAGGCTGAACAAGATTTTGGTTGTCACATTGGAAGTGTTGTGACAGACAATGCAGCAAATGTCACCAAGATGAGAAAAGTCTTGGAGGAATCGAGTGAACCTGAGCATACCGTCCTCACATACGGATGTGCAGCACACCTACTAAATCTACTGGCTCATGACCTTGAGATTGATAATGTAAAATAGCATGTGGTCCATGTAGTTAAATATTTTAGAAATAATCATTATGCAGCTTCAAAGTATCGGCAGGAAGGTGGTCAGTGTCTAGTCATGCCCCAGGACACAAGATGGAACACAATGTCAGACTGTCTCAAGGCCTATATAAATAACTGGCCAATTCTAATGAAGATCTGTGAAGTCAACAGGGAAGCTATTGATACTGAAGTAAGAAACAAAGTATCAAATTTAGGCCTAAAACGTTCGGCTGAGGAATTACTGGATCGATTGCAGCCAATAGCAAAGGCTCTAGATGAGGTACAGAGTGACAAGTGCACTATTGCTCAAGCGGTAGATGTTTGGAAGAAATTACTTGGCCATTTCACAAACAATAAACAAGCTGAAAAACTGGTGAAAAAAAGGTATGAACAGTTTATCACCAAAGCTCACATACTTGCCAACATGCTTCATCCAGCACTTCAAGGAAAAATGCTCAGTGCAGAAGAGGTGAATATTACTATGGAGTATGCCAATGAGAAATATACAACACTTGTTCCTGTCATTATGAAGTTTCAGGCAAAATCACCTCCTTTCCAGGCGTTCAAGTTTACTGAGTCTGTGACCAAGACCCTGACAGCTATTGAGTGGTGGGATTCACATACAGCCATGTTAGACAGTGATATTCTGTTATCAGTGCGTCAACTCCTAACTGCAGTAGCCTCATCATCAGGAGTTGAAAGAGTTTTCTCCTCCTATGGACTTGTACACACAAAATTAAGGAACCGCCTCGGTAATGAGAAGGCAGCCAAATTGGTCTTCCTTTTCAAGACAATGAACTCAAATGTAAATAATGATTAATGTAAATAATTATTTTCTCAAATGTAAATGCAAATAAAGATTTTTTGTTCTTATATATTCAACTACAAAACAATTTCTTTTTGCAAACTTGCAAGGTATATATATATTTTTTTTTGTAAATTCTATACTTCCATATACTACAGTAATAAAGATTATGTTCATAATTTCTGTAACTTCTTAATACAATTATAGAATTTGATTATAAAGCCCAGTGTCTTAATTCTATTCATGCCATTTCAATTTCCAAAGCATAATACGAAAATCAATTTAAATCACTAATGTTTAAAAAAAAATCAACAGATTAAAATCATTATTTAAATCAAGATTTAAATCAACTTGATTTAAATCAGCCAACCCTGGTGGACACTTTAAAGGAACAAATAAACAGACATAGAAGCAAAAGCTTACCAGACTGCAGCGATTAATCAGCGAGCCTGGCCTTCTTTACAGAGGTCTGGAGAAGGACTGTATTCTTCTGCTGGTTTTTCTCTAGGTTGTGGAGTCCATTCAGAAGAACATTTGCCAGACGACAGAACATCTTGGGACAGTCAATGTCAATCCCACTGAAGCTGGCCAGTGTCGACAAGATCTCCACCAGTCTTTTCTGGCAGCAGGAACGGTGACGGGCTTCCTTGATGAAACACAGTCCACATCTGACAAGGTCAAAAGTGCACACATGTGGAGTTGTCAGGGAACCTCTGGACACTGTCTCGATAAAGTCCTTAACGTCACTGGTCACAAGAGGTTCCTCGGGATTGAAGACCACATCGTCCGCGCACTTCGTCCCAAGCCACTCCGCCACATAGGCTGCACTGCACTCTTCATTCACAGTCAGTGTCACATCTGTGGTGCACCTCTCAATAGAGGCTGCATCCTCTAGGTCAATTGCAGTCCCCAAGCAGGTATGTTCCTTCGACACAGGGTGGACATCGATGGACTGGAGGTTTACGGCAGCATATCTCGTGAGGCGCTGCTTGCATGCGGAGAACACATCCCCAGTGGTCATGAAAGAGTTTGCACCAGTTGATTGACGGTAGACTGAGAACTCCCCCTCAAGCCGGTCACTCTGGATCTCACGCAGCAGGACATAATGGAAGTCAACGTTTCTGAACAAGTAGCGGTAAACGGCAATCAGTCCCTGCATAGTCTGCACTAGTGCATTCTTGGTGTCGTGTGAAACACTTGATTCGATTTGCTCCATGTCCTGAAGAAGCCTCTTGGAAAAATTTCAGGAAAGTCAGCAGGCTGGTGACTGGAGATACTGAACAGCTCGAGATGGATCGTTCATGCGCTGATCTTACCCCTTCCCAGATACATTCACTAAATTCCACCAATTGAGGATGATTTGGATGAACTTTACAATGTCATGACCCCTCTGAGCTTCAATGAAGCCACAACCTTTTCATCGAAGACCTTCAAGACATGCTGCACATTTTGTAGTTGAAATCGTGAGGGGTTGACAGCAAATTTAGTGAGGGGAGAAGTCTTCAGAATACTGCCTTTCTCTGACTCGTACAGTTCCTTGACGTCAGCAAATGATGCTGTTGTTTTATTGTCAAGACTGATCTTCTGGCACTTCTCACTGATCCAGTTGTTGCGGATGCACTTCAGAAGATGCACTGTGTCAAAAAGTAGAAACCAGACACGCTCTTGTCAAGAGGATGCTTGGCTATGGCACGGCAATCACCCGGAAAATCAAACAGCTTACAGTACTGCTGGTTTATCTTGTGGTTGTCTGTGATAGACCCGATGACACGCCCACCTGCCCTCTCAACATCAGCTGCCGCCTCCTTCACACGCTCAAGCTGGTATGCTGCTGTAAGCTTGTGGACGGGTGTCACAGAAATCATAATACTAGGCCCTCTGTGCAGCGATTTCATCATAATACATAGCATAAAAGTGTACTTGCAGTCTGGCTTGTTCACTGCCATGCAACTCAGAACCCCACCACAAAATGCAACAGTTGGCCGAATCTGTACTTCATCTATCAAGAGAAATACATTCTTCTGCTGCAGTGTCTTCACTTTGGCAAATGTTTCCCTCATCACCTGACCCTTGTCAATAGATGAAGTGATGTACTGCAGCTTGCGTTTCCTTGGCAGCACCAAAAAGTCTCTGAGCTGTTCATAACTACACTTGGGATATAATTCAAGAGCAAAACAATAATCATTCATGGAAAACTGTTTCTGTGATAAAAGTTCCAACTGACGTGTCAAAAATACCAGCTTCTTCTCATTCTCGGTGTTTACACAGGCTGACGTGTGGGTTTGAAGAAGAGTGACAATAATCTCAATCTTTTTGTCAAACGGGATGTCATAGTTAATTGCTAAGCGCACAGCTTCGGCGAACTGACCATACGACCTCAAACCATTGTTGGGATGAAGTGTCTTACCCAGTGGTACACTAATGCCCTTCTTGAATGCACGGCAGATCAGTGGGCTACACAACGTGGGCGTGTTTTCGACAATCACAGACAGTCTGCACTCACTGAAATTTTCTGTCATGAACAGACACACTAACCTTTCTTCCGATCTTGAAATAATTAAGTTCTTGTACTGCTTCTGTAGGTCACGTTCAGGTCTAAAAGCATCAAATGAAGTAATCGTATCTTTCTGAAGAAAATGCCTCAGTTGCTTGTCTTCGGCCCGCCGGGCGAGTACAGGTTTTGAAGATGGCAGACATGAAGCAGGCACATTGAAGACACTGGGAGGGATCGCAGGTCGCGTAGAACCACCAGGCAATTTGATAGAAGGCGTGTTGGGACCCCAGTATTTCTCACAAATGAAAAATCTGTCAGAATCAACAACAAAGTTCTTACGTGGTGGCAGCACATCAATCCACTTCTGTCTTTCATAACGGTCTTTTGGCAGTCGAAACACTCTGCACCTGTTATCCTTGTAATAATTACCGTTGCAGTTCACAACACCACACTTATTCGGCATTTTGAATACACAAAATCAGCAAGAACCTATGTAAATGAATACAATCCACTTCTAAATGCAACTACGCGGGAAAGACGGAGTAACACAACCTTAACACCTCCATTGCTAGTAGCACACTGGAGTGACTGGACTGGCCTTCGCTAGCGGACCCAGGGATCTGGGTGCGCTCGTCCTGTGTAATAGTAGTCCTTGGTCATGACATATACATAATTTACTTAGTTTTAATTAATTCATCGGTGATATATATATATATATATATATGATGTAAGCGGAATAGGAAACACAGGAGTCTTGGTCTTGAGTTTATTCCTGACTAGTTTCGCAGGTATGCTTTTTCAAAGGAATATGTGTACAAACGGGCTGTGGGCATTATATACATTTGGTTCTTTTGTTTTTAACAAGCAGGAATACAGACAACATGAGGTGCTTCCAATGGGGTCTCCATTGAGTGCGGTGGCAGCATCGCTCTACATGGAGACTTTGGAAAGTGACCACCTTCTGCATATCGTCCCAGCTAACTCCAAGTGGTACCGTTATGTTGACGACATCCTCTTCATTTCACACAAAACAAACGACACAAGAAACATACTGGAACAACTGAACAACGTGGACAAAAGAATTAAATTCACAGTAGAGGAAGAGACCAACGGTTCCCTACCTTTCCTAGACGCTGTCCTCATCAGATCGGACAGCAGCGCTAGGTTCAAGGTATACCGTAAACCGACAAACAAAGACGACTTCATCCACTATTTTAGCGCACACGACGAGAAGACCAAATCAGGGGTTATCATTGGGTTTTACCTTAGGGCTCTTAGAATATGCAGCGAGGAGTATTTACAAGAGGAAATTGAATACGTAACCGCTGCGTTCAGGAACCTAAGGTACCCAGAGGGCATGTTAGGGACGTCACTACGGAAAGCCATTAAAATCAGACAGAGGAAAGGATGTGAAGAGAGGACAGATTTACGATACCTTGTGGTTCCTAACTCTGGCCTCTCTCACATGCTTTCCAAAACGTTGAGACAGACAGGACTCATCATAGTAAATGACACAGGGAAGAAAATAGGACACTTGACCACCAACAGAACCAAGACAAACCGTGACAATAGCATCGTTTACAAAATTCCCTGCAAAGGATGTGACTGTGCATACTACGGAGAGACATACAGAGGACTTAACAACAGACTCAAGGAACACAAAGCGGACATTAGACACCACCGAGAAACCAACGCTCTAGTTAACCACATTGACACAGAGGGACATTTGCCTAACTGGGAGGGTTCCACCATTCTAGCTAAAGGACTACACAAGAAACAACGGAAAATAATTGAATCACTTTACATTGCCAACCACAAAAACACAAACAAGAGAACTGGTGACTCGAAATGGACAAAATCTACCGCGACACTTGCCTACCCTCTCCAGCTTTCTTCCTTTCACTCTGAAGTTCCTCCATGCTACCTTGCCCCAACTTTTTATCATGATTTATTCTTTTAATGCTATTTGTTAATATTTATTTTCAACACTATTATTATTATCATTGTTATTATAACTATTATTTATTTATTATTTCTATCATTATATATTTATAATTTTATCAGTACGTTTTTATTCTTATTATTACCATCTTTATTATTATTACTTTCATTATCTTTATTATCATTATTGTTATTATTATTGTTACTATTTAAATATTTAATTAATTTTTCGTTTTTATTATCATTGTTTTCACCATTATTGTCATAATTAATATTAATAATTTTCATTTCTTGGTTATTAGTATTATCATTTTTATTCTTATTATTGTTTTTATTATTATTATTATTATTATTTTATTGTTATTATTTCCTGTATTGCTACTATCATTTTTGTTATTATTGTTAATATTATTATTTAAATATTTATCTTCATCGTTATCATTACTATTGTTACATTTTCTATTAATAATTTCTTTGGTATTAGTGTTATCATATTTAATTGTAAAAATGTCTTCATTGTTACGTGAGCCACAATGTGATGTTCACATTCGCCACCAACTATGGTAACTCGGAGAGGTGGTGAGGTCCACCCCATGTATATAATGCCCACAGCCCGTTTGTACACATATTCCTTTGAAAAAGCATACCTGCGAAACTAGTCAGGAATAAACTCAAGACCAAGACTCCTGTGTTTCCTATTCCGCTTACATCAACCTGTCAGAATGTCTCAACAATATATATATATATATATATATATATATATATATATATATATATATATATATATATATATATATGCAGAAAAAACACTGGGAAATAAGAAACTAAATCCGAACTTTTTCCTATATTTAAGACATTTTCAGGGAATACAAACAAAGGCATAGATGCATATATATACACAGAGTAATAGACAAGGTAGGGAACATGGTAAGGTTACACAAGGTACTCCTTTACCAGGTCGAGAAATGTTTTCACTTGTGGACATTTGATCACATATGACGTTACCTCTCCACAGGCCTGGTAATACTTTGGAGAATATTCTACAATTTTCTTAGTAATAAAGTCTTTCTTGTACATGTAAGAGACCATAAACATCCTATTGACTAGGATAACACAAAGAAAATAATTTCTTCTATGTCCTCATTAGAAAGAAATATTGAATTCAGTCATATTAAGCACACCCTTGATCATAATGTTAATTTAGATTTAGGTTCGTACAAACATAATGACTTTATTACTAAGAAAATTGTAGCATACTCTCCAAGAGGCTAACGTAAATTTTGAGTGTGCAGCAACACTCCTCAATGCTGTCAGTGGCACTCCGTCCATCGTGGTCTTTTTGGAATTGGAAAAGGCGTTCGAGCTGGCCAGTCCACTTGTGATATTAGACACCCTTGCTCGCAAAGGTGTAAAAGGCAAGCTGCTTTCTTGGATTGCTGACTATCTCAGTCACCGATCTGCGAAATTAAGATTTCAGGGTCACATATCAGAGGCCAGAATGCTGAAGAATGGCACTCCACAGGGTGTGGGTGGGGGGTCCTCAGCCCCACTCTGTTCAATGTGCTCGTCTCCAACATTCTGGAACTACCTCTACCCAATGGGTGCAAGGTTATCTCTTATGCAGATGACATTGCGCTCATAATTACTGGGAAACGGCGGTGCTTCAGCAAGGCCCAGCGCTGCTTAAGTACTGTGGCGACAAGTAAGTAAGATTTCAGGGTCACATATCAGAGGCCAGAATGCTGGAGAATGGCACTCCACAGGGGGGGGGGGGGTCCTCAGCCCCACTCTGTTCAATGTGCTCGTCTCCAACATTCTGGAACTACCTCTACCCAATGGGTGCAAGGTTATCTGTTATGCAGATGACCTTGCGCTTATAATTACTGGGAGGCGGCAGTGCTTCAACAGAGCCCAGCGCTGTTTAAGCACTGTGGCAACGGAGTGTTGCAGGTTAGGGTTAAAGATCTCCCCTACCAAGTCGAAAGCCATGGCGATAGGACTCTGGAGTGAGGGGGAGCACCTCTCCATCCAGGGCCTCAGGCTGGACTGGGTCCACCAGTTTCAGTACCTGGGGGTCTGGATTGATAGGGGGCTCTCCTTTCAGAAGGAACTGGCCTATCTCAAGGAGAGGCTGAAGGCGAGAACCACAGTCATGAAAGCAATGACGGGGAAGGCACTTGGTGCCACGCACCAGGTCCTTCGCACATTCTATGTGCAAGCAGTCCGCAGTTTGGTGGACTACGCTGCCCCAGCTCTCATACCTGTGGCGACTGCCAAGCTTGAAGACCTGGAGCCTTGCCAAAATGCCGCAGCAAGGATTATCCTAGGAGCTCAACCTTGGACCAAGATTGTTAACCTCCAGATGGAGGCTTCATTGCCTTCATTAACATCACGGGTCAGAAGGCTGGAGGTCGACTTTCTTGCCAAGATAGTCCAGAGCTCCAGGATAATTGAGATGAGTCAGAGCCTTGTGATAGCTCTGGGACGGGTGGATAATCTTATCCACTCCAGTACCTGGGGTATCTCAAGCGGCTGGGCTCCTGGACTCCTTCAGGCTCACCAGTGCTCTCCTTGAGAAGGGTAGGGACTCTCCTCACCCAGAGTTCAAGTCCCCACCACCATGGCTGTCGATACCTGCAACCTTCGTTGTCACAAAGCTTCCCAGTAAGAAGAAGATATGTGATCAGGAAAGAGTACGAGCGCAGGCCCTACAAGGCTGAAAAGTTTTCGAGTAGTTTGACCACCTCTTCATTTCTAGATCACATAGGCTGACTAATCTAATACGTACATTTTGCACTGAACCTCTGCGGGCCGAGATGCGAACAAAACGATCTAGCACGTCTGTTAATTTTCATATTCGAATACGTACATTTCGTACTGTGCATCTGTGGGCCGAGAAGGGAGCAGGACGATCTAGCACGTTGAATACGTTCCTGTTAATTTTCATCCTACGTAGGGCCGTCAGTACTGTCACTCAGTACCACCAAGCCGAAACGTGCTTACCGCTCTCTGAGTATTATGGGATAGCTTATCGGTTAACGGAGCCTAAACGGTAGCAGATTTTTTGCTGGTAAGCTACCGTCAAGGTTGTTACCGATAAAACCCGTAACTACCGGTAGCTGCCCACCACTACTCAGTACCACCAAGCCGAGACGTGCTTACCGCTCCACGAGTGTTTGGTATAGCTTATCGGTTAACGGAACCTTAACGGTAGCAGAATTATTGCCGGTAAGCTACCGCCAAGCCTGTTACCGATAAAACCGGTAACTTTACCGGTAGCTGCCCACCACTAGTCTATATTCTTTGGTCTTGGGACGAATAGTACGTCATATTTGTTATGATACATGCCGACGACGAAGAAATGAGAAGTTGGCGGGCTTTTCAACCACTTAGCTTGCTGGCTATACAAAGTTCTTGCAGCTTGAAGGAATGCATGTATCTCCGCTCCATAACATTCCTTCATGAAAATGTACCTGGCGAGGTACTGTCGGAAGCACCGAGGCCGTCAATTGACAGACAAGATGGCGTTCCGATCCTATGCTTGTGGCAAGGTATTTTTCATTTTCACTTCCGCCCACAAAATTGCATATTACGTTGATACATTTTAATTTATAAAATTAATGATTAATTTTCTATTGCTATATTGCGCCCATGGTCGAAACTAAACTATAAAAAAAATAATAAATAAATTTGAGAATATCACAGCATTTCATTATTTTTTTAAATAATTATGGGTACTGTAATAGTATACATGATATAATAAGCTCGCCTGTGTTAAGAAATTTAACAAACAGGTAAAACCACAGTAAGGGGTTACCGTATCTAGAAGGAATTTTACATGTTTTAGTACGTACCGTGTATTTTATGTACCCATTGTTTACTGGTAGTATTTAGTAGGTAAATATTTTGATTTCTGAACCTAAAGAAAAGGTAAGAGTTCTTCCTAGCCTTTCTTGTCATGTCTGGATTTCAACCTAACAAGATTATTACTTGTGTATAGGTCGACCCCTAGGTTTTGGCCTAAAAAAAATTCCTTAAGATTTCGACCTATAGACGAGTATATACGGTATATCTTGATATAGCCTACTTCAAGTAATGTTTCATGAAGCAATTTACATCGACGTATGTGGGTTAAAAGGGTGATTAGATGCCAGGGCCCACAATACTATATAAAAAGCTTTTGAATTTTCACATTGGCCCTGAATTTCCTATGGCATGTACTGCATGATGAATTGGTCATGGTAAAAATATACACTTGATTTCCTTCCTTGCCCAATTACACAATTTGATGATTGACAGACAATAATACCCCATTCATAGACATTTAATCCAGCTCAAGAAACCCTAGTCACAGCACACAGAGCATGTAGAGGGGGTTTTGATTATAATCCTGCCCAAAGTACCGTGTAATTTTTTGCAACCTAAGTGGAATAGCAGCTCGGTGAAGTGATAATAATAGACCTCCAGCAGTGTGTTTGGAAACTTGATATACCTCAATTGAACAATAGATAAGAGAGGTTAGAAAATCAACTTTTTTACTGGGATCAAAACAGCATGGTATGCCTCCCATGTTCAGATGTTTGTTAATGATCATCATCTGAGTTTATTTTCTGAGACCACCCCCTGATCAACATGTTGAGTCCCTCCTCAGCCTCCAACAAAAAATCCTAGTAGAGGCTCCCGTCAGGGCGGTGCCCCTGGACCCCACCAAGGACCCTAGGCAGGCCCCTTTGACCCCATGCCGGACCTTGGACTACGGCTTTCGGATTGGCGCTAATGCGGAAATTATAGTACTATAAGTCACCCCAAAAATTTGCTCATCCCCCCTTAGCCTCCCCAACTAAAAATTCCTTGCGCCACCGCTGATGCTAGAGCACATTAAATTGCATAGAACAATATGTTCATGTTTGACAAAAAAAAATTCTCCTGCTCTAAAAGCTGAATTAATTAGTGATTTTCAAAACAAGAAATATGCCCTGATTGTAGTCTACAGATGTTCCCACACATAAACAACTGTGTATTTTGATTAGATTCTTCAGTGATGTGTATCATGTGACAAAGGAAATTGTGAGTGGATATTTAGGTTTATTTCCAATAGTTGATGCTACAAGTGAAAATCTATTCAATTTAATTGATGATGAAATTAAAAATTGTGGTCAGAATCTTGGAAACTGCATTGGGTTTGCATCTGATGGTGCATCTAACATGGTTGGATGCAATAACTCTTTATGGTCTAGGCTTAGAAATGCATCTCCTTCCTGCATACAGCTCAAATGCACATGCCATTCTCTAGCACTATGCATTCAGTATGCACTGGACAAGCTACCTGGAAATGTTGGCTACATGTTGACAGAAGTACCTAACTGGTTTCGTAATAGTGAGTTATGACGAGAAGCATACAAAGAGTTGTTTCAGATAATGAATACGGTTCCAGATTCACAGCCGGCACAGACTGCTCCCCTCCCATTTGGAAAGCCTTCTTCTACTTGGTGGCTTGTTCGTGGAAAGGTTTTATTTAGCATATTGATGAGCTGGGAAGAACTTAAGGCATATTTTTCTTGTATAAACCCTGGCAATGCTACAGTTGGTGCAAAATTTAAAGTAAGGCAACTTAAAGAAATGTTCATGGACCACAAAAACCAATTATACTTTCAGTTTGCTACACCAATTGTGCAGAAGTTTGAGAGACTGAATTCTGTTTTTCAAAAAACAAAAGCTGACCCTCATGACCTCTACAAACAAATATTTTTACACGAAAAGAGTCTTCAAAGCAGATTATTTGATGACAAAGGGCATAAAAGAAACCTTGAGCAGGTTGATTTTGGTATTAGATTTTTAGTGGAATGTGAAAAATATCTAAAGCAGAAAAACAAAAGTAAAAATTGTTAAAGAAAGATGCATGTCAGTGCTAGAAGAAGCTCTCAGTCAGTTTACATATAGATTTCCTTCATCAGAAAATACCTTCAAAAGTTGATCACACCTGAGCCCTGCTATCATTCCAAACCAAATTTCAAGACCAGACTTTTCAGAAATGCCTTTCATTCATATAGCAGGAGAAAACACAAGTATCACTGAAGAACAATATCGAAAACTTCCTTTGGTAAATTGGAAAGAGGAAGCTCCTTTCAATACAAATGGAGTACCTTCGGGCGACACTGAACAATTCTGGGTAGGTGTTCTTGAACATCATTCATTTAAAGAGCTAGCCACCTTTGCTCTTAGCTGTCTAATAAGTCCAGTCAATAATGCTATAGTTGAAAGAATTTTTTCACTTGTAGCATCTGTTGAAACAAAGGCTCGAAGCAGAATGCAGCTAGATCTTCTTGATGCAATCGTCAGAATAAGAGCGAACTTACTGCTCAGTGGCAAAGGCTGCAGACGCCTCCAAGCACCTCAAGAAATGCTAGAAAAAAAAAATCACACCTGAGAAGCTTTATGGCAACTTTTCTACTCCTGAAAGTGAAAAGGATGTGGATGATCTTAATCTGAAACTTTTTCTATGAGGTATGGATAATATTAAAGTTTACATGTGTTGGCATTTTTTGGGCGTTTTTTAGCATGGTTTGGCATATTTTTGGCTTTTTTTCAATGCTTTTTGGCTTACAGTTAAATTTTCATCTGGCAACCCTGTTTATGATCTGAATAAACAGAAAGTGCAGTTATTGGCATATTTTGCCAAAAGTGATAGTAAAACACAAATGAACATGTGTAAACCCATGAAGTCTGGGAAATATGAGGACTTAGAAAAATGTCTGATGGTATGGTTTTGTCAGTTATGTATTGAGGGTGTAAAAGTTTCTGGAGACATGATCCTAGAGCAGGCCACTATTTTTTTTATTTTATTTATTCATTTTATTATTATTATTATTTTTTTTTTAAGAAATGAACATCAAAGGTGAATTAAATTTGTCAACAGGATGTCTTGATAGGTTTAAGAAGAGACATGGTATCTCAGAAGGCACAACATCTGAGCCGGCAGGTCACGAAAATGCTGAATTGAATGTGGATATGTAGTGGTTACTACAATTGTCCTATTTGGAGGAAGCTAGGATATTTAAAGTCAATCCCATGACTGATCTGTTTATTGGAAATGGTGATGATGGTATTTACAATATTTGTAGCGAAATTCTGGATTCTTGGTCTTTGGTATACAATTATTTAAAATCTATTTACAATACATAAATATGCTTCTTACAGTATGTAGAAGGATATGTTTTGTTTTATTTACAAAATAAATTAAGTTATTATAATGAACATTGTTATTATATTAATTAAAATTAGTCGAATGTATGTTTAGTCGGACGCATGTTCTAAGGGGTGACTATTGTTTATCCCGTACTCGGCGATCACGAGTCCTGAAGGGGTAATTTCACGTGTTGGCTACAGAACACTACAGAACTCTCCCCCTAGTGACGAGGCAGGAGGAACGATATCTGTTTTTTCTTTGTAGTGTGTTTGTGGTTTGTAGCCCGTGTGTCCGGAGGTGTCGGAAGAGCAACAGGATCTTGTTCGTTGTCCGAGAGGAGGTATGCAGGCTTGGCGCGGTCTATGGAGATGACGTCAGTGGTTCCACGGCGATCGATGGTCAAGTTCTTCCTTGTCCTCTTGACGACTCTATATGGGCCATCGTATGGTTGTTGAAGAGGCTTCTTTACTCCCTCCACGCGAACGAAAACATGTGAGCAGTCTTCGAGGTCCTGGCTCACAAACGTTCTTGTTGGTGAGGTACGCGGTGGCACTGGCTGGAGTTTCTGCATTGTATCTGTAAGATTAGTAGCATAATCTTGAACGCTGCAGGGCTGCGTTATAGGGGCAGATGCAAGAAACTCACCGGGCAGACGGAGTGGAGTGCCATAAAGAAGTTCTGCAGAGGAGTGGCCAAGGTCTTCCTTGAGGGACGTGCGTATACCGAGGAGGACCATTGGAAGCACCGTAGACCAGTTGGTGCGGTCGCGTGCTGTTGCTGCAAGTGAAGCCTTGAGTTGTCGGTGGAAGCGTTCGACGAGTCCGTTGGATTGGGGATGGTAGCTTGCTGTTCTGAAACGCCGGATACCTAGCAAAGACATAACCTTGTTCCATAGATTGGATTCAAATTGGCTACCACGGTCGGATGTGAGGCTGAGTGGTGTACCGAATCTTGAAATCCAGGTGGTTATAAAAGCTTTGGCTACTGTATCTGTGCTTATGTCAGTAAGCGGGATTGCTTCGGGCCAGCGTGTAAAACGGTCTACACAAGTAAGAATATACCTGAAGCTGTCGGAGAAGGGAAGCGGTCCGACGATGTCGATGTGGACGTGCTCGAGTCGAGTGGAGACTGGGCGAAAGGTACCTGGAGGGGAGATGGTGTGGCGTGTGACCTTGGAAGCTTGGCATTTGACGCAGGTGCGGGTCCAGTGTCGAACGTCTTTGGCGATTCCACTCCAGATGAAGCGTGATGACATCATGTGCTGCGAAGCTCGAATACCTGGGTGGGAGAGGTCATGTAAATGGCGGAACAAGGGATACCTGTGGTTCTCGGGCAAGTAGGGACGGATGGTGTCCGTGGATACATCGGCGTAGAGCTCAGTGTTGGTTCCAGGGAGCTGTACCTTCTTCATCTGCAACGCGGGGTTTTCCATCAATCGCTGCAGCTCGGTATCACCAGCTTGGTCTGCAGCGATGGCGGCGTAGTCGATGAGAGAGGTAGAGACTGCAGATATGTTGCGGGAGAGGGCATCGGCAGGACAATTATCTGCACCTCGAACAAAACGAATATCTGTGGTGAATTGGGAGATGAAATCTATGTGTCGGAGTTGTCTAGGGGAGTATGTTGTCTTGTTATGAATGAATGTTGTTGTGATTGGTTTGTGGTCGGTGTATATGTGGAATTGTCGTCCTTCGACGAAATACCTGAACCTGTTGACAGCCTTGTAGATGGCTAGGAGTTCCTTGTCGAAGGCGCTGTATTTCTTCTCGGCATTGTTGAGCTTCTTTGAGAAGAAGGCGATGGGTTTCCAGGCATCGTTGATGTATTGCTGCAGAACTGCGCCGACACCTGTGTCTGAAGCATCTGTCGAGATGGAAGTGATGGCATCAGGAATAGGGAAACTAAGGGCGGTAGCATTCCCGAGTGCTTCTTTGGCTGCCATGAAAGCTGCATCAGTTTCGACGTCCCAGTTGAGTACGATGGAACGTCCCCTCTTGCACGGCTTGATCATGGAGTAGAGCGGTTGGAGCAGTTGAGCGCAGCCTGGAATGAAACGATTGTAGAAATTTAACATACCAAGGAATTGCTTGAGTTGGCGCTGTGTTGTAGGTTTCGGGAAACTCTGGATGGCGTCGCAGCGGGATGAGACAGGGGTGACGCCTGAAGGTGTGACGGTGTGTCCTAGAAAGTTGATGGATGACACACCGAAGTCAGATTTCTCGAGATTGATGTGGATGCCGTAGTCTTGTAGGCGGGTAAAGACTTGCTTCAGATGGTCTTGGTGCGTGGCTTCGTCAGGGCTGGCGATGAGTACATCGTCGATGTAGGTGAAGCAAAAAGGCAGGCCTCGCAGGACTTCGTCCATAAATCTCTGGAAAGTTTGGGCAGAGTTCTTGAGGCCGAAGGGCATTCGAACGTATTCGAACAAGCCAAAAGGTGTTGTGACAGCTGTTTTGGGGATGTCAGGCGGGTTGACCGGAATATGATGGAAGGCTTTTACAAGATCGATCCGGGAGTATACGCGAGTTCCTGCAAGGTGTGAGGAAAACTCCTGGATGTTGGGAACTGGGTACCTATCCATCACAGTTCGTGAGTTGAGGGCGCGGTAGTCACCGCATGGCCTGATGTCGCCGTTGCTTTTGGGGACGATGTGGAGAGCTGACGACCAGTTGCTTGAGCTTGGGCGAATGATACCTTGACGCATGAGGGCTTCTAGTTCTGCCTTGGCTAGCTTGAGGCGTTCCGGAGCCAGACGACGGGCTTTGGCGTAGACTGGAGGTCCCGTAGTCTCTATGTGGTGCACTACGTGGTGTTTCACAGTCGTGGTCGTGGAGTAAGGTTGTGTCAAGGCAGGAAAGTTCCTGAGGAGAGAAGCAAACTTGTTATCAGCACTGATGGTTGAAAGCTGGCTACTTACTCCGGTTGTTGGCCTGGCGTAGGATGACATCGATGTAAGGGGGTCGTGGAGCTTGCGATTTTTAATATCGATCAGGAGATCGAAGTGGGTCAAAAAATCGGCGCCAAGGATGGGTTGGGAAACTGATGCAACGTAGAAGGTCCACTCAAAGGATCGGCGAAGGTTGAGTTCTAGCTGAAGTGTCTTCCTCTTGAAAACGGGTATCTTGGTGCCGTTGGCTGCGTAGAGGGAAGACATCGGCGGCAGTGATTGCTGGCTTGCTGTGGCAGGCAGGACACTGACTTCAGCTCCGGTATCGATGAGGTATGTGGTGTTGGAGAGTGGATCAAATACGAAGAAGAGTTTCGATGTATGTTGGCGAACGCTGTGCGCCGTTAGCGTTCGCCCATCGTGTTTAAAGGTGACGGTGAGAAGGTGCACGGCTGTGTACATTTCCTCGCATCTTGTCCAAAGCGACGATGGTAGTAGCAGACGCCTGATGTTTGCTTGGGTCTTCCTCTGGATGTAGACCTAGAGCGGTTGCGGTAGTATCTTGGTGACGGGGGTCGTTGTTGAAGATTGGCAACCTGCTCTTGGAGGGCGCTAACCTGGAGGGTGAGTTTGGAGATTAGCTCGGTTAACGTCATGCTTACGTGATTAGTATGCAGCGATGTTCGTGGGCAGCTGGGTTGGGCAGGCTGGGTCAACGGGCAGGACAACCCGGGACGGCGGGGCTGGGCACGGCAGGGCGGCGGGCGGGGCTGGGCAGGTCACGGCAGGGCGGTGGGCGGGGCTGGGCACGGCAGGGCGGCGGGCGGGGCTGGGCACGGCAGGGCGGCGGGCGGGGCTGGGCACGGCAGGGCGGCGGGCGGGGCTGGTCACGGCAGGGCGGCGGGCGGGGCTGGTCACGGCAGGGCGGCGGGCGGGGCTGGTCACGGCAGGGCGGCGGGCGGGGCTGGTCACGGCAGGGCGGCGGGCGGGGCTGGTCACGGCAGGGCGGCGGGCGGGGCTGGCGGCGGGCGGGGCTGGTCACGGCAGGGCGGCGGGCGGGGCTGGCGGCGGCCGGGGCGGGGGACGGCAGGGCGGCGGGCGGGGCTGGCGGCGCTGGCGGGGCTGGCGGGGCGGGGCTGGCGGCGGGCGGGGCTGGCGGCGGGCGGGGCTGGCGGCGGGCGGGGCTGGTCACGGCAGGGCGGCGGGCGGGGCTGGTCACGGCAGGGCGGCGGGCGGGGCTGGCGGCGGGCGGGGCTGGCGGCGGGCGGGGCTGGCGGCGGTCACTCCAGGGTCACCAAATGTAGTGGTTACTACAATTGTCCTATTTGGAGGAAGCTAGGATATTTAAAGTCAATCCCATGACTGATCTGTTTATTGGAAATGGTGATGATGGTATTTACAATATTTGTAGCGAAATTCTGGATTCTTGGTCTTTGGTATACAATTATTTAAAATCTATTTACAATACATAAATATGCTTCTTACAGTATGTAGAAGGATATGTTTTGTTTTATTTACAAAATAAATTAAGTTATTATAATGAACATTGTTATTATATTAATTAAAATTAGTCGAATGTATGTTTAGTCGGACGCATGTTCTAAGGGGTGACTATTGTTTATCCCGTACTCGGCGATCACGAGTCCTGAAGGGGTAATTTCACGTGTTGGCTACAGAACACTACAGATACGTTTGCCGAACTGATCTGGGAAGAAAGTTTAAGTCCAGAGTAGGTGCATAATGCCAATGAGACGGCCCTCCACTGGCATCGTATGCCTCACAAAACCTTGAAACATGAGGACGAGGTAAACCTGGAGGGGTTTAAAGAGCCAAAACACCAAGTGACAGTGTTGGCATGTTCGAATGCAGTTGGCACCAATCGCTGCAAACTGTTGGCACTTGGGAAGAGCCAGAATCCACGAGCGCTAAAAGGTGTATGGGTTTTGCCAGTTCACTATAGGGCAAACAAGCGGGCCTGGATGAAACAAAAAATTATGCTAGATTGGTTTGAGAAAAAGCTTGTTCCTGAGGCACGAGCTCATTGTACAAAAGCAGGGTTGGCACCAGACTGCAAGATTCTTCTTGTGCTGGACAACTGCCCTGGGTACCCTTCTGCTGACCAAATGGTGAAAGACAACGTCTTCACTTACCTCCCCCTAACTGTACCGCCCTCATTCAGCCTCAGGATAAGGGAATCTTGAGGTTTCTGAAAAGGAAATACCGCCGCATATTCATGACAAAGATGCTGATGGGTATGATTGAAGGGAAGTCATTGGAGGAATTTCGTAAAGAATTCAACATGAAAAATGTTCTGTTGCCAGTGTCTGGGATGTCGTTGAGAAGTCGATGCTACAGAACTGTTGGCACAAGCTGTGGCCTGGGATGATGTTTATGGAACTTTGCACAAACTGATGCTGACTTCACTGGTTTCTGTGTGTCCGGGGCAAAGCAGACTGTGGGGGAGATTATGGAGTATGCCAAAGTATACACCAGCTCAGTGGCACAGAAACTTGAACATCAAGACCTGGAGGAGTGGCTTGATGTAGATGATGATGATGCTCCTGTTGCCCACTAGTTATCTACGGTGAAAATAGTGAGAATGATTACGACATCAGAGGAGTTCCAGCACGAGGGTAATGACAACAATGACGAGCAATAGATGACCCCCTTGAAAAGATCTCCCTCGACAGGATCATTGAGCGGATGGAACAATTAATCGCTGCTCTGGAGCAGCACTCTTTCATCACAGAACAGCAACTAATGCAGGTGTATAACATACAGGCCTGTTTTAAGGAGAAGCCAAAATACTTGAAGCAAACAAAGATCCAGGACCTTTTTAAGAAAATGTGTGACAAGACTGCTATAGACATTCAGCCTTTACCAGGCCCTTCATCTGCTCCAGGCATTGAGCCACTCCTGATGTGTTAATACAGGCTTTAATATAGGTGGTTATGAACACAACCTGCTGCTGGGTGATGTTTATATTTTTACTTCGAATGACAGCCCCACACACGACATTTTTGGGTATTAACAAAAAACTGAAGTCTATGATGCATACAGTTATACATTTAAAATGTATATAATATTTTCTGCATTATAATAATGAAAATTGTAAATTCTACAAACAATATATGAACACCCTTCTTTTATAACTGAACATGGCTATATGTGATGAAAGTTTGTCATCCTTAACACCCCCCTCTCAAACTGAAGTCACCCTCTGATTGTGCTAAACTTACACTAAGTACCATTGGAGAGAGGTTTAGTAAACATATCTGCAACATTTTCATCTGAGGGTACATACACTAGTTTGATAGATCCATTTTCGATCTGACTTCTGATAAAATGATATCTGATGTATATATGCTTTGATCTTTGATGATACACTGGGTTTTTAGCTAAGGCTATTGCACCTTGGTTATCTACAAACAGCATGTCATAATAATAAGACTTGGTAGCTACTCCCAAGCTTTAATCAACTAGAGCACCTGGAAATACATTCCAAAATATAGTTTACACATTATCGATATATAATGAACATATAGGACTCATCATATGAGTAGACCACATAATTGAACAAGTAAAAGGGAAGGAAGCAACTTACGTGGAGAGCCACGACTGTTTATCTAATCGGTCCCAGACAGAATGTGACGACGTAGCCAGTCAGCTTTGTCTACAGTTTACAGAGTATGATGTGCAACCAAACAACCGATGTAGCCAGACAGAGTATGACGAGCAAACAAACAATTCAAAGTTCAATGACAAAATATGACACACTCCCCCTCTAAAAAAAAAAAAAAAAAAAAAAAAAAAAAAAAAAAAAAAAAAAATATAGGTATCAATCCCATCCATATCTGTCCAGAGCCTTAGACACATGGGTTGACCTCCATACTAGAGGTGTTGATGCATTCGTCTCTACGTCAGCCTCTTGATGAAGTTCAGTGTTCTCTGGAATGTCAGGGAATATAGCAGTATGTACAACCTCTGGTGACGAGGTAGAAGACGATTCCTGATTTCCGGCAGGAGAGTAGTTGACCAGTCTTTTGGGATAAGGAGCCAAGTCGCGAACAGAAACTGTTGACTCCCGTCCATCCTGATGTCTAATATTAGCATAAGTTGGATTAACATCCAGAAGTTCAACTTGATCAACCAAAGGTTAATTTTTGTTTGCCCTAACGAATCTTCTCAATAATACTGGACCTGGTGTCATTAGCCATGAGGGTAGAGAGCTTCCAGAAGAAGAACGACGTGGAAAACCAAAGAAACGTTTGTGGGGTGTGACATTTGTAGATGTAGACAGAAGGGATCTAAGGGAGTGCAGTACATCAGTAAGTACTAATTCCCAATGTTGATCGGGTAGGTCCCGCAACTTCAGGGCCAGCTGGATTGCCTTCCATATAATACCGTTGAGCCGTTCCACTTGTCCATTGCCGATAGGGTGATATGGGGTAGTTCGACTCATAGCAACTCCTTTTTGTATGAGGTAGGTTTTGAGATCCGTAGACACGAATGATGTTCCTAGATCAGAATGAATATAATTAGGCATCCCACATAGACTAAATACTTGTTCCAGGCATTTGATTACAGTTGTATTCATATTAGGATATGGAAAAGCAAAAGGGAAACGGGAGTATTCATCTACAACAGTAAGTATATAGGGATTATGTGAGGCGGTTAGGAGAGGTCCTTTGAAGTTGATGCTTAACCTTTCCATAGGCTGAGTAACCTTGATGAGTGTTCCTTCTTGAGGTCTATAGAATCTTGGCTTTACTTCTGCACAAATCTTACAGGAAGCACAATCCTTCCTGACATCCTCAGTGGAAAAGGGGAGGTTCTTAAATCTCACAAAGTGCAATAAATGAGTCACTCCTGGATGACATAGACTCTCATGTAGATCAGTGAGAGTAGAAGAGGCAGAGACAGTAGAACAACATAAGGCTCGAGAGAAGGCATCAGGAACCACATTCTCTTTACCAGGGCGATAATGTACGGTATAACTGAAGGCAGTGAGTTCCATCTTTCACTCCTGGATCTTGGTATTCTTGATCTGTGTGTTTCTGGTTATCGAACATAAAGGGTACCGAACGCTGGTCAGTAATAAGATCAAACTGTTGTCTAGAAAGGAAGTGACTCCATTTACGGACAGCTTCAATTATGGCCATGACCTCCTTTTCTACAATGTGATAACGTGTTTCGCTTCCTTGTAGAGCCTTAGACATCAAAGCCACTGGTCTCCCACCCTGGTTAAGTACAGCTGAGATAGCTACTTCAGAAGCATCACATTCGACTTCAAAGGGCAAGTTTTCATCCACAGAGTATAACGTTGTTCTTTCAAGTTCTAACTTGAGCAGACTGAAAGCCTGTAAAGCTTCTTTATCCAAAGGAAACTTCTTTGCACTCGCTAATGGTCTTACTTTGGTTGAAAAATCTTGTATCCATTTGGCATAGTAAGCAAATATACCCAGGGCTCTCTTTAACCCTATATGGACCACATATATTTTGGCTGGACAAAAAAATCATGCCTTTGTTTCTAGGCTATTATGGACCTGAGGAATGTTTTAGATCAATTTTCCTGGCAATTGCTACAGTCTATGCAATAATACAGTACCATGATGAATTAGTCATGTTGGTCACGAGGGAAATGAAATTGGCTAATGATTGTGTTATCAAGATTTATTACATTATTAGAATATAGAAAGCAATTCTGTTACTCATCTCAGCAAAAATGAATATCTTATTGAAAAATTAAACAAATATAATTTCTTTTGATAACTTGACATCTTGTTAATGAAAATTGTTTTGAAGCATATTATGTTAACGTCGTGCCATATCCTCTTGGACTTCGGCAACTATGGAGTGCCACCGTTCACGGTCCCTAGTTACTTGCAACATCTGTGCTGGTTTGAGTTGTTTTCCCGTCGCCCTCATCAGCCCGTCCATATACTTCTCCCTCTGCTTTCCTCTAGCTCTCCTTCCCTCCACCATTCCCGTCATCACCACCTCTTCCAACCCTTCCCTCCTCATTATATGTCCTAAGAATCGCAACTGTCTTTTCCTTATTGTTGTCATCAATTCCCTATCTGTCTCCATTTCTCTCAATACTTCTTCATTTGTTTTCTTCGCTGTCCATGGTACTCTTAATACTCGTCTCCATATCCACATTTCTGCTGCTTCTAAGTTTTCCTGCAATTTTTTGCTGATTGTCCACGCTTCTGAACCATATAATAGTGTTGACCATATAAATGTTTTAACTGTTCTTATATCTGTAGACATTTTCTTGTTTGTTAAAACTCCTTTCATTTTCTGAAACGTGCTTTTAGCTATCGCTATCCTTGATTTTATTTCTTTTTCACATCTACAATCTTCTGTCAATACGCTTCCCAGGTACGAAAATTTGGTTACTTGTTCTATTCTTCTCCCTGCTATTTGTACTTGCACTCTTGGTGGATCTGTTTTACTGGCCACTAGTATTTTAGTTTTCTCCATGTTTACATTTAAACCTTTCTCCTCACTAGCTCTTACGGTTACATTCAATAGATGTTGCAGTTTTTCTTCTGAGTCAGCCACCAATACCATGTCATCAGCATATCTGATATTATATATATTAAATCCTCCAATTTTAATCCCTTCCATTCCCTCTAATTCCCTAAGGATCATCTCCCCATATAAATTAAATAAATCTGGAGACATAACACAGCCTTGACGCACTCCCCTCTTTATAGCTTGAAATTCTGTTTTTCCTCCCCATACCCTCACTACTGCTCTTTGCTTCCAATACAAATTTCTGATGATACTCATGTCTTTGCTATTTATATCCACTCTTTCCAAAATATTTATCAAATCCTCATGTCTTACCCTATCAAACGCCTTCTCGTAGTCAAAGCAAAGATATACATTTTGTTGTTTTTCTATCATCCTCTCCATAATCGTTCTTATTATAAAAATTGCATTTGCTGTTCCTTTCCCTTCTATGAAACCAAATTGCTCCCATGAAACTTGTTCTCTCACTTTATTTCTTATTCTATTTAAAACTATCCTTAATATAATTTTGGTTATTTGACTCATAATACTGACTGTGCGATGTTTACTACATTCCATTGTTCCGTTTATCTTTGGTAGTGGTATAAAAATCGAGTTACACATATGTTCCGTTATTGTACCCTTTTCGTAAATTTGGTTTATTAGACTAGTGAGTTTTCTTATTGCAAAATTCCCTAATGCCTCTAACATTTCAATCATCACACCATCCTCACCCATGGCTTTCCCTTTTTTCATTTTCTTCATTGCAAATTTCTCTTCCTCTTCCATTATTTCTTCCCCATCTAGATATCTATAATTTTCCTCTTCTCCTTCTTGTCTGTCGTCCTCAAATAGGTCCCTTACATACTCCTCCCATCTATGTTTAATATCCTCCTCGTCCATTAAAACCTTTCCTTCTCTATCTTTGATTGCCCCCCCCATTACTCCCCTTTCTCTTGGTAATTTCTCTAATCTTATCATACATCATTTTAGAATCCCTTTTTTCAAGGTCCTCAATTTCCCTACATTGTTCATCAAGCCAACTCTCCTTGGCATCTATACACTTCTATTTTATTTGTCTATTAAGTTCTCTATATTCATTTCTATCCCTATTTTTAGCTTCTCTTCTCTTATCCATTAGTTCGAATATTTCCTCTGTTATCCATTTGTTTTTCCTCCTTCTATTTTCAGGAAGTACCTTTTTATTTCCCTCTTCTATTGCTTCACATAACCTTTGCCACTGAAACCCCGGATCATTTACATCCCCTTCTTCTCGCAGCACTTCATATTTATTTTCTACTGTAACCAAATACCTCTGTTTCAAGTCTTTGTCCTTTCTCAACACACTTACTTCTCGTCTCAGTTTCCCCATCTCCTTTCTTAATTTCTTCAATTTTATTCTAATATCTGCAACAACTGGCACATGATCACTATTACAATCTGCTCTTGGGTATGTTTTTACCTTTATCACTGCATTTCTAAATCTTCTGTTGATAGTAAAATAGTCTATTTGATTTCTTGCTGTATCTCCTGGTGCCTTCCATGTCCATAGCCTTTGCGGATATTGCCTAAACCACGTATTCATTACTATTTGTTGATGTTCTATGCACCAGCTTATCCATCTTTCTCCCCTGTCATTTCTCTCTCCTAACCCAAATGGCCCCACAACCTCTTCTTCTCCACCTGAACCCACTTTTGCATTTACATCACCCATAACTATCTTAACCTCTTGATTTCCACATTGTTCCATTGCTTGATCTAACTTGTCATAGAAATCATCTACTATCCTTTCCTCTGCTTCTGCTGTGGGAGCATACACCTGTATTAAACATATGTCAAAAGGTTTTCCCGAGTTTTACCAAGAGCACTCTGTCTGACACTGCCCAGAATCCCTTCATAGTACTAGCAACCTTTTTGTTCATCATTATTCCTACCCCTTTTTCTGCTCCTTCTCCTCCAGAATATACAAATACTCCATGCTCATTTTTCACCTCTCCCACTCCTGGCCACCTAACCTCACTAAGCCCCATAACATCTATCTTCATTCTGTTCATTTCTCTCCATACCCCATAATATTTCCCCGCTTGGTGTAATGTTCGGACATTCCACGTAGCCATTCTCAACTTTTCTTTGGTTACAACAGTCGCCGGATAACGATCAGAAACCGCCTGCTGTACACTATGTTCCCGACCGAGCGAGGTAATCTCCCTCCTTTCTGGAAAAAAGACTCCCATTCATGCTGTTCACTTCATTTACTCTTTGGTTTTGCTCCATAGTTAATCTTGGATAAATACGTAGTAAGGGCTCCAATCCTTTTCTACGGTGACTGGTCGATTGCCATTTACATGCCTGGTTCGCCCTAGATGTGTCACCCATCTTGCTATCACACCAAACTCACCAAAGTCCTCTGACAATTAGAGTACATATACTGAGCTTGCTGTTCTAGTCTTCATCAAGTAGAGCTGTCACCGCTCCATGCCACATTGTGTGGCACCCCTCACTTGGTTTAGCCCATCAGCCGAGATGGTTGCTCGGGGTGTGGCCGCTGTCCTAGACTAACAGCTACTAGGAGCCACAAGTGAGAGTTGGGGTGAAAGGTGCTGACCAAGTGCACGAAGCCATCCTCTAGGATGCGGCTGCTTCCCACCCTAGGTGCTACAGCTCCAACCCACCCCCTACACCCCTTTAAGCATATAAATAATTGAAATATCTTTATATATAATATGGGTTATTACAAAAAATAATATATCTGTTCTTAGCAGTGAAAAACCTGCTGAAAATTGTAGAAATATCATCAATAACACCTTTATTCAAAATTTTATACTTTAGAAAAGAAAACACCTGAACTCCTCAGTGAGAAATATGTTGGAAAAGAGGAAAATAATAATTATCATGAAAAAAATACAGTGCATGTATTTGTTTGTCTCACTCCTTACACTAGGAAATGAGAGTTGTTTCTCTCATTTAGACACAAACTCACTTTGCACTTGATACACCTGATATTGGTGTGACCCGCACATCCAACTCGTTTCCAGTACAAACGTGGATTTTTCACCTCTGGGAAGTGCCCTACTTTATCTAGTCTCACATCATTCTGGGGCCTGAATTGGCCAACTCTTTGAATTCTTGTTGATGGTGGAGGAGGAGTTCTCTCACTTGAAAATGGACGACCTCGCTTTGATGAGTGATTCTGACAAGGACATCCTGAAGGTCAGTAGGGAATGTCTTTTTTCCTGGGGAATCCTTTTGGCCTCACAATCTCTTTGGTATACCAGCCATGCCTCATTGATAGTCATGTCAATCATGTGATAGATGAGTCTGTGATCATATTTCTTAGAATGTACCGGGATCCTATATAGTGCTAGAAGACAGTCAGCCAGGTCTACACCTCCCATGTTCTTATTGTACAAACGTATGATGTTAGGCTGTGGAATTTCCACAACTTTCCTCTGACTTCTAACATAGCGTCGTGCAGTGTGAGTTGGATTGCCCTCAGCAAAGGAAGACAATAATGTCACACATTTATTGTCAAACCATTTGACTGTTGTTGCCTGGCTGCCCTCAACAGATAATTTCCATTCCTCAAATGTACCTCTGCCTTTCTTCATGTCAGCGTCCAATGTGAACTTGAGGCCTGGGAGCCGATTTGCTCGGACTGTCCCACAACACCATATATTCCTGTCAGCCAGATGTTCTACAAGTGGTAAAAATGTAAACCAGTTGTCAAAATAAAGTAGGTGATTCTTATTGTTTGGAATGGTCTCAGCCAAGTGTAAGACAATATTAGAGGATGCACCCAGATCTGGAATACTGTCTCTATTCACAGGTTGAATTGACCCTGAATAAGACCCCCACTGTCTGCAAGAACAAAGAACTTGAAACCCCATTTTCTGGGTTTCATGGGCATGTATTGTTTCATGGAATGCCTTCCCTTAAAAGGCACCATTTGTTCATCAGTGCAGAGGTTTTGTTGCATTGGAAGGTCTTGGAATTTTTTCTGCAAATGGTCTACCATTGGCCTGACTTTGAAAAGTTTATCATTGTTTACCTCATCAGTGTTGTCCCGAAGATGTAAGTTGGATTTTATAGTCTCCCATCTGTTGCGACTCATAACTAAAGCAGTATACTCTCTATACCTCCCAAATAATTCACCAGACCAATGGAGACGTGTCTGGGGAGTCCTAATAATGCTGAAATGAATAAGTAGACCATTGTTAAAGTTCTTGCTTAGTGAGATTTAGAGGTTTGTTCACATCTTTTTGTGTAGCATACAAATTAGACTGATAGACTATCATATCTAAAAAATCAGGAGTGAAAAACTGTGTGAAATACCATAATGGGTTTGACTGTGATGGGTTCAAGTCACTGTTGATTGAAGCTGTCTCATTGCCAGGGATAAAATTTGGTAAAGGTGAAGGGGTGTACTCTGTTTTTCTGGTCCAAAGACGTAGATGACGAATCCATCATGTTGGTCATACGTTTCTTTGTGTGCGCCATATGACCAACATGATGGATTTGTCATTGACATAAAATGAGCTCATAGTGTCCTTATTTCATCAAAAAAAGAAACAGTATGACATTCTCAGATATCTATAACTATTCCCATTTCAGAAAAAAATAATATGCAGCATGTAACATATCTGACAACTCCTCCATGATGAAATAAATAGCACCAGAAATACCACGTTTCACACTACTGTTGATGTCATCAGCTGATGGTGAACTGCCCAAGGGACTCTCGACCAATCAGCTTCAAGTGTTGTTCTCAGAGAGAGGAAGCCTAAACGATTTCGTCAGGATAGACACACCGGTTATAATTGTTTTTCTATGCCAGTGAGACTCACCCAAAGCTTGACTGACGATTTTGTCAGGTTGGGATATATAGGGTTAAAGATCCCTTACTTGTGGTGGGTGGGAGGTCTTGTAGTGGACGCAGCCTCTCAGGATCAGGTTTTATAATCCCATTTCCTACACAGTAACCAAGGATATTAATGGAGTGAACAGAGGTATTGAAGGTTAAATTTCTGTTATTGACGACTTCAAGAAAGTGTTGTACATTACGATCGTGTTCTTCTCGAGTGCGGCCAGCGATAGTTATATTGTCAAGATATGGAAATGCACATTGTAAGTTTTCTTCTCTCACAAGCTTATCCATGGTTTGTTGAAAGACAGCTACTCCATTTGTCACTCCAAACAGAACCCTACAAAATTGATATAGGTGTCCATTGGCCTCAAAGGCTGTGTATTTCTTGTCCGATTCTTTTAGCGGAATTTGGTGATATGCGCTTTTTAAGTCAAAAGTTGAGAACACATTGTATGTTGATAGTTCATTCACCATAGTGTCTATTCTTGGCAATGGATAAGCCTCTAGCTCTGAGTATAGGTTCACAGTTTGTGAGTAATCCACACACATCCTTTTCTTATGTCGATTCATTGGATCCTTCACTACAACAACTTGGGCCCTCCATGGGGATAAGCTATTTTCAATAATACCCTCAGCAAGTAGACTGTTTATTTCCATTCAATGAATTCTCTGTCATCTTTACTATAATATCTCGACTTGGTGACTATGGGCTTACAGTTAGGTGACAAATGTTGAAAAAGAGAAGGCTCATCTACAGCAGCAGCCGCCAGAGAACAATACGAGTCAGTATCAAGTAACTTGAGAGTAGGTTTTGGTCCACCATATTCAATGACTATACTCTGGTGCTGTTTTTGGAAATCCTGACCAAGCAGTACCCCACAGCACAAATCTTTCATCAGTGCAAGATGAGTGGAAGGATAAGTTTGTCCATTAAGATGTAGTGTTAAGTTAACTACAACATAACCATGAGAGTTAGCATGTAATGAATTCTAAGCTAAAGTGACATCTCTGTTCGATGTATTAGAAGTTTCAAGACCCGTGCAATTTCCTCAACTATGTAACTGTCGTCACTGCAGGAATCGACAAATGTCCATAACTTTCTCCATTGATGGTTGTCGAGGTGGCCGCTAGATGAAGGCTCTGAGGGAAAGTGGTACCAGAGATGGTGGCAAGGACTGAAGGTTGGGAAGAGTCAAACATAGGGGTCTTACCTGAAGGTGCCGGCACCTTGGACATACACACACGAGTGAAATGACCTTGCTTACCACACTTACTACAAGTAGCATTTCGAGTGGGACAAGTAATACGCTTATGGCGTAGTCCTCCACAGAAATAACACCTACTCTTCATGGATAGGGTGGCTGCCAATACCGGATCTTCAGCAGTCATCACACAATCCTTAGACATAGGTTTATTCTTCACAGTCACATCCCAAGTCTGAGTACGATCAGGGGTCATCACAGCGGCACTGTGCACAAACTTAGGAGTTACGGGACTGTAAGAGCTGGCATTGCGTTCAGCTAAGTCTAAAGAATAAGCTTGATCATAAGCAGCCTGCACATCTAAAATCTTGTTTTCCAAGAGACGTTCGCGAATCAAAGGTGAGGTTAGACCATTAATAAAGGCATCCCTAATTAACTCTTCTTTGTACTGTTCAGCACTAACTGCCTTTAGGTTACAATCCTTACCTAACTTATGTAGTTCTCACAAAAACTCATCTAAGGATTCACTGGGCTTTTGTTGACGAGTTGCGAGTAAATGCCTAGCGAATATTTTGTTGGGTGTCTTTCCATACAATTTCTGTAGAACAGAAATAGTCGAATCATAATTAGTACATTCCTCGATGTATTCATAAACATTATGACTAACACAGTTCACAAGAGTTCTTAGTTTGTCAGGTGCATTTTTTCCACACTCTTGTATGAAGTTGGAGAAGGTTTTATACCAGTGCCTCCACTCTCACGCTGCAGTTGAAGAGCTGGGGTCCAGATCCAGACGAGCCGGCTTTAATGGCTTCTCCATGTTCTAGTTGATTAAATTGTCATAATAATAAGACTTGGTAGCTACTCCCAAGCTTTAATCAACTAGAGCACCTGGAAATACATTCCAAAATATAGTTTACACATTATCGATATATAATGAACATATAGGACTCATCATATGAGTAGACCACATAATTGAACAAGTAAAAGGGAAGGAAGCAACGACTGTTTCTCTAACTGGTCCCAGACAGAATGTGATGACGTAGCCAGTCAGCTTTGTCTACAGTTTACAGAGTACGACATGCAACCAAACAAACGACATAGCCAGACAGAGTATGACAAGCAAACAAACAAATTCAAAGTTCAATGAAAAAATATGACACAGCATTATAGTGTCTCTCTGATATCCTGTTACATCTGCATAGAGTTTAGCTAAAAAATCACATTCCTGTACAGCATGACTGATAGCTACATATTCTGCCTCACAAGTGGAAAGAGCAACTACTCTCTGTTTCTTGCACTTCCGGGATATAAGTGGACCATGAGTACTCATTTTGAAACAATAACTAGTAATACTACAGTGGTCCTCAGCAGACCCCCAGTCAGAATCACAGTAACCTGTCAGTTTCAATCCTGCTTCTGATTTACCAAATTTCAACCCATAGTCAAGTGTTCCTTTAATATACCTTAAAACATGTTTAGCTAAACCAAGATGATTTATAGTTGGTTTTGACATATACTGTGATAACTTGGTAACCACAAAACATAAGTCAGGTCTGGTTGCAGTCATGATATAAATTAGACTACCCACTATTTTCCTATAGAGCTTAGGATTATCTAGTACACAGGATTCACAGTCTATTGTTTTACAGATACCAGGATCACATGGGATACACTTCGGTTTGCAGTCTGACATGTTGAATCATTCTAGAACTTTCTCACAATACCTCTTCTGATTCATTATTATACAACGGTCGTTAAATACAAACTCAATGCCAAGGAACCATGACAGTTTGACCAAATCTTTCATTTTGAATCTCTTATTCATACTCATCTTGACAGAATTTAGCACCTTATTATCACTAGCAGCTATGACTATATCATCAACCCAAAACAGAATCCATACAGTAGATGTTTCATCTGTCCTCTGATATACACAATGGTCTGCTTGCGATTCTACAAATCCCTCCTTAGTTAGACTGCCATGTAATAAATTGTACCAATTTCTGCTACTCTGTTTTAAGCCATACAGAGACTTCCTTAGTTTACAAACTAGCTTATTACCATATTCATCAGTTTTTACAAATCCTTCTGGCTGCTCAAGGTAGATCTCACAGTCAATATCTGCATTTAGATATGCAGTGCTGACATCCATCTGATGGACTAAATAAACACTTTGTACAGCTAATTGCAATAACATTCTCAGTGAAGTAAGCCTGGCTGTTGGTGAAAATGTTTCATGATAGTCTATATCTTGAACTTGGGAAAAGCCCCTCCCCATGAACCTGGCTTTGTATCTGTCACCATTATCTGGGTAATTTTTCACATTAAAAACCCACTTGCCCCCTACAACTGATTTACCTTCAGGTATCATTATCAGGTCAAAAGTGTCATTTTCTGTTAGGGCATCAATTTCCTCTTCCATTGCTTTTTGCCATAAGTGTGACTCTGGGGACTGCATAGCCTCTAAATATTAATTCCCTGGGACCTCACATACCTTATGACAATAATAGGTGGTGTACCCTGCTAAATTATAATCATCATCATCTTTCTCTACAACATAGTCATTTAGATACCTAAGTGGGTTCCTCACTCTTGGAAGATTTTTCCCTTCATTGTTTAGCTCACTAGTTTTGCTTTCATTCCTTGTCTGTTCAGAGTCCTTCACTGCTGGCTGATGAACTTGTGATGGGGGATGAGATGTCACTTCATCATCACTATCACTTTCATAGACATTATCCTTGAATTATAACACTGGTTCCTTATGTATGCAGAGGCTTTCAATGCATATGGCCACATCATCTTGGGTAAATTAGCCTCCAGTTCCAGTTTTGGAATATGGTGCTAGATATGGAGCTCACCATATTCCTCCTGATCAGTTCGTTTAGGGAAGGAGACTTCGAACTCTACCGAGAAACCCTGACAGAGCTGATTCCGAAATTCTTCGCAAACAACAACATGAACTATGCCTGATGGCTCACAATTCATTGGCAGGATATGATGTCCCTTGATCAGCAACACCCAGATGTCACCAGGGAGTTTCACAAGGGAAACTTCGTCATTCACAAGTCAAAGCAAGAATTTTCTGCCTTGGAGATAGATCAAGCTCATGAACAAAACAATGCAGTCATCAAAGGTGATGGTGGAGCTGTTGGACAATGAGGAGATGGATGGTAGCTGGACCAGAAGTGAGTTGTCTAGTTGCTGGCTATGAGACAACGTCATGTCTGAAGGACGCATCCATCACCACCAAACATCATGACCAAAATGCAAGTACCCAGAGGACATTCGTGGAGAAGGTTGGGGCGCTGCAAAGAGTCCTGAAGGAGATGGGCAACCCTTTCCAAGAAGAAACAGCAGATCTACTGGTTCTAGACAGAAAGACCATTGCAGATCCAATGCAGGCGGGGCTTGTTGGAACACACCAAGAGGAAAACAACAATTCAAGTCATTTGTGGACGGCCTGGAGAGTGACGATACAAGCTCATTGTACCACCCCATAAAGAAGAACAAAGCAGTAACAAACATCTTGCCATTTCACACACAGTTCTCCATGGATGTTCCACTGTGCTATTTTGATGCGGGGAATAAGGGGCTGTGTACTCCTGCTTTATCTTGTGTCTCACCATCAAAGACATAAACTCTTTGGATATATACTCACCAACATTGTCAGTTCTCATATGTTTGATTGAGCCCAAAGGAGCAGTATCAGCCAAATACCTTTCTGTGGCTGATAATGCATCTTTCTTGTCTTTCAATAAATAGACCATAAAGGTACCAGAATAATCATCAACAAATGTTATAGCATATTTGAATCCACCTTTACAAACTACATTCATTGGGCCAGTTATGTCAGTATGTACTAATTCTAAACTCTTTATAGCCCTTGCATCTGGTTCCTTATTTCTAAACTTGCTCATCTTGCTTAAATTGAAGGTTTCACAATTTGCATCCCCTCTGTCACCTGAAATGTGCATACCATCTACTACCCCCTCAAGCTTCCAAACATCCTTCATATTATAGTGACCAAGTACCTTATGCCATTCTTTAACTGTGTGGCCACTATGTATCTGGGTATTTCCAACATTGTATATAGAATACAGATTACCTTGCCATTCCATGCTGAATATAGAGCCATCTGATGTCATGAGCTATGCATGGTTTGGTTCAAAGTTTACACATACACCTTTTCTTGTGGCAGCTGGAACAGAGAATATGTCAAACTTGTATGATGGGATATATAAAGCATCTTTCATAATCATTTCTTTTGGTTTCCCAGTAATATCATTAAGCACTACACTGGCATCACCTCTGCCTAACACAGTCCCAATTTGCTTGCTACCATCTGCTAGTTGCATCACTTGCTTGTCTGGTTCAAAGTTTTTGTAGAATCTAATAAACCAAGATTTATCAGTTATAATGTGCACTAATGCACCACTGTCTACCAGCAATGTACTGGTACCTGCCTTAGTTCTAGTTGATCGAGTGTTGGTCTGGAATATGAAGCTGTGAGTGCCGTCCCCTTCGTTGTTGCCGCCTCCTCCAGTTGCTCCATCTCCCTCACCACTCACTGTGTGCGCTGTGGTTGTATTCTTCTTTCTGCACTGATGTGTGTTGTGGGTATTAGATTTGCACAGACTGCACCACTTGCTAGGTTTCTTCTGGTCACCGCTAGTTCACCTGGGGCATTGATAGGCCTTGTGGCCTGGCCTGCCATACTCAAAGCATTTTATCACATACCTGCCTCTGTCACTGCTTGCATTCATCACGTTCTCTTCTTCATGTGAGCTTTTCAACTTTCCTGATTCTTCATAGCTCATGAGTGCCTTCTTGAACTCTTGAAAAGTCATTTGTTTTTCTCGTTGCTCCACCACCGTTCTGAGTGTGTCATATGCTGTAGGGAGTCCACTGAGCACCATAGCAATAAGCATGCTCTCACTTTTGTCTTCTGCTTTCTTCAGTGCTGCTACTGCTGCCTCTGCTCATATAATGTAATCTATCAACTCCTCATCACCAGCTAATCTGAGTGTTGTCAACTTTTTGTACAGAGAAATCACCCTTGGTTTACTTGCACCCAGATAATAATTTCTTAAAATATCTAACGCTTCCTTGCCTTTGTCAGCTGCATCTCGAAGAATAAGGGCTATACTTCTATAATCCAGCAGTTGAATCTGCTCAGCATATACTTCCTTATTCTCGTCTGCACTCGGTGATATCTTCGTCAAGACCCCGTCCAGTTTCTTGGTAGTCAGGTAACCTTGAAATTTCGCTTCCCACACCTCGTATTTGTCCCCATCTCCGTCAAACACTAGTCTGTGCCTGGGACCATAACCTGTTGCAACTGAAGTCATCCTGATGTGTTGATACAGGCTTTAAAGGTGGTGATGAACACAACCTGCTGCTGGGTGATGTTTATATTTTTACTTCGAATGACAGCACCACACATGACATTTTTGGGTATTAACAAAAAACTAGTCTATGATGCGTACAGTTATACATTTAAAATGTATATAATATTTTCTGCATTATAATAACAAAAATTGTAAATTCTACAAACAAAATATGAATACACTTCTTTTATAACTAAACTATATGTGATGAAAGTTTGTCATCCTTAACATGGCCCATCTTCTGCTCCAGACAATGTGTCTGTCATGAACAGTACTCCAGTCAGTTCCACCCTACCAAAGGCCCCAGACACCACCGAGCCTGCTGACATCAGCGCTGAAGCCAGTCACGACATCAGCCTTGCAGCCCAGTCCTCCATGTAAATAATCATCTTGTACAGTATGAAGAATCCTCACTTTGAGAGCGGAAGAAGCCAGCTGAACAATGTAAGTACAATTAATTATTTTTCCTAAGCTTTTCCTATTTTTTTTTATTACCTGTATTTCTGTACCGGTATTTAAAAATAATTAATGGGTTTAATGGTATTCCCAAAGTCCCGAGGCTACCGTTAAATCGGGACTCAACCTGTATTACTTAATACTGGGGAGAGAGGTTTTCCCATACCCATACCGAACTTTTGGGAGTAAAAATTATCATTACATTGGAATTTACAATCTTTAACACATAATTTATTCAATTCAATCAATGTATGTGATGGTACTGGATGCACATGCTATTTAAATTCTTCCTCAAGAAAAATAAAACCTCTTCGATACGATGATGCATACGTAGGCGTCATGAGAAGCAAGTGGGTACGCGAGGATGCTGATGTCGGCGTCTTGATTATATTTATTGTAGTTGTACCTGCGTGACCCCCATAATCATATCAAGTAATACATTTCCCCATAGGTCATCTCCACCCTTCACTGTCATCTCTTCCCAGCAGATTTCTTTACAATTAAAGTCACCCATTATAATTATTCATCCTTCATCTTCCATTATCTTACTTAGTGATATCCTGGTGTCTTCTAACATATTTTTGTGTTATCTCTCTTCCCACGAAGCTGTTTTAGGAGGCACATAATTTACCACAAACTTCCTGCTCTTCCTATCCTTGTCCTCCACTTCCATCATAATCATCTCTACACTATTCTTTCCATATGTGACATTCCTCACATTTATATCCTTCTTAGTCAGGAACATAACTCCACCCCCTTGTTTTACCTCTCTGTTTCTAATCCAACAATTATATGCACCATGTCCTACACTGATGGGTGGTAGTGGACCTTTAAATTTTGTCTCTACAATTCCCATTATGTCCGGTTTTCGTTCAAGCCTGTTATTAATCCATCTATATTTGTGTAAAACACTTTTAATTTTCTACTACTTCCATCGAGTTTTCTGTTTCCCTTCCGTTTTTCTCTGCTATGGACCATTTGCTCACTTTCATATTCACTACTCTGCAATAGAATTTCTCTTTTTCAGTCTCTGTTTTTTCTCGTTTTTTTTCCTTAGCTTGTAGTCTTTTTGTTTTTTCATCCTCTCTTTCTCTTTATTCATTTCTCATTTTATCCATACCTGTTTAAATTGCTCATTGTCTACTAGTTTTCCTGTTTTTGCTGTCGTTTGTGACCTGAATTTAACCTTAATTGGTCTGGTCTTATCAGTATTGTATTTCCCAAGTCTATACATTTCTTCTATTTTGTCCCTATTTCTGGTTCATCTTCTGAACTACTTCTAATATACTATTTACTTTTTTCCTTTTCCTCCTTTATTCTTGTAGTCCTATTTAGATTATACTTCTCTTCCATCCCTAATATAATTATACATTTCTTTTTATCTGCTAAGTCTCTTACTATATTCTCCTTCTCTCTCATCACTTTAATAACTGTGCCTTCAGTTTGTTCCTTCATCTGTTGTTTCACTATATCTCTAAATTCAATTTTGTTATTCTCCTGAACCTTTTTCCAACCACTTACTTCTTTTGCTATGGACTCCATTTTCTTTATTATTCCTCTTTAATTCCTCATTCTCTTCCTTTACTTTTCTTCACTGTCTTTTTAATTCTACTTAAGTTAGATTTTTATTCTCTTTTCTTAGTTCTTCCAGTTTATCAACTTTCTCGGCAACTAGAGTTAATTGGTCAAACCTAACCTTCCATTCTTCATTCATTTTTTTTAGTTTCTCCTCTAGATTTACTAGTCGGGGGAAGTTGTCCCTCCTCCCTCTTTAAATCCATAAAAGTAATTATCTGTTTCCATTGAGCTGCTATAATCTATATTTCTGCTCTTGACACCTCTGCTTCTTTGTTGTTCATCTGTATATTCTGCCCATTTGTTTACGCCTCTCCTAAGATCCGGGGCCCATTCGTCCCCTTCCCCATTTCCTTCCATTTTCCTCCCCTTCTCCTTTTTCTTCACCTTCCCTCTACACCACAAGCTTTCTTCTTCCCTATTAATACAACACAGGTACTTGTCATTGTGATCCTCGAAATTTGCCGTTTTCTCTAGAGTCCAAACTTCATTGTCACCTCTACTGACGTGTATTTACCTAGATTTATTTACCTAGTTGAATTTTACAGGAAGGGGAGCTATGCTCGTGGTGTCCTGTCTTTATATCTCATTTTATCTAAACTATTTTTAAATTCATGTATTGTTTTTGCACACACTACTTTCTCATCTAACTTGTTCCAAATGTCTATTACTCTGTGAGGAAAGCTATTCTTTTTCAGATCTCTTCTATAGCTGTCTTTCTTGATTTTCTTTCCGTGCCCTCTTGTATTTCTTTCATCCCATTTTATTAGATCCTCTCTATCAATAATTTCTATGCCTTTCATGATTCTGTAAATAGTTATCAAATCTCCTCTCTCTCTTCTTTGCTCTAGTGTCTGTAGCTCAAGTTTTGCTAGTCTCTCTTCATATGATAGTTTTGAGAGTGTTGGTGCCAATTTTGTAATTGCTCTTTGTATTCTTTCAAGTTTTATTATACATTTTTTTGTACTTGGTGACCACATCGTTGCTGCATATTCCAATCTTGGTCTTATCAAAGTGATTAATATTTTCTTCACCATTTCTTCATCCAGGTATGTAAATGCCACTTTGATTGTTCTTATTAAATTATAAGTTTCTCCAAAAATCTTATTTATATGTTTCTCAGGTGACATATTATTCATAATAATGACTCCCAGGTCCTTCTCATTTTCTACTTTTTTTATTCCTTCTCCCAATTTATATGATCCTTCTATTCTTTTTTTGCTTTTTCCAAATTCCATTATACTACACTTTTTAGTATTGAACTCCATCTCCCACTTCCTACTCCATTCCCATACTTTATTTAGATCACTCTGTAGTGACTCACAATCTTCTTCCGTGTTCACTTTTTTTGAACAGTTTTGCGTCATCTGCAAAGAAGCTCAAGATTACTCAAGTGTTTCATTATTTCGTTCTTTGTTACTTCTATTTCTTTCATAGGGGTGACTTTCTCTTCCCATTCGATCTCTCCAGGTTGTATGTTCTCCCTTGTAAACACTGATTTAAAATGCTTGTTCATAATTTCCGCCATTTCTATTTCCTCTGTGTATTCAACTCCTCCTTGTCTTAATTTCTCCAAGTCTTGTTTGTTTTTAAGTTTGTTGTTTACAAATCTGTAGAATAGTTTTGGTTGATCTTTACATTTTTCTATGACATCTTTTTCATATTTTCTCTTTTCCTCTCTGCACGCTTGTACATATTCGTTTCTATAACAAATATATATTTTCCATTTTTCAGGTCTTTTGTCTTTCTTGAATTTGATCCAAGATTTGTCTCTTTCGTCTTTTAACACTCTACAGCTTTTGTTGTACCAGCACTTTACATATTCTTTTTCTTGTTTTTGTCTTGGGACATACTTTTCCACTCCTTTTTTATAAATTTTTGTCAAGATATTCCATTTCTCTTCTACTGTTGTATCTTCTTTGTGTATTCTTTCCCAGTTTTCATTTTGAAAGAATTCTCTTATTTTATAAAAAAAAAAATTCATACATCAATCTTCCTTTTCTATATTGTTCATTTCTTTTCATGTATTTTTCTTCATTTAGTTCTAGTTCTATCAATATGTGGTCACTTTTACTTATTGGTGCCTGGTATTCTATCTTTTCCACTATTTCAGGTTCTGATGTGATTATTAGGTCTAGTCTCGATGGTTCTTCTTCATTTCTATACCTAGTGTTCTCTTGAATACATTGTGTCATTGTGTGGTCAATAATCATCTCAAGTAGAACATTTCCCCATGAGTCTTCTCCACCCTTTACTGTCATCTCTTCCCAGCAGACTTCTTTGCAATTAAAGTTGCCCATCATAACTATTCTTCCTCCATTTTCCATTATCTTGTTTAGTGTTATTCTTGTGTCTTCTAACATACTTTTATGTTCACTCTCTTCCCACGAGGCTGTTTTTGGGGGCACATAGTTTATTACAAACTTTCTGCTCTTCTTATCTCTGTCTTCTACTTCTATCATAATCATCTCTACTCTATTCTTTCCATATGTGACACTCTTCACATTTATATTCTTCTTAGTCAGGAACATAACTCCACCCTCTTGTTTTATCTCTCTGTTTCTAATCCAATAATTATATGCATTGTGTCCTATACTGTTGGATGGTAGTGGAGCTTTTAATTTTGTTTCTACAATTCCCATTATGTCCGGTTCTTTTTCCTTCAGATACTCATTCAGTCCTGTTATTAATCCATCTATATTTGTGTGGGACACTCTTAACTTTCTGTTATTTCCATTGTATTCTCTGTTTCTTTTTTGTTTCTGTTATGGTCCATTTCCTCACTTTCATATTCACTACTCTCCAATAGAATTCTTGTGTGTATTTACCTAGTTGTATTTTACGGAAAGGGGAGCTATGCTCATGGTGTCCCGTCTTCATATCTCATTTTATCTAAACTATTTCTAAATTCATGTATTGTTTTTGCACACACTACTTTCTCATCTAACTTGTTCCAACTGTCTATCATTCTGTGAGGAAAGCTGTTTTTTTTTTCACATCTCTTCTATAGCTGTCTTTCTTGATTTTCTTTCCATGCCCTCTTGTATTTCTATCATCCCATTTTATCAGATTCTCTCTATCAATAATTTCTATGCCTTTCATGATTCTGTAAATAGCTATCAAATCTCCTCTCTCTCTTCTTTGCTCTAGTGTCTGTAGTTCAAGTTTTGCTAGTCTCTCTTCATATGATAGTTTTGAGAGTGTTGGTGTCAATTTTGTAATTGCTCTTTGTATTCTTTCAAGTTTTTTATGCATTTTTTTTGTACTTGGTGACCACATCGTTGCAGCATATTCCAATCTTGGTCTTATCAGTTATTAGAATTTTCTTCACCATTTCTTCATCCAGGTATGTGAATGCCACTTTGATTGTTCTTATTAAATTATAAGTTTCTCCAAAAATCTTATTTATATGTTTCTCAGGTGACATATTATTCATAACAATGACTCCCAGGTCCTTCTCATTTTCTACTTTTTCTATTCCTTCTTCTCCCAATTTATATGCTCCTGTTATTCTGTTTTTGCTTTTTCCAAATTCCATTATACTACACTTTTTAGTATTGAACTCCATCTCCCACTTCCTACTCCATTCCCATACTTTATTTAGATCACTCTGTAGTGACTCACATCTTCTTCCATGTTCACTTTTTTAATAGTTTTGCATCATCTGCAAAGAAGCTCATATAACTTTCAATTTCTTCATCCATATCATTAATATATATAGCAAACATTATTGGGGAACACCGCTTATTATGTCATCCCATCTTGAGTGCTTGTCTCTTATCACTACTCTCATTTTTCTTTCTAGCAAAAAGTCTTCCATCCATTTAAGCAGTTTGCCCTGTATTCCTCCTTCAGTTTCTAATTTCTTAAGCAACTTCTTATGTGGTACTTTGTCAAAGGCTTTTTTTAGGTCAAGAAATGCACAATCAGCCCATCCATCTCTTTCTTGTATTATATCTATTAGCCTTGAATAGAAACATATTAAATTAGTGACGCATGATCGTCCTTGTCTGAATCCAAATTGTCTTGGATTAAGCACGCTGTTTTTTTCTAAATATTTTACCCATTTACTTTTGATAATTCTTTCACAAATTTTTGCTATTGTACTTGTTAGAGAGACTGGTCTATAGTTGGTAGGGTCTTTATTACCTCCTTTATATATAGGTACTATATTTGCTTTTTTCCAATCTTCTGGAACTTTTCCTTCTTTCAAGGAACTATTTATTATGCTATGTATTTTGTCTGCCAGTTCATTTCTGCATTCTTTCAAAATCCAGTTTGCTATTTCATCTGGTCCATGCAATTTTCTAACATCAAGATTACTCAAGTGTTTCATTATTTCATTCTTTGTTACTTCTATTTCTTTCACATGGGGGACTTTTTCTTTCCATTCGATCTCTTCCGGTTGTATATTCTCCCTTGTAAACACTGATTTAAAATGCTTGTTCATAATTTCCGCCATTTCTATTTCCTCTGTGTATTCAACTCCTTGTCTTAATTTCTCCAAGTCTTGTTTGTTTTTCAGTTTGTTGTTTACAAATCTGTAGAATAGTTTTGGTTGATCTTTACATTTTTCTATGACATCTTTTTCATATTTTCTCTTTTCCTCTCTGCACGCTTGTATGGCCAGGACGTTTTGTAAAAAGGATCGGGCTACTGTCCTCGCTTCCTTTGAATTTATAGGTACAGCGACCAGGAAGCGGGTTAGCACATCGACTACGGTCAGGATGTACTTCGCACCATTTAGCGTGGTTGTTAGTGGGCCAACGAGATCAATGTGTACTCTCTCAAATGGAGCTTTCACGTCAGGAAACTGTCTAAGTGGAGCTGGGAGGTCATAGGAAGGTTTGCAAGTAATGCAGATTTTGCATTTTTTGATAAAATCCTTCACATCCTCCGACATCTTAGGCCAGAATGCAAACTTCTGTAGGCGTTCCAGAGTAACTTGGATTCCGCCATGGCCCGCCATCGGAAGGCAATGAGCGATACGTAACGCTGCCGCCTTTGCTCCATCAGGGCATACCAGGCGAAGCTCTTCCAACTGGTATGCATTCCTACGCGCATGATATAGGAGTCCGTCGGGGAGGAGTCGGAACTCCCCGATTGGCACTCTTAGGCGCGGGATCTTTGGCACTTCTGACGTCACTCCTTTGAGGTACTGTTTCACTCGACCCCAATCAGGGTGTACATCCTGATCCTTTCGGATCTCAACCTGGTTCCAAGTGATGGTATCCTCATCAGTATTTGTGAATGAGTTCCCTCGGCCACCCGTGGTTACGGCCGAAACTATGAAGTCATCTATAGGGTGGTCAGCCCCCCGTATCCGAGAGAGTGCGTCCGCAACAATGTTCAGTCTCCCGGGTATGTACTCGACCTGGATGTCGAAGTCGGCGATGGCCATTTGCCACCGGATGATCCTAGTGTTCGTGCCCTTAACAGTGAAGAGCCAGACCAATGGTCTGTGATCACACACCAACCGGACAGGGTAGCCCATGATTAGTGGGCGGTTAACCGTGAGACCGTACACTGCCGCTAACGCTTCTCTCTCCACGGTACTGTATCTACCAGGGGCAACGAAATATCAGCAAAGTTAGGAATGAACTTGCGGTAATATCCCGCCAATCCCAAAAAGGAAAGCAACTCTTTCCGGCGCGTTGGCCGGGGAAAAGTTTTGATGGCTTGGACTTTCTCTGGCTGGGGCTTTATCCCTTCCTGGGATATTACATGGCCTAGGTAAGCGACCTCCTTCTGGAAGAAATGACATTTTTCCAGCCTCAATGAGAGGTTTGCCTCCTGCAACCTCCTAAGGACATCCTCAAGATTCTTGAGGTGGTCGACCCAGGACGTACCCAGAACAATTATATCGTCCATGTACACCATCGCACTGACCCCTAACAGCCCCGTTAGTACCTGGTTCATCACCCTTTGAAAACAGGATGGAGCGTCCTTTAACCCAAAGGGGAGACGTGAACTCGGAATGCCCTTCGGGAGTCGAGAATGCCGTTTTCTCGCAGCTGCTTTCCATCAGTGGGATCTGGAGATAGCCCTGCTTTAAGTCAAGCAGAGAGAAGATGACGCTGGAGCCGAGACTGCGCAGCATGGAATCTATATGGGGGAGAGGGAACCTATCATCAACCACGTGTCTATTTAGAGCACGAAAATCAAGACAAAGACGAAGGGTTTTGTCCTTCTTCACAACCGGAACAATAGGAGCATTGTAAGGAGAACGAGATGGGCGAATGATCCCCTTACTGAGCATATCCCCAATGAGGTCTCTAATCTCACCTCTATACTTCTCAGGGAAGGGATAAGATTTGCGGTAGACTGGCGGTCCAAATGTCCGAATCTCGTGTAGGAAGTGAGGCGTCACGGTAAGTGGATCCCCCGGTAAGGCAAAAACATCGGCATATTTGACCACTAAAGAGGTCAGAGCCATACTTTCCCTGCCATGCCTATTAGGGAAAATTTTCCCTACTTCCAATCGTAACTTGTGTTCGCGAGAGCCATCCACTACGTTAGACGCCTGGACCATTCCCACCGAGACGTTAGTTCCACCGTCTATCAGCGCAATCTCCCCTAAGAGGGAAATGTCTCCGACCACCTGGTCTTTACGAACCTCATGGGTGTCCGGGCCCAAGTTCAGGAATGGAACTTTACACCATGCCTTGCCATCTTCCATCCTGATCAGCTCTACTACTCCCTGGCCTAGCAGGCTGGCGCCTTTGGCATATGGGCGTGCTGTAAACAGCGCCGAGAAAGCCTGACCTGCGGGAGCGAGCTCGTTTGCCCTCTCGAGCATCAATCCTACGGTTCCTCCTGAGAACCCAGGCACCCACTGATGTTCGATTGACTTAACCGGGAAAGTGGGAGTTTCACTTTCCCGCTGGAAACTATGACGCTCCTCGCACACGGCGATGAATGGCGGTGAGTGCTGAGCCGTCCCCGCAAGGATTACGGGAATATCCTTGCCCTTAACTTGGAACGTTAAAGGACTGAACGTCAACGTCACTTTATGCGCCGCGAGGAAATCAAACTCTAAGATAATTTTGGCCGGCAAACCTTCAGTAGGGATGATAAAGAAAGGATGGTGGAACGAAAAACCAGCTAGATCAAAAGGAACATCTACCTTGCCAAGATTTGGCATCTCCGAACCGTCGGCCACTATGATTCTAGTGGTACCGACCTAGGAGCCTTCCATGGCGGTAGGCAAAATGCTCTTATGGATAAGAGACACCGCCGCTCCCGTGTCCAAGAGAGCACAAACAGACCTACGAGCGAGTGGCTCTAACAAGGTAACTGCGACCATGGCTAAGCTTCCACTCGGCGTACGGGAGCTAGCTAAATCGACGTGAACAATTTGCACTGCCGACTGCTGCTTAACCATCACCTTGGATTGTGGACACTCCTGCGCTGGCCGTTTTTTGACGAGCCACTCGCTGCGAGACCCCTCTGAGCCTCATGACCGACACTCAACTCAGTCTCCCTAATCCGCCCTGCACCACCGCAAGACTTGCAACACGTGGTAGGTCGACCGCGTGTTCTATAATAACACACATCAGTCGCGTGTCCTGCTTTCTTGCAATGGGTGCAGTATGGACGCCACCTATTGCGATTACCACGGCCCCGGGGACGCTTCCACGTGTTCCTTTGTCTCCCATGGCTGTGAGTCGAGTGCATGGCTTCCTCGTGAGGCCGCGTTGCGATCTCTCGCTCATGGCGAGGGCGTACCTCCACCTCTTGCAAATAGCGAGAGGGTGTCTCTGACTCCCGCAGATTGCGAGGAGAGGAAGAGCCTGGGACTCTGTGTACAGTGGAAATGTTATGTGATTGTGAAGTTGAGTGGGAAAAGGCGTCCGTGGCCGTGTATCGTATAGCAAAAAGTATCGGAACGCGAGTTTGAAAACATGCGTCCGCGGCCGTGCATCGTATAGCAGAAAGTATCGTATAGAAAAAAGATGCTGACCCTATACCAGGCGAGCAGCGATCGCAGCATCGCCAGCTGTTTTCTGCTGAGTTACAGGGATCTCAGGGGACCACCTTTCATCTAACAGAGCGAGCCATGATTGCGCATCCGTGCAAGCAGGCAGATTGGTAGTGGGATGATGGTTGATCCCAGAGGAAATAAAGATTGGGACGTCCGCAGCAGCCTGCAGTGCCCTCGCCTGGTGGCTGACGGGTACGCTAGTACGCCGCGACATGGCAATGAAATAACCGGCCTAGCTCTAGCTAGCACTCCTGTGTGTGCACTGAGTATTTGGAGAGTGTGGACTTTGTAATTTGTATGTATGTTCACTGAGTAATAGGAATGGGTACGTGTACACGAGTTAGTCAAACTCTAACCACCGCTTGCCACCACTATGGTAACGCGTCCGAATGGTTAGGCTAAATGACTAAAACACGTAGAATGTGTTGGCTCTTTTATTATGTAGCACAGAATATGAAATGTGTATCGGAGGCTTAATGGGGGAGAGAACTAATCGGCACTGTGAATAGAATACCACACTTACTCTTTGTGTCCTGTAACCAGCACCCCGCTTGACCCACGTCTGTCTAGTAGCGTAGTCAGAGAGAGTCTGCTATTGTCTGGCCGCTGGCTAGTCGCCCTGAGCGTCCCTAGCGCGTCTGCCAATCAGTTACTACCATCTGGGTCACGTGATGACGCGCCGCAGAATAATAGTAAATACTAGGTCGCGTCCCACGCCAACCTAACGCGGGTGCACGTGACCCAACGCGAGACGCTACCATAGAAATAGTAACGCCACTCTTGGCGGTGGCTTTTTACTCATGCCACAGTACTGGTGAAGCGTGGTAGATTATTTTTCAAGTATATTCTGCTAACTATGGCAGCTGGGAGAAGAAGGGAAGAAGTAAATCTCCGAGATTAATTGGGACATTAAATTGAATATAAAAGACAAAACATGGAAGAAAAAATGGTAGTCGATCTCCCCACCATCAGAAAGGCGATAAAATGAAGGAAAATTTGGAACACAAATGTTACACTCACATGGTGTTTATAATTATGTGATGTTTGTTAATTATATGATGGTGTTTATGATCATGTGATGTTTGTTAATTATATGATGGTGTTTATGATCATGTGATGTTTGTTAATTATATGATAGTGTTTATGATCATATATAATTCTAGTCACTAGCAGTGTTTATGAACTTTTTGATCACTTGAGTACAACACACCTTCCTGCAATCAAGCCTGATTCATTTCGGCAACAAATTCAGAGGTTGAAGCTTCCTATAAGATCACCATGTTGAATGCAAAGACAAAGAGGAGCCATTGTTGTGATATGGTTCAGACAAGCCAGGGAAATGAAACTCACGATAACACTACGCACTCAGCTTTTAATTAATTCTAAGCTCGTAAAGCGAGAACCTAAGAGCAAAGGGGAACTTGAAGCTTGGAGATGACTATTGTTTGGAGAGGAGTACTGCTTCAAGAGGAGTGCTGCTTGGTGAGGAGAGCTGCTTGAAGGGGAGAGCTGCTTGGAGAGGAGAGCTGCTAGAAGGGGAGAGCTGCTTGGAGAGGGGAGCTGCTTGAAGAGGAGAGCTGCTTGAAGGGGAGAGTGCTTGGAGGAGAGAGCTGCTTGGAGAGGGGAGCTGCTTGAAGAGGAGAGCTGCTTGAATGGGAGAGCTGCTTGAAGGGGAGAGCTGCTTGGAGATGGGAGCTGCTTGAAGATGTCGTGTCCTGGAGTGAACTGCTCATCTCAGCTTGGTCCCCCTCCTTATAAAGGAGACTGGTGCATAACCAGGCAAATATTTAGAGCTGATTTGTCCATTTAGTTTTGGTGTGGACGTCTTTGCTAACTATGCTTGCCAACTCTAGCTAGTGGTACATAGGCCTAGGTTGAGTCGTATGCAGCCCGGTCTCCGGCGAGTTTTCCTAGCTCCTGATTGGTCAGTTGCCTTGCGGTCAGACGTCCTTGCTGACTACACTTGCCAACTATGGGTCATATAAAAGCCTAGGCCAGGATGTGTCACGGTAAGTCTGGTTTAGACCAGTGGCGCGTCACCACAATACTCCCCCCTTCTTTGGGAGTGATCACCGTGGAGGGTAAGGCAAGACGTGAGTGATGTGGCAGAATTGGGCCGGCCTTTTTACCACCTGACCAGAACGGGTGATTGTGCCATCAGATGGCATCTCCGGAGAGGATGGCCTGGATGATGAAGGCGGCGGCAGCATGCTGGAGGCATGGTCGCTGTGTTGGCAAGGGTGGTCCGGCTGGGCATGGAGCTGTGGGGATATACGGTTAAATGAGAATGGTTGCAGTGAAGGGGAGAGTGAGTTCAGAGGGAAGTTAGGGTCTTGGGGGCTGGGGGGAACCCTGGTGGTGGGATGCAGGGTTGGCCTGGGTGATGGAGGGGGGTGTTGCAGCGAGGAATCTGGCTGAGCCTGGCTGTGTGGGGTTGGGGAATCAGGTGGAAAGGGGTGGCCTGAAGAGACAAGTGGTCCCGGGGGAGGGGTGGTGTCTTGAGGTTCGGGGGGAACACTCGATATGGGGCGTTGCTCAGTGGTGGGGATGGGGTAAGGACCATGTTGTAAGAGAAATTGGAGGTGATGGGGAGCGTTGGTAGGGGAAGAAAGGGGAAGGTAAGCTGGCTTAAGCCTGTCGATGGAGATACGATCTGGCTTAGCACCTTGGTGGATGAGGAAGTGTTTCGCCAATCTGCTGATGACTTTGAAGGGTCCATCGTACGGGCATTGGAGAGGGGTGGCAACATACCACTGGCCTAAACCAGACTGGCCGTGACACATCCTGACCTAGGCTTTTATATGACCCATAGTTGGCAAGTGTAGTCTGCAAGGCAACTGACCAGTCAGGAGCTCGGAAAACTCGCCGGAGGCCGGGCGGCATATGACTCAACCTAGGCCTATGTACTGCTAGCTAGAGTTGGCGGTACATAGGCCTAGGTCTAGTTGTATGCCGCCCGGTCTCCAGTGAGTTTTCCGATCTGATTGGTCAGTTGCCTTGCGGTCGGACGTCCTTACTGACTATGCTTGCCGCAAGAACTATGGTTCATAGAAAAGCCTAGGTCGGGATGTGTCACAGCCAGTCTGGTTTAGACCAGTGGCGTGTCGCCGCACTACCAAGCCGAGATGCGCTTACCGCTCTCTGAATGTTATGGGATAGCTTATCAGTTAACGGAACCTTAATGGTACCAGAATTTTTACTGGTAAAGTATCATCATTAAAGTTGTTACTGGTAACTTTACCGGTACCTGCCCACCACTATTGCTCAGTGTTCTCACTTGCTGCTATATGCTTGTTTCGTGTCAGACAACTCTGTGAAAGAGGAAATGCTGTTCTGTCACCCCATGGAAAATTGGACAAGAGCAGCAGCTATTTTTCATGATGCATCAAACCTCTTTCAGGAAAACAAACTTTCGTCAGATTCGCTACAGATTCGTGCACAGACAATCCCAGCTATGTTTGGTTTGTAGTCTGGATTCATTACAAGGGAGAAAGAACAAATTCCTGTGTTGTAGGTACACACTGCACACTTCATCATGAAGCCATAGCATCCAGAACCTTACCTGCTGAAATGAGTGATGTCTTGAACGTGGCTATCAAAGTTGCCAACTTTAGCAAAGGTGGAGCCTTAAACAGTCGTCTTTTCAAACTGTTGTGTAAGGATATGGAATTTGAACACAAAGCATTGTTTTTTCACACGAACATATGATGGCTATCAAAGGGGAACATACTTGGACGGTTTTATTATCTACAAGAAGTAGTAATATTTCTAAATTCGCAGCAGAAGGCACATCTCCATGACAAGCTCCAATCTGAAAGCTTTCAGCTATCTCTAGCTTACCTGGTGGACATCTTTGAAGCGTTGAACTACAAAGGAAAAATATCAATATTTCCATGCACCATGACACCATTTGCACCTTCACGGCCAAATTTGACCTCTGGAAATGTCCAATTCAGAAGGGAAGCACAACCACTTTTAGTTACCTGCATTCTACTTTTATTACGGTAACCTTGATATTGAGTATAAAAAAAAAAATCACTTATCCAACTGATCTGAAAACAGAATTCATCAGATACTAGATGAGATATAGATGAGAAGCATGAATTCTGGAAATTAATCAGGAACATATTTTGATATGAAGTAGCTGACGTTCCCCATGAGAGTGAAAAGAGTTTCTTGAGCTGAGCGTTGAGACCTCTCCCTATGTTCTCCCTATGTTCAGTCAAGGGTGCCACTTAAGTAGCACTCGCTCTTCTATACTTTGTATCTACTGAAGAGGATTGCAGTTTGCAATCGAAATATATAGATTTCATGTCTCCAGTCGTTTTTGCTTCACCTATGGTTTTCATGTGATCGACAAATGTGGTATTGTATTTTTCACCAGTAATAATCTATTGATTTTACCATTTCAAGAAATTTGGTTAAATATCCCACATTTATTAATTTTTTTTAACATAAATGTAGTTCTCAAGAATACCAGTACAGTGAAACATTTGCTGATAAATAATAGTATCGAATGTCAAAAAGGATGCATTTACACAATTCCTTGCAAAATGTGTAACAAATTCTATATAGGTCAAACTGTAAACCCTTACACAGATTGGTTACAAAATAGGACGAGGGAGTCATATGAGACGTACAAAGAAAAGAGAAGTAAAGAAAAAGGTAAAGGAGGCAAAGAGGAGAGCAGATGTAAAATGGGGTAAGAGTATGACAAAATTTTGAAAGTAATAAAAAGATGTTTTGGAAAGAAATTAAGAGAGGAAGAGGAGGCGAATCAAGTATAGAAGAAAAGGTAAAAGGTGCAGATGGAGAGATGATAATGGAGGAGAAGGCAGTAAGGGGAAGATGGGCAGAATATTTTAGGGAGTTGCTAAATGTGAAGGAGGATAGGGAGGGAAAGATAGCTGCAGTGGGAAATGCTAAGAAAATGAGAGTGATGAGTGAGGAAAATGGAGGAGAAATAAGGAAGGATGAAGTGAAGGCAGCAGTTAAGATGATGAAAGTAGGTAAGGCACCTGGTCTGGATGGATGCCATGCAGAATGTCTTAAAAAAGGAGGTACAGTGATGGTGGACTGGCTTCTCCTTTATATGGGGGGACGGAGAGGGGGGGTCGCCGTTTTAATGAAGCGGCCTTGCTGTGGATGTGCTGTGTCTTGCGACACTGCTTCTGACCCAGGGCAGTGGACAAGGTGCAGGGATGACCCGTCATCTAGGAGGTGCCAAGATGGGAGGGAGGGTGGAGGGGTGTGGAGTGTTTTCAGGGATGGAATGGGTGGGAATGATTTTATGCCTTTTCCTTTTTGGCTACCTCCCTAGTAAGGGGGAAAAAGCCTTGGTATATGTATGTATGTATGTAAACCCTTAAACATAGTAATTGAATAGTGCAAGGAAAAATGTAAGCGATTGAAAGAATTCTAATAGCATACTCAAACATATTGAAATGTATAATCATTCTCTTGACTGGACCATTTCTTTTAGTGATACTTTGGTGGTAAGAAACTTAATAGAATATAGTTTGATCCACACTACCCAGGATCATAATATAAATCTATATCCTGGTTTATATATATATATATATATATAAATTTTGGAAATTTTTATATGTCAACAAATATGTAAACCATCAAGAAAGTAATACTTAAATCTTAAGTGGCCTCCTCTGACCTCAAGATGCCCCACCAGTCTGCAAGGGGTCAAGACTAATGTATAGAATTGCCCCCTACATCACTCCAAGGGGCCCCAAAACAGGACCAGCGTCTCGCCTTATTTCTTTCCCTCATACCTCTGTGTATGCATATATATATACTGTGTATATATATATATATATATATATATATATATATATATATATATACACACATATATATAATCAATATATATATATATATATATATATATATATATGTAATACATATATATATATATATATATATATATGTATATATATATATATTCATATATATATATATATATATATATATATATATATATTTATGTGAAGAGACGTTACGTATAACGGATAAGTGCTTAAGAACCAGCTCACTTCTAGAAGTCACTGTAGGACTGAACTATCTGGTCAGGGCCTAGATAATTCGTAAGACTAGAAGTAAAGGTAACAAAGAAGATTCCAGGAAAGGAATATTAAACTAGCGATAAAACTAGTAAACGAAATTATTAATATGGAAAATATTTACAGGCAATCAACACAAAAGAGAATGGGCAGTAGGGTCAATGGGACCGTTTCACGATTATAAGAATATGGAAATTATCGTTCAAATAAGAAACACAAGATACGTATACAATATGGTACTATCTAAGTACAAAGAGATCAGGAACATGCATCAGAATAAGTAATAAGTACAAATATAAGTAAAGTAATGCAATGTATATCAGACACGTAATGTAGGCAAAAAGGGTGATCACTTCACACCAATCGTCTCATGAGTCTAAACTTCCAGTTTTTATCAAGAGATAAGATATGCGAGAAAATGACGAGGAGTGAGCGATTTCCACCGCTTATATACCATTGGACCGGAAGCGGGATACTTCCGGTGAAGTGTTCGGGAGAGCGAAAGGAGGGGAGGAGGGTAAGTTAACACACGTCAACATGGGTAGTTTTAAGACCCTCGACTCGCTTGAACAATCTACTTATTTAGTAACTGTCAAATCTGTGCGCTCCGAACTATTCAGGATTTCGCTTGTCTGTTTGTTCTACAAGAGTGCGCACCTCTCTCCGCACGTAGGCAAGATTACATATAGTGGACGGGCGTTACTGCTTAACATTGTTACAATACATACATAGACAAGAAATATGAACATAGTTATGTAATACAAAGGAACACAATTCTATAACATAATTACACATATGACGTAATATCTAATATTACGTTACACCTCCACCGTTTGGGAAAGCTTTTCACTTTCTGTTGAAAAGCTATGTTCTAGAAAGGACGTCGGCTAAAACATTAAAGACGCCTTTTATATGATGAATTGTTAGATTAAAGGGTTGGAGAAATAAACTCCAACGTGTAAGTCTCGGATTCTTGTTTTTCATAGTCTGTAGGAACTTTAAGGGGTTGTGATCCGAATATACTTGAATGGTAGTTGAGGAACCCAGGTAGACTTCGAAGTGGATAAGGGCCTGGACCAAAGCGAGCGTCTCCTTCTCAATTGTTGAGTAGTTCTTCTGCGCAGGGGACAGCTTCTTGCTGGAGTAGGCGATAGCGTGAAGAACTTCATTGTGTTCTTGCAAGAGGGCGGCACCGATACCGGTGTCGCTGGCGTCGACTTGCAGAAGAAAGGGTCGTTGGAAATCGGGTGCCCTTAGAACTGGTGCGTTAGTGAGAAGGGACTTCAGGTTTTTGAAGGCCGTCTCACAGGTAGGTGTCCACACGAAGTCGTGGTCTTTTCTCAACAGGTCAGTCAATGGTTCTGCTACATCTGAAAAATTTGGACAAAAACGGCGATAATAGCCACTCATTCCGAGGAATCGACGTACCTCTCTACGATTAATGGGTGTTGGTACATCATTGATGGCTTTTATCTTGGCGTCTATTGGAAACACTTGGGAATTTCCAACTTTAAATCCCAAATAGGGGACCTGTGTATGTCCGAAATCACATTTGGACAAATTGATGGTAAGGTTTGCTTGGTCTGCTCTATAAAAGAAATTATTTAGGTGTTCAATGTGTTCTGTCCAAGACTGACTAAATATTATCACATCATCTAGATAAGTTTTTACTCCTGGCAATCCTGCAACAAGATTACTTATCATTCTTTGGTAAGTGGCAGGGGCATTTTTAAGCCCAAATGGCATTGCTCTGAATTGGAACAATCCCTCTTCCGTAATGAAAGCGGTAACTTCTCTTGAGCGAGGGTGTACAGGGATTTGATAGTATCCCCTTAACATATCCAACTTGGATACATACTTGGCAGTTCCTAGACTGTCTATGATATCATCTATCCTAGGGATAGGAAAAGCATCGGCCTTAGTATGGGCATTGATTTTCCTGTAGTCAATGCACAGGCGATAAGAATTGTCAGATTTAGGGACAAGAATGCAAGGAGATGCCCAAGGACTACTGGAGGGTTCAATTATTCCCTGTTCAAGCAGTGTGTTTATTTCTGCTTTTATGAACTCCTTTTTTGGATTGACTCTATAAGGGGCTTGTTTGATAGCCCTTGGCGAGTCTAGAATTATTTCATGTTCTATCAAAGAAGTGAATCTTGGGGAATCTAGAAATAATTTTGGAAAACTTCTTAAGAGAGAAAGAATGTCTTTACCTTGTTTCTCAGATAAGTGTCCTACTTTTATCTGAAGATTTTGTAGTATCTGAGAGTTTTCCAAGGGAATCTCAGGAGGATTAGGCAGGTTATCAGGAGGCTCTTCCGATTCTATTGTGGTAGAGCTGTAAATTGGAATTGGATCTCTGGAATGATAAGGTTTTAAGGTATTTATGTGACAGAGACGGGAACTCTTTCTTGTTTGGAGTTTTGATTATGTAGTTGAGATCACTGGCTCTGGACAAGACTTCATAGGGTCCTTTGTATTTAGCCTGCAATGGATCTCCTGGTATGGGAAGATAAAGTAACACTTGATCTCCTGGAGAGAAAGTTCTAAGTTTAGAATTTTTATCATACCGACCTTTCATTACTCGTTGAGCATTCGCCAAGTTCTCTCTTGCCAACTTCCAAGCTTCTAACAAATTCTCGGTGACCTGGGACACGTATTTCAAAGAAGGAACAGGTGGTTCTTCTTTCATCCATTGTTCATGAAGTATCTTTAGGGGACCACGGACTTCATGACCGAAGACTAATTCTGACGGGCTGAATCCAAGGCTTTCTTGAATTGTTGTTCGGGTGGCGAACAACAAAAAGGGGAGTCCGTCTTCCCAATTTCGAGTGTTCTCAGCACAGAAGATTCTTAACATTGTCTTGAGCGTTTGGTGAAAGCGCTCTAGAGCACCTTGTGATTGAGGATGATAGGCGGAGGAAGTTACATGATTTATACCTAGTGTTACAAGAGTTTCTCTAAACTTGTTGGAAAGAAAATTACTTCCTTGATCACTTTGAATGTTCTTAGGAAATCCTACCATAGTGAAATATTTCAACATTTCTCTGATTATGTTTTGAGCTTTAATATTTTTCAAAGGAATGGCTTCTGGAAAACGAGTGCTCATACACATGATTGTGAGAATGTACTGATTTCCTTTACTTGAAGGAGGTAAAGGTCCTACACAGTCAATAAGAACTTTTTTAAATGGCTCTTCCATTACAGGAATGGGATGGAGTGGAGCTTCTACAATTTTCTGGTTGGGCTTACCTACAAGTTGACATGTATGACATGTTTTACAATATTGGGCAACATCTTTGACAACCGTGGGCCAATGGAAATGTTGGGTTATGTTGAACAAGGTCTTTCTTACCCCTAAGTGACCTGCTAAGGGAGTATCATGAGCCAATCTTAGAACATTATTCCTGAAACCAAGAGGGAGGACTATTTGATTCCTTACTTGCCATGGCTGGTCAGCGGTTGCGGTGGATGCTCTCCATTTTCGCATTAGGACTCCGTTTTCTATATAGAAACCTCGTGACATATTTTCAACTTCTTCTGGAGATGAAACAATCTCGTACAAATTTTTAAGAGAATGATCTGACTTCTGTTCTTTGATTAATTCTGCTCTAGATAGAGAAACTGGTGAAGAAGAAGATGGGTCAGTTTGGGAGAATAGGGATTCTAAATTATAGGTCTCCTCTTCAGATTTCTTGTACTGAGATCTGGTTACAGCACAAGCGGGAATCAACTGTAAGTTATCTGAAGGTTCTACTGAGGTCTTAGGGTTATTTGTTATTAAGGGAGAAATGACTTTGCTTCCAGCGATGTCATTGGCCAACAATAAGGATATTCCTACTATGGGAAGAGAGTCTACTACTGCTACTTTAACCATTCCGGTTGTTAAATCAGACCGCAAGAAAACATTATGTAATGGACATTTTACAATTCCTCCAACTCCTTCTATCAATATATCATAACCTGTATATGACTCACCCAGATTCTGCAAGACAGAATTTAAAATCAGACTTTGCTTTGCTCCTGTGTCTCGGAGTATGGAAATAGGATATTGTTGTGAACTACTACTATGAGATATAGTTCCTGAAGATACAAATGGTTTGAAACAAGGATCATGATCTGATGAGGGGGGTTCTACATTACTTGACAATACCGGCTTCTTTGGTAGTTCATCCTGAATAGAGGATTTTGAATCATCTGATTTTATATTACTTACAAGAGTTGGTGTCTTATTGGAGAATGAGGGTGTCAGTCTCTTTCTGCAATTAGAAATGTGATGGCCAACCTGTTTACAATATGAACAAGTTACAGGGGGATTAGTCTTAAATCTTTCCATTCTTTGCCAAGGTTGGTTTGGAGGATATTGATTGAAATCAGACCTGTAACTGAAATGTGATGGGCTAGACTGATTTTCAAAGTGTTTCTTTGGGGACCAAGGATCAGAGTATTTTGTTGAATCTGGAATATATGACTGACTTTTGGGATTCCATTTGTCTTGACTTAGGTTTATGATTTAGTGTGAACTCATCTGCCAATACAGCAGCTTTAGTTAAAGTTTCGGGAACATGATCATCTATAAAAATCCTAAGATCTGTCTCTAAGGTATTCTTAAACTGCTCCAATAAAATCAACTGTTTAAGTCTATCTAAGGTGTCCGTTTCACTAGCCAAACACCACCTATTGAATAACCTCTCTTGTTGAGCCGCATATTCTACGTATGTTAACTGAGGTGTCTTCCTATAATTACGGAATTTCTGTCTATAGGCCTCTGGTATTAGTTCATAAGCTTTTAAAATACAAGCTTTCATATTATCATACTCGCTTTCTGCTTCTGAAAGAGAAGTATAAATTTGCTGAGCCTTACCCTTAAATTGTGTTTGAATGATTAATGGCCAATTTTCTTTAGGGATTTGTAACTGTTGCGCCAATTTTTCCCACTGAAGAAAGAAAATTTCTGGCTCTCCCTCTGAAAATTTGGGTAAAAGTTTTACATACTTGGAAATATCTATATGACCTTCCTGAACTACGGGTTGTCTATCAACAATCCTAGCTTCTACTTCTGTCTTCTTTAATTCTAACTCTACTTGTTTCACTTTAGCTTCCTCTTCTCTAGCTTTAAATTCTGCCAATTTGATTTTAGTTTCGTCCTCTCTTTCTATTTGTTTCACTTTAGCTTCCTCTTCTCTAGCTCTAAATTCTGCCTCAATTTGCATTTGTTTCAGTTTAGTTTCCTCCTCTTTAGCGACTTGTTTCACCTTAGCTTCCTCTTCTCTAGCTCTAAATTCTGCCTCAATTTGCATTTGTTTCAGTTTAGTTTCCTCCTCTTTAGCTTTAAATTCTGCCTCAATTTGCATTTGTTTCAGTTTAGCTTCCTCCTCAATTTCTACTCTCCTGACCTTTAATTCAATCTCCTTAATCTTAAGTTCGGTTAGTCGTGCCTCTATTTCTAACCTATTTGAAGGAATTTGTATAGCTGTAATCTCTTCTGGAGATAAGATCTCATCTTCGATCAGATTTTCAACGAGTTCCTGAAGTATTTTTTTCTTTCGCAAACTTGTATCAATGTCTACTCCAAAGTGCTTGCCTATTTCTATCAAAGTGTCTTTAGTTTGTTTCTTTAAGAAACTTACCTTGGGATTTTGAACGAATTCTTGAATTATATCATCCATCTCTATAAGAATGTGTTAAATACCTGATCCAATATCCTGGCAAGGTCGCCACTTTGTTACGGGCGGGCTGGTTAGTGAAGAGACGTTACGTATAACGGATAAGTGCTTAAGAACCAGCTCACTTCTAGAAGCCACTGTAGGACTGAACTATCTGGTCAGGGCCTAGATAATTCGTAAGACTAGAAGTAAAGGTAACAAAGAAGATTCCAGGAAAGGAATATTAAACTAGCGATAAAACTAGTAAACGAAATTATTAATATGGAAAATATTTACAGGCAATCAACACAAAAGAGAATGGGCAGTAGGGTCAATGGGACCGTTACACGATTATAAGAATATGGAAATTATCGTTCAAATAAGAAACACAAGATACGTATACAACATGGTACTATCTAAGTACAAAGAGATCAGGAACATGCATCAGAATAAGTAATAAGTACAAATATAAGTAAAGTAATGCAATGTATATCAGACACGTAATGTAGGCAAAAAGGGTGATCACTTCACACCAATCGTCTCATGAGTCTAAACTTCCAGTTTTTATCAAGAGATAAGATATGCGAGAAAATGACGAGGAGTGAGCGATTTCCACCGCTTATATACCATTGGACCGGAAGCGGGATACTTCCGGTGAAGTGTTCGGGAGAGCGAAAGGAGGGGAGGAGGGTAAGTTAACACACGTCAACATGGGTAGTTTTAAGACCCTCGACTCGCTTGAACAATCTACTTATTTAGTAACTGTCAAATCTGTGCGCTCCGAACTATTCAGGATTTCGCTTGTCTGTTCTACAAGAGTGCGCACCTCTCTCCGCACGTAGGCAAGATTACATATAGTGGACGGGCGTTACTGCTTAACATTGTTACAATACATACATAGACAAGAAATATGAACATAGTTATGTAATACAAAGGAACACAATTCTATAACATAATTACACATATGACGTAATATCTAATATTACGTTACAATATATATATATGTATTTACCTAGTTGTATTTACCTAGTTGTATTTTACGGGAAGGGGAGCTATGCTCGTGGGGTCCCGTCTTCATATCTCATTTTATCTAAACTATTTTTAAATTCATGTATTGTTTTTGCACACACCACTTTCTCATCTAGTATTTCTGTCATCCCTTTTTATCAGATTCTCTCTGTCAGTAATTTCTATGCCTTTCATGATTCTGTAAATAGCTATCAAATCTCCTCTCTCTCTTCTTTGCTCTAGTGTCTGTAGTTCAAGTTTTTCTAGTCTCTCTTCATATGATAGTTTTGAGAGTGTTGGTGCCAATTTTGTAATTGCTCTTTGTATTCTTTCAAGTTTTTTTTATACATTTTTTTGTACTTGGTGACCATATCGTTGCTGCATATTCCAATCTTGGTCTTATCAGGGTGATTAGGATTTTCTTCACCATTTCTTCATCCAGGTATGTAAATGCAACTTTGATTGTTCTTATTAGATTATAAGTTTCTCCAAAAATCTTATTTATATGTTTCTCAGGTGACATATTATTCATAACAATGACTCCCAGGTCCTTCTCATTTTCTACTTTTTCTATTCCTTCTTCTCCCAATTTATATGCTCCTGTTATTCTGTTTTTGCTTTTTCCAAATTCCATTATACTACACTTTTTTGTATTGAACTCCATCTCCCACTTTCTACTCCATTCTTGTACTTTATTTAGATCTCTCTGTAGTGATTCACAATCTTCTTCAGTTTTCACTCTTTTCAGTAGTTTTGCATCATCTGCAAAGAAGCTCATATAGCTTTCTATTCCTTCATCCATATCATTAATATATATAGCAAACATTATTGGGGCCAGAACTGTTCCCTGCGGAACACCGCTTATTACTTCATCCCATTTTGAGTGCTGGTTTCTTATCACTACTGTGCCGTTACGAGAGGTAACGGGGCTTTTTTATATGTCCGTGTATCCCCATGTTTACATATCCTTTTGTCGTAAGGCTCGTTTCCCCTCGGAAGAGGTTTTCAAGTTTGTTTTTCGTAATGTTTAATTTAAGTATGCTGCGAGCAGAAGCTTCGTCTGCTTAAGAATACTATCGTTGTAAGTTGTCTGCAAGCTGTGCTGCAAGATAGCATCTCATTATTTGTACAATGTTCACTTTAAGAATTAGACTTAAGAAGGTGTGTAAGAACCTGTTGCGGTGGTGTGATGTCACGTCACGCCTCCAGCCAGTGTGGTTTGAAACGCCTTCAGTTGTATACCCGCTCCCTTCGCGGCCTACTCGGTGAGTTTTGAGCCGAATTTAGTTTTAGATCTGGTATATTGTTTCTTGTATGTCATAATGAATTTAGCCTTAAGCTGCTCGTATTTCATGTTCAGATTATTTGTAATTCTGTATAAAAGCTGTTAGTAACGAGCGTTGCTCTGGATTGTTTACAGTTTTTCATCTACTACTTCTACTTCTACTCTTCCTCCCAATTACTGTGTGCTGCCATGGTTTCAATGGCAGCACCTGTTGTGTGAAGATGAGAAAGTCGTGTTTTCTATTGCCAATAAACGTTAGCGACGAGTACTCCGTGGATCCTTAACCCCGCGTTGTTTACGTTACGTAATCCAGAAAAGAGGGCACTCGTTACGCTAACCCCCTATGCGTAGCAGAGTAATCTGTGAAACCACAATGAAAAAACGATGGCCATTGGCGCTCTCTGCCAAGAAAATCGCTTTCGTGAAGAGGTGAATGAAAAGAGCCGCTGCGAAGGAGTTAAAAGTTAGCCATGCAGTATGCCAAGTCCATCTTGAGGATATGGCCAGACCACGCCCTGCACGCCGTTGCCACGTCTAGATTCCCCTCGTCGTCACCACATGAACTTGATGTGCCGCCTTCCTGGCATAAGTTGCGTGTGTGTGCTTGGGTGTAGTAGCGCAAGTTAAGTGTAGTGTAGTGATCTTGTGTCGTCTTAGTGATCGTATCGGCGCGCGAGTGTGATGTGGCAACAACGTATGGTTGCCAAGCCCCAACAGTGTTTACATAACACCTCGTCGCAGTTAAGCATGTGTTTTTCCTTTGAAGGCAAGCTACCTTGCCTAAAATCCTGTCATATGTTAATATAAGCATGCGACTAATGTGCATTTTTAGATTGAACCAAATGTAGGGTTTAATCTGTTGTTGTCTACCTCAATAGTCGTATAGTTAGGAGTGTGGTAACGTACTCCGTGGTTTTCGATTAAGTTCGAGTTTTCCTTGTCTTCTTTATCATATTACTGTCTTGTCTATCACCGTTTCTCTCGCTTGGCAATATGTCTTCCAACCACAGTATAGATGAAGGACCCGTCTCCGGTAGGGTCAGAGTCCTCACGGCTGAAGGGCAAGAGGCTTTTCAGAGAGCGTCTGATCAGCATGAAGAGAGGGTAAAGGCGAGTAGAGAAGGAGTACAAGCCTTATTGGAAGAACCGAATCATAGTCCTTGGTTGTATAGGGCCCACGCTGTGTACCAGGATACTGTAAAAAGGTACCTGGAATTCTTAATGCGTGAACGTACTTCAGAAAGTCTGGCTCGTGCTGAATCAGTGAAGCACGAAGACAGGGATTTTCAGGCATCTTTTCGTCAGGTAATCAGTAATTATGCTTCCTCTTCCCCAGTTGATGTCACGGAAGAGGAACACCACACTGAACCGTTTTTACAAGATGACCCGAAGTCCAGTCAAGTTCCTTTATCCCTCGTCGACCACTCTGAGTGTTGTATGCCCCCTTCCATGAAGGGCAGTTCAAGAAGGTCGGTTAGGTCAGGTCGCTCCAGTAGCACCAGTGTTAGTGTTGCAAGGAAGCAACGAGCCAAGGTGGAGACCGCTCGTATCAGAGTCAAGTTTGCCGAACAGGAGGGTCAGCTTATGAAAGAGAAGGCTGACAAGGAAGCTCAAAGGTCAAGAGTTAGGCACTTGGGAGCCGACGATGATTGGGAAACATGCAGTGACTGGGACCAATTAAAAGGTACAGTCGCTACCCGCACCCAACTATATGTGGAGCAACAGGGTGGTATAGTTGATGTTTCCACTAGTCAGAAGGATCCGGTAGGCTTGAATCCTGAAAGCCCTGTTTTCAAGCCCTGTTCTGATTTCAGAGTTAACTCACAGCCTGCTAACAATGTTCCATTCAGTTTTGAACCTCGTATTGAAAAGGTAAAGGTGAGGTCTGTGCAACCTGCGCAGCAACCTGTTGCTAACCATGTTTCTTATGCGTCACCACCTGTAGTAAAACCTCCCCGGAGTGCATCTCCTAGATTGGGGACAACCTCCAATTCTGCTGATTTGAGCAAGTTCTTCTTGCGGAAGGATTTACTTCTTAGCAGGCTGTCTACGTTTGATGATACTGCGGAAGACTATGCTGTTTGGAAGGAGAGTTTCAAGGAAGTCGTGCAAGAGTTAGGCACCTCATGTAAGGAGGAAATAGACCTGTTAGTTAAGTACCTAGGTCCTGAGTCCAAAGAATGGGCCCGGACAACTAGAAACTCAAATGCCAAGAATCCAATCCTGGCGTGCAGTAGAATTTGGGAGCGCTTGGATGACAGGTTTGCTGCCCCTTCGATCATTGAGACTTCAATTAAAAAGAAGCTTGCCAACTTCTCTAGGATTTCACCTAGAGACACCTTAAGGTTATACGACCTGTGTGACATTCTGTACCAGATAGAAGCCTTGAAGGCTAACCCTGTATACAGTACACTGTTTGCATATTATGACGCCTCGTCAGGCATCAATCCCATTGTCGCAAAACTTCCACCCTGTATACAGAAAGCGTGGACTGGCAGAGCCATGAACTACAAGACTGCTCACGGTGTGCCGTACCCACCTTTCTCCTTCTTCATTGAGTTTGTGAAGGAGATGGCAAGGGTCGAGAATGATCCATGTTTCTCTTATCAAAGCCTTGGAGCCGATGGTTTTGTGAAACCAGAGAAGCCACCTCCCTCTAAGTTTCCTCAAGTGCGTGTGAAGAAGACTGACACCATGTTGTCCAGTGGCAGTAAGTCGACCACGGGCGCTGACAGGTCTGTTGGCGCCGCTAGTCCTACCGAGCAAAGAAAGGCAGAAAAGGGAGATTTTTGCGTCTACCATGATGCCTACGTACACCATTTGGATTTCTGCAGGGCTTTTCGCACCATGTCAGTGAGCGAGAGGAAGGTTTTCTTAAACGATAAAGGAGTGTGCAACAGATGTTGCAAAGGTAACCATCCTCCTTCCAGCTGCAAAGAGAGAACTTTCTGCAAACTCTGTAAGGCCCATACTCATGTGACTGCCTTACATCACGATGAACCCAGGTCGAAGAGGAGTTCGACTCAAGCGGTTACACAGCATGGAAGGGAGGTTGCTCAAGATAAAACACCTCGCTCCCCTGTAGTCAATCAAGTGCCGCTTCCAAATGTTCTTACCCCCGTAGTAAAGACTCAGGGAGGGGAGGATGCTGCGGTCAATTCCAAATGTACCTTGATATGCAGTAACCCCACTTCCACGAGTAAGTCCTGCGCCAAGACCTTCTTGGTAAAGGTCTATCCTGAAAGTAAGCCAGAGCTCGGAGTGTGGTGTTATGCCATCCTAGACGATCAGTGCAATTGCTCTTTAGCAAGGTCTGAGTTTTTCGATTTGTTTGACAAGCTGAGCAAACGGGTTTCATATCGTCTAGCTACCTGTGCAGGTGTAACGGGCGCTTCTGGGCGCACCACCAAAAATTACACCATCGTGTCTTGGCATAACTCACAAGAGGTACATATCCCTCAGTTAGTGGAATGCGACAGCATTCCCAATGTAAGAGAAGAGATACCCACCCCCGCCATAGCTCGTGGTTATCCCCATCTGTCCGACCTGGCCGAATGTATTCCACCTCTGGTTCCTGAAGCTGAGATTCTACTCATCATTGGTCGAGATGTGCCTTCAGCTCATTACATTTTTGACCAGAGAATTGGACCTGTCAATGCCCCTCTAGCTCAACAGACCAGTCTGGGTTGGGCAATCATTGGGGAAGTGTGTCTCCATGGCACTTGTAGGCCTCCTGTCATTAGCAGTTTCAAAACATCCTTTGTACATGATAGACGTCCCTCTATAGTCGCACCATGTGGTAACCAGATTCATGTTTCTGAACTAAAGGATGATTTATTCAAGGTAACCAAAGATGATGACAAGGCTGCCCTGTCGATTGAAGACAGGAAGTTCTTAGATGTTATGAACTCAGAGTTCCGCAAGGATCAAAGTGGTCATTGGGTCGCGCCACTGCCTTTCCGTCCCAATGTTGTAGCCACCAGTAATAATAGAGACTTTGTGTGGCACCGCACACTGTCTCTCCATCGTAGCCTCAGCACAAAGCCTGAAAAACGTCAGCATATGATGGCCTTCATGCAAAAGATGTTAGATCGTGGGCATGCTGAGGTTGCACCACCATTGAAGTCTGATCAGAAGTGCTGGTATCTTCCATTGTTTGGGGTGTACCACCCTAAGAAACCTGACAAGATCAGGGTTGTGTTCGACTCTTCTGCCAAATCCAGAGAGTTCTCCCTAAATGATATGCTGATGTCAGGTCCTGATATGACAAACAGTATTCTCGGGATTCTTCTACGTTTCCGTCAGGAAGCTGTAGCAGTGGCAGCTGATGTAGAACAGATGTTCTACAATTTCAAAGTGAAGACTGAGCAAAGAGATTATCTCAGATTCTTCTGGTACAAGAATAATGACCCTGATGAAAGGTTGATTGAGTATAGGATGACTGTTCACGTTTTTGGGAACACGCCATCTCCCGCCATTGCCACCTATGGCTTGCGTAAGTCTGTAGAAAATGCCTCTCCTGAAGTTCGCTATTTCATAGAGAACAATTTCTACGTGGATGATGGGTTAGCATCTCTGCCAGATGCGGAGACTGCTTACAAGTTAATCCAAGACTCTAAGTCAGCACTCCAAGAAGGAGGACGCCTGCGCTTGCACAAGATCACTTCCAACAGTAAGGAAGTGCTGGGAAAGTTTGCCACCAGTGAGCTGGCTGATAACCTTCAGGAGCTGAATCTAACTTCTGACTCTATGCCTATGCAGTCTAGCCTAGGCCTTTTATGGGACATCCAAAGAGACGTTTTCGTCTATAAGTTCACGGATTCAGACAAGCCTTCGACAAAAAGAGGGATACTGTCTGTTGTAAATAGTCTGTTTGACCCCATGGGATTCTTAGCTCCAGTAATAATAGTGGGAAAACTACTCCTAAGAGAGATAACCAATCTAAAGTGTGGTTGGGATGAACCCATACCAGCTAAGATCCATACCAAATGGTCCAGATGGCTAACGTCCTTAAGGGACCTCAAGGACATAAGCATCAACCGTCAGTTTGCTAGTATTTCTTTGTCTCAAGCTCACAGGATAGAGCTTCATACCTTTTCAGACGCTTCCAGAGTAGCAGTAGGAGCTGTATCATATCTTAAAGTTTTCAGTGATACCAAAAGCTACCAGGTGTGTTTTGTGAGGGGACAAGCTAAAGTAGCTCCCAACCATGGTCATACTATTCCCAGGTTAGAGTTGTGTGCTGCAGTGATGGCAGTTAATCTCAGCAATTCCATCTCGGATTGCTTGGACAAACCCTTAGACGCAAGGCATTTCTATTCTGACAGCATGATTGTCTTGGGCTATATTCATAATGAAAGGCGTAGATTTCATGTCTACGTGAGTAACAGAGTAGACCACATTAGGTCGTCCACCGAACCTAACCAATGGCATTATGTACCTACAGATTGTAATCCAGCAGACCTGGCTACCCGTGGTCTTGAAATAACCGACCTAAATCAGAGTGATTGGTTGTCAGGTCCCTCAAGCTTATTTGAGGATGTTGTATCCACCAGTGGAAGTTTTCCTCTTGTAAGCCCTGAGACAGATAAAGAAGTAAAGGTATCAGACTACACAATTGAGTCTGAACCCCTTGTTAGTGCAAACAAAAGCAATGTAGAGCCTGCAATTGCGTCATTAGCTCAGAGGTTCTCTAATTTCTCCTGTTGGAGGAGACTTGTAAGAGCGGTAGCTCTCCTTAAGCATATAGCCCGTTCTTTCAAACAAGGTAACAAGTGTTGTTCAGGTTGGCATATGTGCAACAAACATAAGTCACCCGATCAACTAGAAGATGCAGCTGATTTCATTGTTCAGACATACCAAAAGGATTATTTCTCGTCTGCCATGACTAAATTGCAAGGTGAAGTTTGTTTATCTCCTTCTAGTCCCATTGCATCTCTGTCTCCTTATTTAGACCAGAAGGGCCTACTTCGTGTAGGAGGCAGGTTGAGTCAAGGCAGTGATGTACTTGGTATGCTTGCAAGGCCTATTATTATTCCAAAGGAATCCCACTTAGGCTTGTTGTTGATCCGTCACTACCATGAGACAGTGCACCACCAAGGGAGAGTGATTACAGAAGGAGCCGTCCGTACAGGTGGTTTCTGGATTTTGGGAGGAAAACGTACCATTTCTAAGGTCATTTCCAAATGCGTCACCTGTAAAAGGGTAAGAGGTAAGGTGTGTGTTCAGAAGATGGGAGACTTACCCGTCGATAGACTTACTCCCAATCCGCCATTTTCCTATGTAGGAGTTGACCTTTTTGGCCCCTGGCATATAAAAACTCGGCGCACTAGAAGTTCCTTCCTCGAAAGTAAAAGATGGGGCGTTCTGTTCACCTGTCTTGTTTCCAGAGCTATCCACATAGAGACTGTAGAAGAATTGAGTACTTCTTCCTTCATTAATGCCTTAAAGAGATTCATCTGTATTCGTGGCCCAGTTAAGATGATGCGTTCTGACAGAGGCACGAACTTTGTAGGTGCTGTCAAAGCACTGAACTTGCTTGCCATTACCGATGAAGGTGGTGATGTCAATAGTTTCTTGTCAAGTCAAGGTTGCACTTGGTTGTTTAACCCTCCTCATGCTTCTCACATGGGTGGAGCATGGGAGCGTATGGTGGGGATAGTCCGCAACATCATGAATGTGATACTGACTAACCATCACCCCAAGGCATTAACACATGAGGTGTTAGTAACCTTCTTTGCAGAAGTATGTAAGATCGTGAATTCCAGACCTTTAGTTCCTGTTTCCTCGGACCCCAGTAGTCCTTTCATTTTGTCTCCGTCCATCCTTCTCACTCAGAAAACTGATATTCCTGTAACTCTTCCTGAAGAGATAGATATTAAGGCAGTATACAAATCTTAATGGAAGCATGTCCATCACCTTGCTGAGGAATTCTGGAAGAGATGGAAGAAAGAGTATCTTTCCTCTTTGCAACCCAGAAGAAAGTGGGTCAATTCCTCTCCAAATGTAAAGGTGGATGATGTAGTGTTGGTAAAAAATCAAGAGTGTCCCCAAGGACAGTGGCCCTTGGGTATTGTAAACAAAGTATTCCCTGGCAAGGATGATTTAGTCAGGAAGGTCCAAGTAAGAGTTGTGGTAAACAACAAAGCCCATGAATATGTAAGACCCATTTCTGAGCTTGTGTTGCTAGGTCAATAGATTTGGTAATTTTCCCCCCTAGAAAATTAGGAAGGGAGTGTGCCGTTACGAGAGGTAACGGGGCTTTTTTATATGTCCGTGTATCCCCATGTTTACATATCCTTTTGTCGTAAGGCTCGTTTCCCCTCGGAAGAGGTTTTCAAGTTTGTTTTTCGTAATGTTTAATTTAAGTATGCTGCGAACAGAAGCTTCGTCTGCTTAAGAATACTATCGTTGTAAGTTGTCTGCAAGCTGTGCTGCAAGATAGCATCTCATTATTTGTACAATGTTCACTTTAAGAATTAGACTTAAGAAGGTGTGTAAGAACCTGTTGCGGTGGTGTGATGTCACGTCACGCCTCCAGCCAGTGTGGTTTGAAACGCCTTCAGTTGTATACCCGCTCCCTTCGCGGCCTACTCGGTGAGTTTTGAGCCGAATTTAGTTTTAGATCTGGTATATTGTTTCTTGTATGTCATAATGAATTTAGCCTTAAGCTGCTCGTATTTCATGTTCAGATTATTTGTAATTCTGTATAAAAGCTGTTAGTAACGAGCGTTGCTCTGGATTGTTTACAGTTTTTCATCTACTACTTCTACTTCTACTCTTCCTCCCAATTACTGTGTGCTGCCATGGTTTCAATGGCAGCACCTGTTGTGTGAAGATGAGAAAGTCGTGTTTTCTATTGCCAATAAACGTTAGCGACGAGTACTCCGTGGATCCTTAACCCCGCGTTGTTTACGTTACGTAATCCAGAAAAGAGGGCACTCGTTACGCTAACCCCCTATGCGTAGCAGAGTAATCTGTGAAGCCATAACTACTCTCATTTTTCTTTCTTGCAAAAAGTCCTCCATCCAATTTAGTAGTTTGCCCTGTATTCCTCCTTCAGTTTCTAATTTCTTAAGCAACTTCTTATGTGGTACTTTGTCAAAAGCTTTCTTTAGATCTAAAAATGCACAGTCCGCACATCCATCTCTTTCTTGTATTATATCTATTAGCCTTGAATAGAAACATATTAAATTGGTGACGCATGATCGTCCTTGTCTGAATCCAAATTGCCTTTGTTTTTTTCTAAATATTTTACCCATCTACTTTTGATAATTCTTTCACAAATTTTTGCTATTGTACTTGTTAGAGAGACTGGTCTATAGTTGGTAGGTTCTTCTTTATTTCCTCCTTTGTATATAGGTACTATATTTGCTTTTTTCCAATCTTCTGGAACTTTTCCTTCTTTCAAGGAACTATTTAGTATTCTATGTATTTTGTCTGCCAGTTCATTCCTGCATTCTTTCAGTATCCAGTTTGCTATTTCATCTGGTCCATGCGATTTTCTGACATCAAGATTACTCAAGTGTGTTAATATTTCATTCTTTGTTACTTCTATTTCTTCCATAGGGGGGACTTTCTCTTTCCATTCGTTCTCTTCAGGTTGTATGTTCTCCCTTGTAAACACTGATTTAAAATCTTTGTTCATAATTTCTGCCATTTCCATTTCCTCAGTGTATTCAACTCCCTCCTGTCTTAATTTCTCCAAGTCTTGTTTGTTTTTCAGTTTATTGTTTACAAATCTGTAGAATAGTTTCGGTTGATCTTTACACTTTTCTATGATATCTTTTTCATATTTTCTCTTTTCCTCTCTGCACATTTGTACATATTCATTTCTATAACAGGTATATATTTTCCATTTTTCAGGTCTTCTGTCTTTTTTCCATCTGGTCCAGGCTTTGTCTCTTTTGTCTTTTAACTCCCTACAGCTTTTGTTGTACCAGCATTTTACATATTCTTTTTCTTGTTTTTGTCTTGGGACATACTTTTCCACTCCTTTTTTGTAAATTTTTGTCAAAATATTCCATTTCTCTTCTACTGTTGTTTCTTCTTTGTATATTTCTTCCCAGTTTTCCTTTTGAAAGAATTCTCTTATTTTATCAAAGTTTGTTTTTTCATACATCATTCTTCCTTTTCTGTATTGTTCATTTCTTTTCATATATTTTTCTTCATTAAGTTCCAGTTCAATCAATATGTGGTCACTTTTACTTATTGGTGTTTTATATTCAATTTTGTCCACTATTCTAGGTTCGGATGTAATTACTAGGTCTAGTCTCGATGGCTCTTCTTCATTTCTATACCTAGTGTTCTCCTGTATCCATTGTGTCATTGTATGGTCAGTAATCATCTCGAATAGAGCGTTTCCCCATGAGCCGTCTCCACCCTTTACTGTCATTTCTTCCCAGCAGATTTCTTTGCCATTAAAGTCGCCCATCATAACTATTTTTCCTCCCTCTTCCATTATCTTGTTTAATGTTATCTTTGTGTCCTCTAACATACTTTTATGTTCACTCTCTTCCCATGAGGCTGTTTTTGGGGGCACATAATTTATCACAAACTTTCTGTTCTTCTTATCTCTGTCTTCTACTTCCATCATTATCATTTCTACTGTATTCTTTCCATATGTGACACCCTTCACGTTTATATCCTTCTTAGTCAGGAACATAACTCCACCCCCTTCCTTTTTCACTCTGTTTCTAATCCAATAATTATATGCATCATGTCCTACACTGTTGGGTGGTAGTGGACCTTTTAATTTTGTTTCTACAATTCCCATTATGTCCGGTTCTTTTTCTTTCAAATAATCATTCAGCTCATTCAATCCTGTTATTAATCCATCTATATTTGTGTAAGACACTCTTAGTTTTCTGCCACTTCCATTGTGTTCTCTGTTTCCCTTTTGTTTTTCTCTTGTATGTCGACTTTAGTTTCATATTCTCTACTCTCCAATAGAATCTCTCTTTTTCTGACTCCGTTCTTATCTCGTTTTTTTCCTTTGCTTCAAGTCTTTTCTGTTTTTCTTCCTCTCTTTCCTCTTTATTCATTTCCCTTTTTATCCATACCTTTTTATATTGTTCACTTGTTGCTAGTTTCCCTGTTTTGGATAAGATATTCTCAGCCGTAGTTTGTGACCTGAATTTAATCTTGATTGGTCTGGTCTTGTCTGTACTATATTTCCCTAGCCTGAATTTCTCTTCGATTTGTTTCATTATTTCAGGTTCATCTTCCTGAACTGATTCTAGTAAATTTCTTACTTTTTCATTTTCCTCTTTGATTCTTGTGGTTCTATCTGGGTTATGTTTCTCTTCCATTCCTAATATAATTATACATTTCTTTTTGTCTGCTAAGTCTCTTACTATATTCTCCTTCTGTCTCATCACTTTAATAACTGAGTTTTCAGTTTGTTCATTCATTTGCTGTCTGATTATGTCAGTGAATGCAACTTTGCTATTTTCTTGAATTTTTTTCCAACCCTCCTTGTTCTCCTTATTATTCTCCTTTAAGACTTTATTCTCATCTTTTACTTCTTTTAACTGTTTTTTTAATTCTTCAATTTCCTTAGTTAAGTTTTTGTTCGCCTTCTCTAGTTCTTCCAATTTTTCAACTCTCCATATAATATTGTTAACATGACCGAACCTACGCTCCAAGTCCTCGATCATCTTATCGACCTTCTCTTCTAGTCTTGTCAGTCGGGGTGGGGTGGGGTGGGGGGTTGTGTCCCCCCCCACCCTCTTTAAATCCCTGGAAAATATTCTCATCACTTTCTACTGTATTGCTCTTATCTATACTTCTAATCTTTACATTTTTATTAGACATTTCATCGTCGTCGGGGGGCCTTTTGTTTACCTTTCGCCTGTCTGCCTGGGCCAAGTCTACTCCTTCCTCATTTCCTTCCATTTCCCTCAGTAATCCCTCCCCTTTTCCTCTTTCCCTACTTTCCTACTACTCCACGAGCAATTTCCCCCCACCCTGTAAATACAATAGGCACTTCTCTTTGCGTTGGGATCCACAAAACTTCATGGTCACAGGAAAAAATAGAATGCTACACTCTTAGGTCAAGCGCAATCTTTAAACCTCCGATGACCTGACTCTGGAAGACTTTCTCAGAGCTTGAGGAGGGGGAGGGAGAGGTAAGGGGGGGAGAGTAGGAGTCGGAGTAAGGTGAGGTGAAGTAGCGTGCTTAGCATACACAGGAAGGTTATGTATAGCATGTCGCGAGGACGTATTAAATAAAGAAATAGCAGACAACAAATTAGCCTGTACATTGATCACAGGAGACAATTCTCTTATATACACAGCCTCTAACATTTTTAGTTCCTTAATATTATTACACTGGGCTAGCACTTCAGTGTTATGAACAATGGTTGCTCTATCCAACACAGACTTGTGATACTGTTCAAAATGATTTTTAATGGCTCCTGATACTGTTCAAAATGATTTTTGATGGCTCCCTGTTGGAGGTGGAGAGTTAAACGTCTGCTAAGGCTGCATGTCGTATGACCAACATAGCTACGAGGAAAGAGCTCACAGTCTCCAGTAATGCATTTGAACATATAGACTACGTTAGTTTTCGACAGCATCCCAGAAGTGCCAGACAAATCATTTTTGAGGACTAGGGAACTAGTGCGGTTTTTTTTTTTTTTTTTTTTTTTTTTTTTTTTTTTTTTTTTTTTTTTTTTTTTTTTTTTTTTTTATAAAATATCACCAAGCGCAAGACATCATTTTCATCCACCGGTTTACAATTTCGAAAAACAATGTCTTTAATGCATTTCTCATCCTCACGGTAAGCGCTGTTGAAGATATTCTTATAAAAGACTTTGATGATATTATTGTGGGGAGGGGTACGGTTATACAAACTACTGTCAAACATCTATTGGTAATGTTGTCAAAGTCTGTGTTGGAATAACCGTTATTCACTAACAGCTGGCGTAGGTGTTGTAGTTCTGCGTGTAGTGAATGCCAGGACGAGCAAACCTTAATCGCCCGTCGCACGTAGGCCTTAATAACACCTCTTTTGTACTCAGCCGTACATTCACTCTCACCGTTCATGCATTTCCCAGCATTGGTGGGCTTGCGGTAAACAGAAGTGATGAAGTTGTCAGAAGACGCGTCCACCATAACATCAAGAAACGGGAATTTGTTGTTATCGTTTAACTCAACAGAAAATTTTAAACCTGAAACTTCCTGGAGGTTCGATCTAAGTTCTTCAAGTAAACGCATGTCATTGACACACAAAAATGTCGTCTATATACCTGGGGTACAAAGAGGGTTTAATAGGGAGGTTGCTAATAACTTCTTCTTCAACATGGGCCATGAAGGCTTGAGCAAATAAAACCCCCAGGGGGGACCCCATGGCAACCCCGTCAGTCTGAACATACAAATTACCTAAAGGGCATTTAAAAGGGGCTTCTGATGTACAAGCCATGAGCATGTCTTTCAAGATAGGCTCAGAAAGTTTGGGGGGAGGGAGCACTGGATGGCGGTAGGTGTAATTTAAGATGATGTCAACAGTTCTAATCAAGGGGACATGGGAAAAAAGACTCTCAGCGTCCAGAGAGGCTAAAATGCCCGAGGGCTTGTTACATCTTAACAACACAATCTACAGATACGTTACATGGTCACAGGAAAAAATAGAATGGTCAAGCGC
>NC_134791.1:41485012-41577512 GCF_046742065.1 Oratosquilla oratoria | reverse complement strand
AATCCCTAGACATAGATAAGAAAGATAACAATTTTACTTTTGATAACGAGGCCGAGCGGTCCAGACCAACAGAAAGTAAAATCTCATACAGTGAACCCAACTCAGAAGTTCAAGAAATCCCAGAAATTACTAATTCATCAACTACAAATGAAACCTTGCAAATTGTGGATGGTGGGGTAATAAAGTCAATGTTATTACACTCCAGAGCAATTAACAGGGTAGCAGTGCAGTTGAAAAGAATCACTGCAGACTGAAATTTTTATCATCCCATAATCAATTAGATTAAAAGGTTTGAAGTTGGACTCGGGGATTTATAAGTCAAATAAGAAGATAGAAATATTAATTCTTAATTCTTTAAATAAAGATATAGTTTTAAGGAAAGGTACACAAATAGGATGTTTTCAGGTGTGTACCAAACCCATCAAGATTTTACATTAGAGTACTGAGGAGGTGAAATTACCAATTTCATCAATTTGTTCAGTTCAGGAAGAAATAGAGTCAAGAAAAAATTACAAGAATCAATTAGAACCTACTAATTGCCCTCAGTTGGATGAAAGTTTAGTTACTTTGCTTGTGAAGCACAGTAAAGTAATTGCTTTGCCGGGGGACGCCTTGGGCAAAACAACTGTTTTAAAACAGATTAAATTAAAACCAGGAACACAGCCTATTTACATACCCGCCTACAGAGTTCCTCACTCTAAATTAGCAATAGTAGATAAACTGATCACTGAAATGTTATCGCAGGATATTATTGAACATAGTAAAAGTGAGTGGAACTTTCCTTTGATTTTGGTGCCAAAATCAGATGGTACTATGCGCCCAGTTATTGATTATAGGGAATTGAATAAGCACACCATTCGTGACAGGTTACCATTACCAGTAATAGGTGACATTTTAAGAAGTTTGGGAACTGAGAATAGATATTTTAGCACTATAGATATCAAATCTGCTTTTTGGCAAATAGAGTTGCATGAAGACTCACAAGAGTTCACAGCATTTTCTACTCCAACAGGAGATTATGCGTTCAAAAGAATGCCATTTGGGTTATGTGATAGTCCATTAACTTACATGAGATTAATGAATACAATTCTAGATGGGTTGTTAGGAAACACTGCCAGTGTATTTCTAGATGACATTTTAATAGTTTCCCAGACAGTGGTTGAGCACTTTAAGAAATTAGATTTGATGTTCTCAAGACTAGTTGAAGCAGGATTGAAAGTGAAACTTGTAAAATGTAAGTACTTGTTATTTATTTGGGACATAAGATAGACAGACATAGACTTAGTACAGTGAATTCAAAGGTTGAAGCAGTCAAGAATTTTCCAGTTCCAACCAATGTAGACAAGGATTGACAGGATATTATAGAAAATTTATTCAATATGCTTACATTTCTAATCCATTAAGTTCTTTGTTGAGGAAGGACTCGAAAGTTCATGTGGGGACCTGCACAACAGGAGGCTTTTGACAAGTTGAAAGACAAACTCATGAGTGCTCCAATTTTAACATTTCCAGACTATGATAAAGACTTCATTCTTTGCATTAATGCATCTGACATAGGATTAGTAGGAATATTTATGCAAGAGAGAAATGGAACTTTGAAACCAATAGCTTGCACTTCAAGACTTTATAATAATGCAGAAAGAAACTACTCTATAACAGAAAGAGAAACATTAGCAGTGAGATATGATACTGGGATACCCAATCAGAGTATGGACTGATCATACAGCTATTCAGAACTTATTTACCGGTAAGCATAAGAATCTTAGGGTCAGACTCGCTTGATGGTTTGCGATACTTCAGTGTTATGAAGTTAAATTTGAATATATTCTGAGTAAAAAGAATGTTGCAGATGTGAAATGGGGAAATAGTATGACATAAAATTTTGAAAGTAATAAAAAGATGTTTTGGAAGGAAGTTAAAAGTGGAAGAGGAGGCGAATCAAGTATCTCTACTTGATTCGCAGATGGAGAGATGATAATGGAAGAGAAGGCAGTTAGAGGAAGGTGGGCAGAGTATTTTAGGGAACTGCTAAATGTGAAGGAGGATAGGGAGGGAAAGGTAGTTGCAGTGGGAAGCGCTAAGAAAATGAGAGTGATGAGTGAGGAAAATGCAGGAGAAATAGGGAAGGATGAAGTGAAAGCAGCTGTTAAGATGATGAGAGCAGGTAAGGCACCTGGGTTGGATGGATGCCATGCAGAGTGTCTGAAGAAAGGAGGTACAGTTATGGTGGACTGGCTGGTGAGGTTATTTAATGTTTGCTGGAGAGAGGGTAGAGGACTGGAGGAGTGCCTGTATAGTTCCGCTTTACAAAGGAAAGGGGGACAAGTGTGAGTGTAGTAGTTACAGAGGGATCAGCTTGTTAAGTGTAGTTGGGAAGGCTTATGAGAGGGTCTTGATTGAGAGGATTAGGAGAGGAACAGAGGGAGTAATTGGTGAGGAACAGTGTGGTTTTAGGACAGGTAGGGGATGTGTAGATCAGATTTTTGTGGTAAGACAGATATGTGAGAAAGCTATAGGAAAAGGTAAGGATGTATTTTTTGGCTTTTATGGATCTGGAAAAGGCTTATGACAGGGTAGACAGGAAGGCACTGTGGGAGGTACTGCAGATATATGGGATAGGAGGAAAGCTGTTAAGAGCAGTCAAGAGTTTTTATGAGAGCAGTAGAGCTTGCATTAGGATTAGAAATGGAGAGAGTGAATGGTTTGAGGTAAAGGTGGGACTTTGTCAGGGGTGTGTTATGTCGCCCTGGCTGTTCAATCTTTACATGGATGGGGTGGTGTGAGAGGTGAATGCAAGGGTAGGGTCAGGGGTTGGAGATGACAAAAGAAAATGGAGAAAAGTGGGAGGTGAGCCAGCTGTTGTTTGCTGACGACACTGCTTTTGTAGCAGGATCAGAGGAGGGATTGAGGAAGTTAGTGACCGAGTTTGAGGTGTGTGAAAGAAGAAAGCTGAAGATAAATGTGGGCAAAAGGTGATGAGATGTACAAGGGGAGAGAGTGACAGTAGGCTGGAAGTGAGCATTAAGGGTGAGAAACTGGAGGAAGTGGATAGTTTCAGATACTTGGGTGTGAATGTGACAGGAAAGGGAGGAGTGGGTGTGGAGGTAGAATGTACATTGAGAGAAGCGAGTAAACGCCTTGGTGGATTAAAAAGTGTAATGAGAAATAGACATCTGGGAATGGATGCTAAGAGGAGGTTATATGAAAGAGTGATTGTGCCAACAGCACTGTACGGGGCAGAAACATGGAACATGAGAGAAGAAGAGAGAAGGAGTTTGAATGTGTTTGAGATGAAATGTCTGAGAAGTATGAAAGGGGTTACTAGGCTAGATAGAGTGAGAAATGAGGAGGTGAGGAGGAGAACAGGGATGGAAAGGGAGCTGGGAGATAGGGTTGATGAAAGAGTATTGGGATGGTTTGGACACATGGAAAGAATGAGTGAAGAAAGATTAGTAAAGGAAGTGTGGAAGGCGGAGGTAGAAGGAATGAATATGAGGGGGCATCCTAGGATGAGATGGATGGATGGGGTGAAAGGGGCATTACAAAAGAGAGGAAGGAAGGACGGGAGAGGACAGAAGATAGGGGTGAACGGAAAAGGGTTGTGTATAGATGAGGCTTGTGATGCATGAGGGGGAGTGGGTGGGGGATGGGGGGGGGTGAGGAAGTATGTATGAGAACAAATTTGACGCAGCCCGAAGGGATTTCTCCCCGTCTTCTCCTTTCCTGCATGAGGGGATGGAGAGGGGGGTCGCCGAATTTATGAAGTGGCCTTGCTGTGGATGTGCTGTGTCTTGTGACACTGTTTCTGACCCAGGGCAGTGGACAGGATGCATGGATGACCCATCATCCAGGAGGTGCCAAGATGGGAGGAGGGTGGAGGGGAGTGGAATATATAGGAAATTAAATGGGTGGGAGTGATTTCTATGCCTTTTTCTTTTTGACTACCCCCCATGTAAGGGGGAAAAAGCCTTTGGTATATGTATGTAAAAAGAATGTTGTGGCAGATGCACTTTCTAGAAACATTAGCCAACCAATGACAGGGTTGATTAATTTTGTTTGTAGTATAGAAGAGTAACTTTAGATGAGGAAATGCTAATAAGAGAACAGAGGGATGATAAGACATGTGACTCATTAGTCAAGTACTTGATGAACCCAAGAGGAAATCCTCCAAAACTACCAAAGTGGTATAAGATAGAGGAATTTAATTAGATTAATGGACTTTTGTATAGAAAAACAATTGTAAACGGGAAAGATATTTCTAGAGGTCCAGTAACTCGGTTGGTAATACCACAAACTCTTATAAAAGAGATATTGAAGTTACTTCATGATAGTGATTGTAGCTCACATCCAGGAAAGGATAAAACTTATAGACAAGCACAACGTAAATACTTTTGGCCAGGTATGAAGAAAGATATATATAATTATATAGAAAATTGTTTGAAATGTGTTAAGGTGAAAGGAAATACACCAAAACCTGCTCCTATATTTACCTATCCCATTCCACTGAAACCTTGGGAAAGAGTTCTCATAGATACATTGGAGTTACCTATGTCTGAGAATGGATATAAATATGTATTTGTTGCCATTGATTATTTTTCAAGATTTTGTATTTTACAACCCATTCCAAATAAGAAAGTGGAAACTATTGCTTCAGTAATCTATGATCATATGATCTGTAATTTCACTACACCTAAGATCTTAGTTTCAGATAATGGAACTGAATGTAATAACAAAATCTTGGAAAAATTATGTAGTTTAAGATAAAGAAAGTAAACATTCTAGTGAATCATCCACAAAATAATGGAGTTGTAGAGAGGTTAAATAAGAAAATTATTACATGTCTTAGAAGTATGATAAGTCCTCATAGTATAACTTGGGATACTTGGATTCCTTGTGTTACGAGTAAATGTACTCTGAACAACCAAATTAATATAGCAACAGGTGAAACACCTCATTTTATTATTTTTCGGGAAGACAAAACTATTCCATATGAAATTTTGACTGGAGAGCAGAAACCTGTGTATAATATAGATGATTATATCTCAGATAGAATAAATACTTTCCAAAGTATTTACCAAAGAGTTAGGGAACATATGCAGGAGTATTCACAGATGAAAAAGCAACGACACAAAATAGCACATTACTAGAATTGAAAATAGGAGATTTAGTCATGGTCAAACTACATTCACCCTATAATAAACTTTCACCAAGGTACTCAGGTCCATATAGGGTGATTGATTCTGCAGGTGGAAAATAAATATAAACTCGGACATTTAAAAAATAGGAAAGAATTGACAGGCCATTTAGATATGAAGAAAGGTTGCAGATATATGAAGATGATTGTTGTGATACCCTATGTATCAATTTTAATAAACCAGAAGAGTATAGGGAATATTTTAGTAACATTCTTTTAGAATTGAATATTAATCTTGATGCATTTTACAGATAGTATTGATTTCACCGTTTGTATGTACTTGGGATGGGAGACCTAAACTACTGGAACTTGGTGTCAGGCCGGGACATGAAGACCTTGGATCTGCTGTGGTCAGACTTGGAACCTTAAGGACAATTCACATAAGTATTGATATGTGATAATTTTTGAAGCATTAAGAGTGTTTCTTAGAATTTTTTTTTTATTGTGTTAACAATAATTATTTAACTGCAAGAAGAGACACTTTACAACTCTAATGTTCTTAGTGAGCTTTGCAAATATGTTTGCAAATTATTTCATATTGCAAAGTAATTAGGGATATGATTTATTATTTAGACATGTATGATATTTACCATTATTCTGCTGAATTATTATTGTGCATTTTGGAGGGTTGTTTATATCTTTGATATGTATATGTTTGATGTGTTTTACTGATGCCATTTTACCAATTGCAAGGTTAGATTAGCTACTTATATATATGATGATTTCCAAGTATATACTAGTGAGCCCTGTAAGAAGGTAGTAGATATCATTGGTAAGGATGACCAAGAGTAGCTGCCGAGCCCTGTAAGAGGCCGGTAGATAGAGGTAGACATTTAGGTAGATCAAGGGGTAGATGAAACGATATGTAAATTTTGTATTCAGTTATGATACAATGGCCAATGGCAAGTTGCTGAATTGCTTATTCTAGCTTACCGTCTTGAATTTGTAAACTTGGGTTGGAGCGGCGATCAAAGGTGCTGATGTGACTGAATGTAAACACAGAGCTCGTTCTGCTTGCAACAAATTGCATAAACAATATTGCTTGAGACAGTATAACAGTCTTTCTGATTGGAGAAAAGGGTGGAGGAGGAAAATTATTGGTGCATGGAGGTAAAGTCATGCCCTAAAAGGGTGACACTTATTTGTAACGTTCAAGGTTATTGGATGAATTAAATTGTGACGTCGGAGCAGACTTGGCTTGGTGGGTGTAAGAGGATCCCAGGTGGGAGTCCCTTGGTGTAACTTGAATAATCAAGTGTAACTGATAATGAAGAAAAGAGAAAAGAAAAATACGTTTAATTCACCTTCGAACTGATTAATGGAACTGGACTAAAAATTATACTACGAGAGTGGCATGGGGCCTACAGATGAAAAAGGGAGTTACTGAAGTGTTAGTAGCAGTGAAGCTAACACCCTGTTTCTTGTCCATCTTCTTGAACTACTTCTAATATCTTGTTTACCTTTTCCTTTTCCTCTTTTACTCTTGTGGTTCTATTTTGATTATACTTCTCTTCCATCCCTATTATACATTTCTTTTTGTCCGCTAAGTCTCTTACTATATTCTCCTTTTGTCTCATCACTTTAATAACTGTGTCCTTAGTTTGTTCTTTCATCTGTTGTTACACTGTATCTCTAAATACAACTTTGTTGTTCTCTTGGACTTTTCTCCAACCCTGTGCTTCTTTTGCTATGGACTCTATTTTTCTTTAATTCCTCATTCTCATCCTTTACTTCTTTTAACTGTCTTTTTAATTCTTCTAATTCTTTAGTTAGGTTTTGATTCTCCTTTAGTTCTTCCAGTTTATCAACTCTTTGGCTAACTAACTTTAATTGGTTGAACCTAACCTCCCATTCTTCGTTCTTTTTTTATTTTTTTTTATTTTTTAAGTTTCTCCTCTAGATTTACTAGTTGGGGGAGGTTGTCACTTCCTCATTAAATCCATAAAAGCCATTATTTTCTCTTTCCATTGAGCTGTTATTATCTATATTTCTGCTTTTGACACCTCTGCTTCCTTGTTCCACGTCTGTGTGTTCTTCCCCCCTGTTTGTTTGCACCCCTCCTAACATCTGGGGGCTGTTCATCCCCTTCCATTTTCCTCAGTAATCACTCTCTCTTTTTATTTCACCTTCCCACTATACCACAAGCTTTCCCCTTCCCTATTAATACAACAAAGATACTCCCTCGTTGAGATCCACAAAAATTGCACTTCTTTTCTGGAGTTCCAATCTTCACTGTGAATCTGACATATGTGTGTGTGTGTATTTACCTAGTTGTATTTTACGGGACTAGAGCTATGCTCGTTTTGACCCGTTTTTGTATCTCTCCACATCCAGTTTGCTTTTGAATTCGTGTATAGTTCTGGCATTAACTGTTTCACTGTTCAATTTGTTCCAGACGTCAATCACTCTGTGTGGGAAACTGTTCTTTTTCAGATCTCTTCTGTAGCTGTCTTTCTTTAGTTTCTTTGTGTGTCCTCTTGTTTCTCTTTTGTCCCATTTTAATAGATCATCTCTATCAAGAACTTCCATTCCTTTCATAATTTTGAAAATGGTCAACAAATCACCTCTCTCCCTTCTCTGCTTTAACGTTGTCAGTTGTAATTTCTCCAATTTTGTTCGTATGTCAAATTTGATAGTGTAGGTGCCATCTTAGTCGCTGCTCTTTGGATTATTTTTAATTTCTTTATGTTTTTCTTTGTGCTGGGTGCCCACATTGATATAGCATATTCTAGTTTCGGTCTTATCAATATAACAATTAATTTCTTAACCATCTCTTCATCCTTGTAGTCGAATGCCACCTTCATTGATCTTAACAAATGAAATGTATATATATATATATATTCCCCCTGTGGTGGGGGAAAAGAATACTGCCACCAAGTATTCCCACTTGGATCGTAAGAGGCGAGAAGAAAGGGACGGGGATTGGGACTAGGCATCCTTCTCCTTGTAGCCACACAGGGGAAATTCTGAAAAGAAAGAAAGAAGGCATAAGAGGGGCTGGAAAGCCTCGGACCAGCACCCTAAGGTTTGGGTCTTTTAATGTGCATGGATGTGGTACAGATGAGAGTAAAAGGGAAGAGATAGGTAGTATGTTTGTGAGAAGAAAGATGGATGTGTTGGCTTTGAGTGAAACTAAATTGAAAGGGAAGGGTGAGTGTAAGTTTGGGAGTGTAAGTGGGAGGTTATCAGGAGTGAAGAGAGGGCGAGGAAGGGAAGGGGTGGCTATTCTAGTAAGTGAAGAGATAGGTAAACGGGTAGTGGAGTGGAAGGAGGTTTCCTCAAGGTTAATGTGGATGAAGGTGAAACTGGGGAAGGAGATGTGGGTCTTTGTAAGTGCATATGGGCCTGGCAGTGAGAAGAGTGTAGAAGAAAGGGAGGCCTTTTGGATAGATTTAAATGAGTGCATAGAGGATTTGGGAAGAAATGTCAATGTGATAGTACTGGGAGACCTTAATGCTAGGGTGGGAAATGGTCCAATCGATGGAGTGGTTGGGAAATGTGGAGTTCCAGGAAAGAATCGTAGTGGAGAGTTGATGGTGGAAATGTGTCTAGAGAGTTGATGATAGCAAATATAGTGTTTCAGAAGAAAGTCAAGCATAAGTACACATGGGAGAGGGTGGTGGAGGGAACGGTGGTAGATAGAGCGCTAATGGATTATGTAGTGGTAAATAGGATTATGATAGGAAGAGTTAGGGATGTACATGTGCTAAGGGGAGAGGGTGGGGGAATATCAGATCATTTTTTGGTGGAAGGTAAGTTGAAAGTGGAGGATAGATGGAGGAAGAGGAAAGGGACAAAAGGTAGGGAGGTTCTTAGAGTGAACTCTTTGAATGAGAAGGAAAAGGAGAAGGAGTACGGAAAGAAGCTGAAGGAGTGGGAGGGAGTAAAGGGTAGAGTAGAGCTGGGTGTGGAGGAGGAATGGGGATGGTTCAAGGAGGGAGTCATAAAGTGTGCAAGGATGGTGTGTGGAACAAGAAGGACAGGGGGAAATAGAAGAAAGGGTAGTGAATGGTGGGATGAGGAAACAAAAAAGGTTGTAGAAGAGAAGAAGCGAGCTTTCACAGATTGGTTACAAAATAGGACGAGGGAGTCATATGAGAGGTACAAAGAAAAGAAAAGAGAAGTAAAGCAAAAGGTAAAGGTTGCAAAGAGGAGAGCAGATGTGAAATGGGGTAAGAGTTTTACAGAAAATTTTGAAAGTAATAAAAAGAGGTTTTGGAAAGAAATTAAGAGAGTAAGAGGAGGCGAATCAAGTAGAGAAGAAAAGGTAAAAGGTGCAGATGGAGAGATGATAATGGAAGAGAAGGCAGTAAGGGGAAGATGGGCAGAATATTTTAGGGAGTTGCTAAATGTGAAGGAGGATAGGGAAGGAAAGATTGCTGCAGTGGGAAGTGCGAAAAAAATGAGTGATGAATGAGGAGAATGGAGGAAAAATAAGGAAGGATGAGGTGAAGGCAGTTGTTAAGATGATGAAAGCAGGTAAGGCACCTGGTCTGGATGGATGCCATGTGGAATGTCTGAAAAAGGGAGGTACAGTGATGGTGGACTGGTTGGTGAGGTTATATAATGTTTGTTGGAGAGAGGGTAGAGTGCCGGAGGACTGGAGGAGTGCCTGTATAGTTCCTCTTTACAAGGGAAAAGGGGACAAGTGTGAATGTAGTAGTTTCAGAGGGATTAGCTTGTTGAGTGTAGTTGGGAAGGCTTATGGGAGGATCTTGGTTGAGAGGATTAGGAGAGGAACAGAAGGAGTAATTGGTGAGGAACAGTGTGGATTTAGGACAGGTAGAGGTTGTGTAGATCAGATCTTTGTGGTAAGACAGATATGTGAGAAAGCTATAGGAAAGGGGAAGGATGTTTTTTGGGCTTTTATGGATCTGGAAAAGGCTTATGATAGGGTAGACAGGAAGGCACTGTGGGAGGTTATGCAGATATACGGGATAGGAGGAAAGCTTCTGGGAGCTGTCAAGAGTTTTTATGAGAATAGTAGAGCTTGTGTCAGGATTAGAAATGGAGAGAGTGAGTGGTTCGAGGTAAAGGTGGGACTTCGTCATGGATGCGTTATGTCGCCCTGGCTGTTCAACTTATACATGGATGGGGTGGTGCAAGAGGTAAATGCAAGGGTAGTGGGCAAGGGATTGGAGATGGTTAAAGAAAATGGAGAAAAGTGGAAGGTGAGCCAGCTGTTGTTTGCGGACGACACTGCGCTTGTGGCAGGATCGGAGGAGGGATTGAGGAAGTTGGTGGCAGAGTTTGGGAGAGTATGTGATAGAAGAAAGCTAAAGATAAATGTGGGTAAAAGTAAGGTGATGAGATGTACAAGAGGTGAAAGTGGCAGTAGACTGGAAGTGAGCATTAAGGGAGAGCGACTGGAGGAAGTGGATAGTTTTAGATACTTGGGTGCAAATGTGGCAGGTGGAGTGAAAGTGGAGGTAGAATGTAGATTGAGAGAAGCGAGTAAATGCCTTGGTGGATTAAAGAGTGTAATGAGGAATAGACATTTGGGAATGGATGCTAAGAGGAGACTGTATGAAGGAGTGATTGTGCCAACAGCACTGTATGGGGCAGAAACTTGGAACATAAGAGAAGAAGAGAGAAGGAGTTTGAATGTGTTTGAGATGAGGTGTCTGAGAAGTATGATGGGGGTTACTAGGCTAGAGTGAGAAATGAGGTGGTGAGGAGGAGAACGGGGGTGGAAAAGGAGCTGGGAGATAGGGTTGATGAAAGAATATTAGGATGGTTTGGACACATGGAAAGAATGAGTGAAGAAAGACTAGTAAAAGAGGTGTGGAAGGTAGATGTGGAGGGAGTGAACATGAGGGGACGTCCTAGGATGAGGTGGATGGATGGGGTGAAGGGGGCTTTGGGGAAGAGGGGAATGTCTGTTGAGGAAGGACAGGAGAGGACAGAAGACAGGGGTGAATGGAGAATGGTTGTATATGGATGATGTTGTGATAGCATGAGGTGGAATGGGCAGGTGGATGGGGGGTGAGGTAGTATGTGTGAGCAAAATTTGACGCAGCCCGAAGGGATTTCTCCCCGTCCTCTCATTTTATGCAATGGGGGGACGGAGAGGGGGGGTCGCCGATTTAATGAAGCGGCCTTGCTGTGGATGTGCTGTGTCTTGCGACACTGCTTCTGACCCAGGGCAGTGGACAAGGTACAGGGATGGCCCGTCATTAAGGAGGTGCTAAGATAAGAGGGAGGGGTGTGGAGTGTATTCAGGGATGGAATGGGTGGGAATGATTTTATGCCTTTTTCTTTTTGGCTACCCCCCTTGTAAGGGGGAAAAAGCCTTGGTATATGTATGTATGTAATAGAGCTTGTGTTAGGATTAGAAATGGAGAGAGTGAGTGGTTTGAGGTAAAGGTGGGACTTCGTCAGGGATGTGTTCTGTCGCCCTGGCTGTTCAGTCTATACATGGATGGGGTGGTGCGAAAGGTGAATGCAAGGGTAGTGGGTCAGGGGTTGGAGATGGTTAAAGAAAATGGAGAAAAGTGGGAAATAAACCAGTTGTTGTTTGCTGATGACACTGCACTTGTAGTAGGATCAGAGGAGGGATTGAGGAAGTTAGTGATAGAGTCTGAGAAGGTGTGTGGGCAAAAGTAAGGTGATGAGATGTACAAGTGGAGAGAGTGACTGCAGGCTGGAAGTGAGTATTAAGGGAGAGAGACTGGAGGAAGTGGATAGTTTTAGATACTTGGGTGCAAATGTGGCAGGAAAGGGAGGAGTGGAGGTAGAATGTAGATTGAGAGAAGTGAGTAAATGCCTTGGTGGATTAAAAAGTGTGATGAAAAATAGACATCTGGGAATGGATGCTAAGAGGAGGTTATATGAAAGAGTAATTGTGCCGACAGCACTGTATGGGGCAGAAACATGGAACATAAGAGAGGAAGAGAGAAGGAGTTTGAATGTGTTTGAGATGAAATGTCTGAGAAGTATGATAGGGGTTACTAGGCTGGACAGAGTGAGAAATGAGGTGAGGAGAACAGGGGTGGAAAGGGAGCTGGGAGATAGGGTTGATAAAAGAGTATTGGAATGGTTTGGACACATGGAAAGAATGAGAAGAAAGATTAGTAAAAGAGGTGTGAAAGACAGAGGTGGAAGGAGTAAATATGAGAGGCTGTCCTAGGATGAGATGGATGGATGGGGGTAAAAGGGGCATTACAAAAGAAGGACGGGAGAGGACAGAAGATAGGGGTGAATGGAGAAGGGTTGGGTATGGATGATGCTCTAATGCATGAGGGGGAGTGGGTGGGGGATGGGGGGGTGAGGAAGTGTGCATGAGAAATAATTTGGCACAGCCTGAAAGGGATTTCTCCCCATCTTCTCCTCTTTGCATGAGGGGACAGAGAGGGAGGGTCGCCGAATTAATGAAGCAGCCTTGCTGTAGATGTGCTGTGCCTTGTGACATGGCTTCTGACCCAGGACAGTGGACAAGATGCAGGGACAACCCGTCATCCAGGAGATGCCAAGATGAGAAGGAGGGAGGGGAGTGGAATATGTAGCAGATGGAATGGGTAGGAGTGGTTTCTATGTTTTTTTCTTATTGGCTGGGAGCAGATAAGGCACTTGGGTTAGATGGGATTCATCCAAATAAAAATTGTCTAAAAGAGGGAGGTACAGTGATTGTGGACGACAGATGAGGTTTTTTTAATGTGTGTCTAAAAGAGGGTAGATTGCCAAAGTACTGGATGAGTACCTGTATATTTCTGCTTTACAAGGGAGAAGGGGGCAAGTATGAGTGGAATAGTTTCAGAGGGATCAGTTTGCTGAGTGTAGCTGGGAAGGCCTATGGGAGGGTTTTAGGAGGATTAGGAGAGGAACAGAGGGAGTAATTGGTGAGGAACAGTGTGGGTTTAGTGCAGGTTGGGGTTGCTTGGATCAGAGTTTTGTGGAAAGGCAAAAATGTGAGAAAGCTTTAGGAAAAGGTAAGGATATTTTTGGGCCTTTATGGATTTGGAAAAGGTTACCAGGATAGACAGGAAGGCACTGTGGTAGATATGTGGGATAGAAGGAAAGCCGTTATGAGCAATGAAGAGTTTTTATGAGAGTAGTAGAGAGCCTGTGTTAGAATTAGAAATAGAGTGGTTTAAGGTAAAAGTAGGACTTCAGGGATGTTCCATGTCACCTTGGCTGTTCAATTTATACATGGATGGGATGGTGAGAGAAGTAAATGCAAGAGTAATGGGCTAAGGACTGAAGATGGTTAAAGAATATTGAGGAAAATGGGAGCTAAACTAGTTGTTGTTTGCTGATGACACTGTGCTTGTAGCAGGATCAGAGGAGGGATTAATGAAGTTTGACAGAGTTTGGGAAGGTGTGCGAAAAAAAGTAAGTTGAAGATAAATGTGGGTAAAAGTAAGGTGATGGGATGTACAAAGGGAGAGGATGGCAGCAAATTGAAAGTGAGTATTAAGGGAGAGAGACTGGAAGAAATTGATAACTTTAGATACTTGGGGTGAATGTGGTGGAAAAAGGGAAGAGTGGAGGTGGAGGTAGAATGTAGATTGAGATAAGCAAGTAAATGCCTTGGGGGATTAAAAAGTGTAATGAGAAATAGACATTTGGGCGATTGATTTATGGAATTTTTGGCTCGAAGGCCAAGCGAAATAGACATTTGGGAATGGATGCTAAGAGGAGATTGTATGAAGGAGTGATTGTGCCAACAGCACTGTACAGGGCAGAAACATGGAACATAAGAGAGAAGTTTAAATGTGTTTGAGATGAAATGCCTGAGAATTTTGGTAGGGGTTACTTGAATGGATACAATGAGAAATGAGGTGAGGAGGAGAGCAGGGGTGCAAAGGGAGTTGGAAAATAGGGTTGATGAAAGAGTATTGGGATGGTTTGGACACATGGAAAGAGTGTAGAAAGATTAGTAAAAGAGGTGTGGAAGACAGAGGTGGGGGGAGTGAACATGAGGGGGTGACCAAGGATGAAATGGATGTATAGGGTAAAAGGGGTATTGGGAAAGAGAGGGATGTCTGTTGAGGAAGGGAGAAGACAGAAGATTGGGGTGAGTGGAGAATGGTTGTGTATGGATGATGCTGTGATACATGGGAGTGGGTGGGGGATGAGGGAGTACATGTGCATGATATTTTGACACAGCCCAGAGGGATTTCTCCCAGTCTTCTCTTTTTCTGAGTGAGGAGACAGAGAGGGGAAGTTGCTGATTAAATGAAGCAGCTTTGCTGTGAATGTACTGTGTCTTGCTGCATTGCTTGAGACCCAGGACAGTGGGTGAGGTACAGAGATGACCCATCATCCAAGAGGAGTCAAGAAAAGAGGGAGGGGTGGTGAATAGGAGTGGAGTATGTGGGGATAAAATGGGTGGGAGTGAATCCTTTGACTTTGGCTACCTCCCTTGTAAGGGGGGAAAACTCTTGGTATAAGTATGTAAATATATATATTAAATTAATTACATAAAGTGGCCTTATTATGGATGTACTATACTGTGTTTTGCTACACTACTTCTGACCTAGGGCAGTGGAATGACCTGTCATCCATGAGGAGCTAAGATGAGAGGGAGGAAATGGTGGTGGATGGGAGTGGAATGGTTAGGACTGGGTAAATGCCTTTTGCCTTGCCTACCTCCATTGTAAGCAGGAAATAGCCCTTGGTATATAAATACATATATATATATGATGATATGGTTTAACATCACAACCTCCTCCCATCGGAAGGCTAGGACAGTGCCCCTTACAGAGGACTTTGAAACGTGGAATTTAATTAACCATGCCCCTTGGTTCAACTTCGCTGGTGGCCGGATTCAAACTGCCATCCCCTCGACCATTTACAATGCCCCCTTAACTTCGTTCCTTCTCATTTTCTCTATACAAGGGGAGGAATATTATCTCCCCACTCTACCTTTCGATCAGTTTCTGGTGCTTGATGTAAATATCTGTTGTGTGGTCCCTTTTTATGAAGATCTCTCATAAAGGGGGAGGGGGGAGTTATACCAACTTTGCATGTTACAAATGTTTCCCAGCCTTCAGACCTGAAAGGAATGGTGGTAATAATCTCATTGTCTTCTATATAATGCAATGTCTTTCCTCTTTATTCCTAATCTACCCCATAAAGATTACCTTATTTCCTTTCCTCTTCCTGTCCTTTTAGTTTCTCTTTCTCTCTCTGTATATAGATATATATATATATTCAAACAAAAGTTTTAATGAAAACAGAAAGAATGGTCGCATTTTTTATTATTTTTACATATTGTCAACAATATCCAATGTATAGGGTTAGTGAAAGATGGTTTTATATGTACTAGTGTGTATTAACAGTCCTTTATTACTGTTCAACACATAAATAATCACCAGGTACAACTAGAAAGCTGGTGTACACAATGTCTCCAGCCCACACCTGCTGGACTATTTAAATCCTACTTATTGGTTCACCTAAACACTATTAAGAGTCCTGTCACCTCCTCTTTTACCATCTAAGTTTGTTTATTCATTCAATGGTGTATCACAGAGACTCAAATAAAGTGCTACATAACTAACATCCATTAATGAGTAGTTATTCAACTTGTGCTTAGTATCATCTAGGGCATTAGGCTAAGACAAGTCCTGTTTGTGACCTTATGAACAAAACTTTGGGCTATCAATCCTAGTCTGGAAAGTCTACTAAAACTACCTCACTTTGTCACATTGCTACTTGAGTGGTGAGCCTCAGAAATCAGTCAACACATACTTATGATAAAAAATACACAGATACAGTCTGTTCAGTAACTTGGGATAAGTTTGTGACTGACTTACCAAGTAATGCCAACTGAGATGGACCATCTTTTTATTTAGGTCAGTCTCCTATCTAAAACAGTTGAACAGACTATATACATCTATTTCCTGCATTATATAACATGATGAGTTCTGTTACATTATCCAAAAAGTTTACAAAGCTATTTGATTACTCATTATTTTTTGGTTCATACTTAAATAGGCATGAATGCTGGACTGGAAGAGAAATTTTCATATCCAGAGACCTACAAGTAGATTTCATCTTATATTTCCAGAATCCCAGGTGAACACACAGTACATGAGTTACCTCACATCTTTCAAATTGGATCATATACTGCAAAGGTGGAATTTTGACATTGGTGATAATAATGAGGATGAATGATCCCCCCACAAGAGCAGATACAGATTTTGTTAATTAGGCTGCACTTGAGAGCCAAATTATCAAATCAGTGAACAGATTGGTACCAAAGATTGAAAGGCTTCCATTCTGTGCTACTTCTTGTAGAGGACTAAGAAGCAGTGACATTACACCAAGAATTCACCAAAACAAAGCATATTCATAGCCAGAGGTAGATCCAGGATTTTGTGAAGAGGGGGTCTCAAGAAAATGAAGGCATCAAAGTGTTGCTCAAAAAGGTATTTCAACCATTATCTTGCACACTTTATCCAAAGGTTTTCCATTTCTATGAAATATGCAAGAGGACACCCCCCTGGATCTGCCCTTGAAAGCTTATACGTAACAGATAAAGGACCTAGAATATTTTCACAAGAACCAGGATTATATACCACTGAATATTTTGGCAAGAACTACAATGAACCAGAAGATCATATTATCAAGACATTGGATAAATGACAGGAGAAAAATTATTCTGGTATTCTACTAATAAGATTGCTTATTCACGTAAAACTTTTTTTTTTTTTTTTTAGAAACTTGAAGAATCTTTATTTTATACTTTACAGCTTATTTTGACTCTTAACACCAATGGAATAAGTGGGGCACTAGGTGCATCAATGAACATGAAGATGACAAAAATGATGGAGGTGTTAGGGTAATAAATCATTCATTGTTTCATAACTAACATTCATCTGGTATCTAAAAATAAATCTATTCTAGTAAAATTACATGATTCCCATCAGCAACTTTAGGTTACAAGAACAAAAGTTAGCAAGCTTGCCCTCCAGAGCTTTGTCTGTGTGCCTATTATTGACATTCTAGAAACAACTTCTTATATTTGGCACGGTATGTCCTCTTACTCCAATCTTCCATTCCCTTTCAGCAGAGAAGTAGAACTTTAAAACCAATAATTCCAATGCCTTACAATATGTATCTACCCTGTTAGAGATTAGGCAATCTAGATCAAATATAACAATGAAAATAGTTTTTTTTTTCTTCTTTTTTACTTGTTTTGAATACAGCCAACATTTTTAAATTCTTCAAACAGATGTCAAAGCTTTGAATCACAGGCTCAGCTGTGATTGGTCCAAACCTTGAAAAGAAGAGGAAAGTGTACCACTCTGCCTCTAGTTGCTGATCATGCTTTAAACAATGGGCACCATATCCATACAGCCCAGTACAACTCATCAACATATACATTTAGACTTTCTAGCAAAGATACACTTTTATCTCTGACCTTAGCAGTAAGCTACACAGGGGACTTGAGCAATGCTGGTCAATAACTTTTAACTGCTGTGGCCATTTTTTTAAGTCAAACAATTGGCCTTCTCCACAGGCAGATGATGATGATATTGCTTTAATGTACCATATAATGTAGCTGGGAGAGCAATGAGGGACATGGAGCTTCCTTCAGTGATGGGGGAACTATAAGATGATTGTCCGTATCATACAGGTTACAGCTGCCTCACTGGTACAACTATACTTGCCATATGGGGGTAATGCATGAATGGAGAGACCATATGAACAAAAGTAGTCCCATATATACTACACCACCTTGTTTACAATAATATCACTGTCTTACAATACCACTTACATAGCAGTGTAGAGCTTCCACTCCTTAAGAGTTTACAGTATAGTATATGGATATTTTTGTTCTTTAATGTGCAATTGTAGTACACTGGTAGTGCATCCACACATCAGCTGGCTGGCATAGTTCAATTCTAAGAATAAACAGAAAGTGCCATAGTTACAATTTTCTGAGGAGTAATACAGAAAACTACAACTCATGACACACCATCTCAACTGGCAAGTTTATGCTTAGAGGAGGTAATCTGTCTAGATATCTAAATAAAAATTTGATATTTCACCAACCAAGTTTACAAATTGAGTGATGATTTACAGGACTTTTTATTAAGATCTGTCCATGACTACATTGCAAACTCTCAATATATAAAGCAAATGGAGACAGAAATTCAATAATGGATGGAAGCACTGACATTTTCTGCAAAACTCACACTTGTGGCTACAGTGGCATCAGCTTGTGAGCAAGTAACTTTTGTTTAATTTATAGATGGTTTATAATTACAAGGGTAAGACTCAGTGCCAAATGAAATGTTTGGAAACAAAACCATATATAATGGAAAAGTAAGAGGACATGTATATTTATGTCATATCTGGCAAAGTCAGGAAGCACCAACTGTAATTAATCAAGTTTGGCTGTCATTTAGCAAAGTAGTCTGGAAAAAAAAATCTGTCCTCTTCAACAAGAATATAACAAATTAATACATTGGTACACATTTCCAGGGATTTCTCCTGTGGTTCATTTGCAATTTAGTTTGAATGCCTCAGCAAAGCTGCACATATATTCAGAATCCACTCTGACAAATTATATCCATAGTACTTTCACTATCACAATTAGTACAATTTACTCTCAAGTATCTACAAGAAAGAGAAGTTAGCTTTTATCTGAAAGAGCTTCACTGCTTTGAAGTGTAAGGTACTTACAAGGGAGGTATTAAACTTTAGAACTGTTAACAGATAGTTAGAGAAAAGCACAACAATAGGAGAAATGAAGGCTTCATACACCACCCCTCCATCAGGTCTTAGAGCATTAATGCAATCTACAGCCCTCATTATAAATTAGTATCTAATAAATAATTAGACTCTGAAGTTTTAATAATACTTTCTACTAGTAAAATACAACAAATAATATCCCTTCATTATAGGTTTATTCCTTTTTTTAATACAGTAATTACCCTCTGCATTAGCATAAAATTCTCTGCACTTTTACTTAAGTACATCACACTTCTTGAACTTCTAGCCTGGACAAAAGTTCATACAGGGCTGTACAATCACACAAATTACACAGTATGTCTAATACTAATTTACAATAAAAATCATATCCCTCTTGAATCTTAAATTTGCTAACCAATTATGAAATATAATAATGCAAAATAATTATATATATTGGTATGTATACATACATACTATATACTGTACATGCATGAGCATAAATGTATGTGGTGTGTCTGTATACATACATATATATGTCCACATTCATGTAAGAGTATCACCAAATAAGCATATATAGAATATATTGTATTGTATATATACTCATATATCAGATCATTTTTATGACCGTCGCAAATTTCTCATATATTCATATATCTTTATATGCATACATACCTATAATACATAAACTGTATGTTTATACAGAACAAAAATATTTCTGATTATTCAAATATATATGCATATTCAAATACTGAAAGAATAATGTAAAGGATATTAGAATTTTTTAACATATGTATATTTTCAGGTTTAACATCTGATAAACAGGTCAGAATATATATTATATGAATGTCCACTTCAACGAATATGGGAGAAATATAAACAATTCATGTACACTTTCTTCATGCATGAGCATATTCACAGTATTTCTAAATTTAGACTTTTAGATAAACCTCTCAATAAAATGGGTTTTCAAAAGAGCTGGGTACATTACCACCAGGTAGTGCATTAATGCTAGACAGGTAGTGTGTTACCAAAAAAATCTGTGCATTTCTGTCAATGCATTGTCGATTTTAACTTCCTTAGTCTGCATTACTGCGTATGTGTACATACACATACACAGATGTTTTGGAACGCACTACCTGTCTGGCGGTAATGCACACAGCTCCGGTTTTCAATATGTGTATGTATATACATATATATATCTATATATGTATGTAATGTATATATATATGTATATATATATATATATATATATATATATATATGTATATATATATATAATATGTATATATATATATATATGTATACATGTATGTGTATGTATTTGCGTAGCAGGTTTTCCTGAAAACATATCTGGTTGAAGAATACAACTGTTTCTGCACTGATGTTCTTGTTACTTAGGTTTTTTACTTTTCTGATTGCAAACTTTTGTGTACAACTTAACACTGAGATTCTTATGGCACAAAGTATAGTTAAACACAGCTAAAGTTTCTTTTTTTTTGTATCCATGGCATTTTGTACACATTGTATATTATTGAGTGAAGGATACAATACAAAATCAATGACTTTTATGTTAAAAAGATATAAATTCATGTATAAATATCTTTTTTAACACATAAGTCATTGATTTTGTACTGTATCCATTCACTGTGTGCTTTTTGGCACCAGAATCTCAGTGTTGAATTCTAGACTGAAGTCTGCCATTAGAAAAGAAGAAAACCTAAGTAAAATCATAAATGCAGAAACAGCTGTATTCTATATATATATATATATATATATATATATATATTATATATATATATATATATATATATATATATATATATATATAATATATGCATATATATACATGCAATATATATATATATATATAATACACATGAAATCAATGAAATACATATACACATATATGCGCAAAAAAACACTAGGAAAATGAAAAGATTGGTGACTGAATGTCTGTCTATTCTCTGAAGATGACTTGAATGGACGAAAATGCTCGGTCACCAATCTTTTCATTTTCCCAGTGGTTTTTTGCACACACACACACATATATATATATATATATATATATATATATATATATATATACCATTGATGAAAAATGTAGTAGCACATTTGTAAATCAAAACTTAAATCACAGTTGGAAGATGCCTATTAACAATGTTGGTGACCATAACTCCGGATAATATGTACAGAGACCCCTGCCCCTTTGAAATATTTATACAGTACTGGGAATATATTCTATTAATGTAGATTCAATCATCTTCCTTCTGAACCTGTAACCAAATTTATATATAAAGATTGTCTTTGTCCCAGTCAAGACAGTGATTAAACTCACGCGCTGGAACACTGCCAAACTTTCTTGCCCATACATGATCAAATGTTTGTGTTCATTCAATAGATGGTCAACAAGTCTCCTTCTTGAACCTCTATAGAATGTGTATGCATGTGTGTATTTACCTAGTTGTATCTTACAGGAAGGGGAGCTATGCTCATGGTATCCCGTCTTTGTATCTCGCAGTGTCTAGTTTGCTCTTAAATTCATGTATAGTTTTTGCACACACTATTGTTTCATTCAGTTTGTTCCAGATATCCACCATGCTGTATGATTTTTTTTTTTTTTTTTTTTTTCTCCAGGTTTCTTCTATAAATGTCCTTTTTGAGTTTGTGGAGATAATTATTTCTATGGATTTAATGAGGGAAGAGATGACAACCTCCACCGATTAGCAAGTCTAGAGGAAAAACTAACAAAAATGAACAAATCATGGGAGGTTAGGTTTAGCCAACTTGCACTGATTACACAAAGAGTTAATTGGAAGAACTAATGGAGAACCAAAACCTAAATAAAGAAATAGAAGATTTAAAAAGACAGTTAAAAGAAGTAAAGGATGAGAATGAGGAATTAAAGGGGAATAATAAAGAGAATAAAGAGTCAATAACAAATGAGGCAAGTGGTTGGAAAAAGGTTCAGAAGAATAGCAAAATTGAATTTGGAGATATAGTGAAACAACAGATGAAGGAACACACTAAGGGGACAGTTATTAAAGTGATGAGAGAGAAGGTGAATATAGTAAGAGACTTAGCAGATAAAAAGAAATGTATAATTATATTAGGAATGGAAGAGAAACATAATCCAAATAAGACTACAAGAGTAAGAGAGAAGAAAGAGTGAACAAGGTACTAAAAATATTTCAAGAACAGGAAATAGGGAAAGAAATTGAAATATATAGAATAGGGAAATACAGTATAGACAAGACCAGACCAATTAAGGTTAAATTCAGGTCACAAATGACAGCAGAGAATGTCTTATCAAAAACAGGAAAACTTGTAGAAAGTGATCAGTACAAACAGGTATGATTAAAAGAGAGATGAATAAAGAGGAAATAGGGGAAGAGAAAACAAAAAGAATCAAAACTATGGGAAAAAATGAGAAAAGAACAAAGTCAGACAAAAAATAAATCTATTGGAGAGTAGTGTATATGAAAGTGAGGAAATGGTTCATAGGAGAGAAAATCAGAAGGGAAACAGAAAATTAAAAGTGTCCTTCACAAATATAGATGGATTAATAACAGGCTTGAGGACATGGAAAGAAAATAAAAAAACATAGCTAGAGAAGAGAACTGAAGAAAAACAGTTTTCCACATAGAGTAGTGGACACTTGGAACAAACTGAATAATGAAATAGTATGTGCAAAAACCATTCATGAGTTTAAAAGCAAACTAGACACTGCGAGATACAAAGGCGGGACACCACGAGCATAGCTCCCCTTCCCGCAAAATACAACTAGGTAAATACATACACATGAACAATTTATCAATACCTGTAAATGTGTCCTGCAATGGGAAGATCAGAGAGAATTATTTTCCTGCTGCCCTCCTTTCAAAAAATTGAACACCCTTACCCTCCTGGAGGTGCACCCCATACACTTTTTGGAAAGAGTTCAAGACTTCTGTCAAGTTAGAATGTATTTGCTCCACCTTTTTACATACAAGGAGCTGACACTCTGGTGACTGCTCCTCTCTTTCCACTACTTTAATCTGGTAACACAGAAAAAGTCCTACACTAACAAACACACAAACAATACTGCTGTTCAAAGTCTATTTTCAGAAAAGTTTATGAGAACACCTAAGGATTATTGCCAGCTGTTGTGAGGCTGTGGATTTCCAATCATTGAAACTAAAAGCAACATCATCATTATTACCTAATCACAATATACATGAAAAGACCCCAGTACAGGGTATTTACTACACAAGCTTTATGCAGGCAATACCTTAGGTACTTAGTGACACCCCTACATTCATGGATGTGGTGATACATGGTGGAATGACACAGGAACCACAGTGCAGACTGTAGGACCCAAGGACAGCTGAAACAATGAAGTCAAGATATCAGGAGAAACAACAGTGGACATGACAGAGAGTATAGAGTTAATTATGCTGCATCATGAAAGCTAAATATGGATTAAAAGATAATGAGTTATTAGAAGAAAGTGGAAACAGACTAGTGTTACAAGAATGGATAGGATATGAGATGTGTGTGACAGATGATGTAGACACTCAGACAATGGAATAATGATAACTGTTATCATGAGTTTGAGACTAGAAACTGACAATCCCACTGCTGCTGGCAATATTCTTAGCCCCCATAGATCTCTCTGCAAAGAAATAATGAATTCAGGAAAAGTATCATGTGAGGATGAAGTCTTTGTTGGTACATTTCACTCATTTGAGCTTTATCAAAGACACATATATGATAAAGCTCAAATCAATGAATCATTGTACCAATAAAGAATTTGTCCTCACATGGTGCTTTTCTTCTTGACTTATTTGTTGACAGTTGCCTTTCTATTTCAAACAATGGTCTCTAACTGTATTTACCTAACTGTATGCTAGGAAGGAACTACATGTGGGAAGAGGGGGTTCAGTTTTTTTTAATATTCTTATACATTTCTTATTCATCTATTCATTTTTTTCTCCCTCCATCACCAATTTCATTATCACCCATTGGTAATACGCCAGGAAGCACACTGCTTAGGAGATATAGCCCAAGCTTGAACAATATATGAATTCAAATCTAAATAAAATAATTGGAAATCAATTATATAGATTAAACTGGCATAGTGCATGAATTTGAGGCTAGGTATGATCAATTGGAGAGTAGGAGATGGGACCCAATAAGCGTTGCTCCTTTCCTGTATACTACAATTAGGTAAATACATGTTTACACTATTCACCACAGTTTCTCTAAGTGAATCCCCATACAGCTCCAATGCAGATCCCATGATTGATTGACTTGCTCCAGCCATGAGTTTTCATGTCTTCATCTATTTCACCAAGGGTTGCCTCTTGTGGAAACTACTATGTAAGTAGGATTAACATTAAAGAAGCATGCCATAAACCCAAATAGACAATGTAGATGTTCATGAATTATTCTCATAACAGGCCTTGAATGAGTCTTAGAAAGCAGTCATTGGTCTGATTCAAATTCATTCAGGTCAAAGATCAGGGGCAAGAGATATAGTAATCATACCAGTGATACCCCATGATCCTCCAAAGGCACTTAGTACCAAATACACTAAGATGCTTTTTTAAGTCAGCATTCAGTATCTGTACAACAAAACAGGTACCACAAGTAATTTGAAGATTCAGATCTTATTCTTCCTGTAAAATTATCAATAGTACTACATACTCTGGCTGAGCAAGTCCATAACACCATAGGCCATGCAAATCTTTTAACAGACTTCCTGACATGACTCGCCACTGTTATACATTTTACTACCAAGGTATGAGAAGCTTTATAAGACCTCAATGTCTACACCACATCCATGGACAGACTGAATTGTTGTATTCATCTATCATACTTAACTTTAAATTAATTCATGCCTTTAGAATGAATTACATAAAAAATATTCCAGTTGACACATCTGTATGGAAAGCTTTGTTTCTTGACATCCTTCAAACAAGTCCTTAATTTGCATCCATGACATTGTGATGCCCTCCCATCACTGGAACTGTATATGTCACCAACTTGTAGTAGTAAGAGGAAAGGAGCCTGTGCTGATTGTCAGCTATCCTTATATGGAAAAATGAAGGAAAGAAAATAGTAAAATATCATAGGTCTGGTCCAAAGACTGTTAATCTCTCAGTTACACCTCCATATGGAGGTGAGGATGACACATTTTGCAGATGGGCAGCAGGAAAACTTATGCTCTTTCATATCCATCTCACTGGACCACCACTTGTAGGTACAACAAAATCTCAATTACCTGGACTGCTGGGGACGAAGTAAATTTTTATGACTACTTTATCTTATGAAAATTAAAATGCATAGACAATAAAAAAAATGTATTTGTTCAAGATGATACAATGAAAAAAAATACTGCTGAATATTTACAGTAAGAACTAACCATATTTAATTTCAATTCATTTGTGCAAATGACAACTGTTACAAATCACAAATACTCATATACCAACCATATCAGCCCCCTTGGGCTAAATCCCTCAGTTTCAACCTTTCAGCTCTGTGACAAACTACATACTGGCTAAACACACAAATAGCAGATTAAAGATGAAACAAAATACTAGAACAACTCACTAACCTTGAAATATCAAATTTCAGCAACCACTCCACCAGACTTCTTCAGTATAACAAACAAGCAACTCCCTCTGATATATCAATGCGTTTACCCTCCCTCTAAACATGAGAAACCATACATGACCTCACCTCAGACCACTTCCCATTAAACTAAAAAAAAAGAAAAAAAAAAAAAATGGCAAGAATGCATAAAGGAAATAGAAAAGAACTTGGAGATCTTTGCCATAGACCAATTCATATTCAATGACAGAGCACTAAAAGAGCAGTGACCATTCAGAGGGCTAGCGAGAGACATATTACATGAGGCTACAGGAATAATTTTACAATGCTGTCTACACAGCAAAGATAACCATCCTGAAGGGATAACTAAACAAAATAGCTAACAAAAGGTCACAGAACAAGAAATAAACTGCTACAACTTAACAAATATACTATAAAACTAATAAACAAAGAGAAGAAAGATAACTGGGAAGAACACATACATACAATAGAAGTTACACAACAAATGCAGAGAATTATAAAAATTATTAAAAACTAAAAAATTAATTCACCCTCCCATGAAGCAGTTGGAGCGACCCAAGGAACACTTCTCCAAAACAATTCCAAATACAAAACTCCAGAAAATACAAAAACAGCTAAAGTAATACAAAAATAAAACTAGACAAAGATGCTACACTCCCTTTTCCAACAAAGATGTGGAAGGGGCAATGAAGAATTTGAAAGACTTCTATGCATGAGGCCCAGATAAGATCTCAAACACCCACCTAAAATGTCTCAACAATCTGGAAGAACCCATATCAATCCTTTGCCCCAGGTCTCTCTTGTAGTAGATCCACAGCTATGTAACTGGCAACAGCCACTTGATTGGCTCAGAAATCACTCAAGGAAAAAAATATTATGTTGATGTCTGACTATGGCTAGAATGGGGTCAAGCCTAATCTGCGTTGATATTGTCTTAAAAAATGTTGTGTTGATGCCTGACTATGGCTAGAATAGGGTAATGTAAGACAAAGTCTTCAGTGTCTTCTATGTGATGGGGCAGTCTGCCTTTGTGGTGAAGCCTAATCTGTATTGATATTGTCTTAAGAGCTGGATGGTGACTTGAATATAGTAATGTTAGTGTACTTCTTCCCTCTCTTGAGATGGATTTTTCTGTTGGGCTAATGTCTAGAGGGGTTTGATGGAAATGGGGAAGGGTGTTTGATGTTCAGGCCTGGAGTGCTTGTTTTGTAATCTGGGTGTGAATGTGTTTTTGTATGAAGTGCACGAGTAGCACAGGTAAGGTTGTAGATGTTTCAGTATATGCTGTTGGTGTTTCTTTTTTCAGCTGCCAGTTGGTTGTGCTTGTGTGATGTAATGTGATGGATAAGTAGGGTTGAGGGTTCTTGCAAAGAACTATGTATCTATCAATTTCACATGAAATTGGGAGGATTTTGGTTTCTGTGTATAGGTGTTCTATTAGAGTGGTTTTGGTGCATCCGGTCATTTTATTTTTCTTTCTTTTTCAGCTGATTGTGCTTGTGTGATATCATATAACAAGTGATTAGGGTTTAGGATTTTTGTATAGAACTATGTTCTCATCATTTTCATATGATGTTATATAGAGAGGATTTGGTTTCAGTGTGCAGGTGTTCTACTGGGGTGATTTTAGAGCATTCTATTAATATTCTCAATGTTTTATTTTCATGCTGTTTTAGCTGCTATCTTGTAGTTTAAGCTGAGTTATAATTGTTAGGTCATTTGTATATATGAGTGCTTTGGTGTTAAGGTCTGAATCAGGGACTGGGAGGTCACTTATGAAGAGGTTGAATAGCATTGGTGAGAGTAGTGCTCCTTTGGGGGTAACCACTGTTTAGTCTTTTTGTTCCAGAGATTTGGATGATTTGTGTTACTCTGCACTGCCTCCCTACTAAAAAGTTAGCCATTTCTAATCAGTTTTATGAATACCTCTCTCAATTATCTCTTGATAGTATTTGTCTGGGGACTTTGTAAATGCCTTGTTTAAGCCAATAGCCACCATAAAAGTTCTTTCTAACAGAGCTTTCTTGTAGCATGCGTAGGGAGATGTTTGTGACCAATATGTTGGTGGAGTGGTCCTATTTGAATTCATGTTGGTTAGGGGAGGTGTGTATGTTGGTTACAATTCTTCCAGCTAATGATTTTTCCATCAGCTTGGATATGGAGAATAATAGTGAGATTGGTCTCTGTAATGAAGGGTTTTCTGGAGAAATGGAGAGAGTGAGTGGTTTGAAGTAAAGCTGGGACTTCGCTAGGTAAGTGTTATGTCACATTGGCTGTTCGATGTATACATGGATAGGGTGGTGCAAGAGGTAAATGCATGGGTATTGGGCCAGGGATTGGAGACGGTTAAAGAAAATGGGGAAAAATGGGAGATAAGCCAGTTGTTGTTTGCTGACAACACTGCACTTATGGTAGGATCAGAGGAGGGATTAAGAAAGTTTGTGATGGAGTTTTGGAAGGTGTGCAAAATAAGGAAGTGGAAGATATATGTAAGTAAAAGGTGATGAGATGTACAAGAGGAGAATGTGGCAGCAAATTGGTGTTTTTTTTCAGTCAGTTGTGCTTGTGTGATAGGTCTAAGAACACCCAAGCCTGCATAGATAAACTACTGCAGTGGCTCAAGAAATAACAGATTAGAAGCATCACCCCAGAAATCATTGGTAACACTGCTCACCCCAGACAACTATGAATAGAAAAAAAAAAAGAGGAAGTAGAAATATAAAAAGAAGAAAAAGTGAAGCTGACCAGCTTCCATTGAAAGAGAACCCTAAAATTCTGGGCCTTACTCATATGACCTAACAGATCTAACAATGAGAATCAACAAGAAAATAAACCTACTAAAGTTTATTGCAAGGACTGGCTTCCGACAACAAGAACTCTATTTTTGTTTTCAAACAGTTTTTAAGAAACACCCTGGACCATGCTTCCACAGCATGATTTCCAACAATTTGCAAAACAAAGATAAATACTCTACAAACTGTACAAAACAAGGCACTCTGTTTAATAACAGGTTACACCAAAAAACACACCAATAGGACACCTGAAAGTAGAAACAAAAATCCTCCCCATAAGAGGCCATACGAACATGATAGGCACATAGTTTTATGCAAGATCACTCCATTCCATACATCCATTTCCTATCGCACAAGTACTACCAGCTTAAAAAATAAATAAATATAAACAGAAGCATATTACTCTAACATACACAACAACTGACTACCAGTAACATAAATATATCTCCACAAAAACACATTCACACCCAGATCACTGAAGCTCAAGACATACCACCAAACTCAACATTCCACCAACAGCTCCTAGACATGAGCCCTATAGAAAAATCCATCTCAAGAGAAGTAAGATATGTACTGACACATTTGCATTCAAGACACCATCCAGTATTAAAACAGTATCAACACAGAATAGGCATGGCCACAGAATCAAATTGCCGTAGATACTACCACAACACTAAAGAAAGTAAAAATGGAGGATTACAACTCATTACAACAAGACTTGGACAAGATCTGGAAATGGACTCAAAGTGGGAAGAGAAATTCAATATCAAGAAATGTAGTATAATGGAATTTTAAAAAAGTAAAAACAGAATACCGAGAGATTATAAAATTGGTGAAGAGGAGGTCGAAAAAGTAAACTCGGAAAAAGACCTTGGAGTGATGATCAGCATAGACATGACACTGGACAAACATATTAATAAAATAGTCAGAGAAACCTACAATTTATTGAGGTAAATAAAAGTGGCATATGCCTATTTGGACAAGGAAATGATAAAAAAAATTCTAACTACACTAATAAGACCAAAACTCGAGTATGCAGCAACACTATGAACACCCAGTACCAAAAAGAATACAAAAAAAATAGAAAGAATACAAAGAGCAACAACAAAACTGGCACCAACTCTTTCCAAAATGACATGAACAAAGACAGTCCAAATTAGAATTACCAACTCTGGAACAAAGATGGGAAAGAGGAGACCTACTATCTATAGAATTAAGAAAGGAATGGAAATCTTAGGGAAAATGGAAAAACAAGAGGACACGAAAAGAAGCTCAAAAAAGATAATTATAGAAGAGATCTGAAAAACAAAAACAAAATAATAATAATAAATAAATAAATAAATAAATAAAATAATAGCTTCCCACACAGAGTGATAGATACTTGGAACAAATTAAACAAAGAAACAGTGTGTGCAAACACTATTTAAGATTTTAAGAAAAAACTTGATGCTGAGAGATACAAAGACAGGTCACCACAAGCATAGCTCCCTTCCCATATAATACAACTAGGTAAATACTGGACACCTTATCCTACAGTGCCCTACACTAACAATCCCTAGACAACAATACAATATTTCTTCCCTACATAAATTATGGGCCTGCCTGATGGCCATACAAACCTGGGAGCCATGGGTCTCCTGCAAGAGACCTGGGGTGATAGATTGATTGACTGATGTTTTATTTTGTATCATTTGAAAGGTGTTTATGTTCTCCTAATTTCTGGGGCCTATGCTGTAGAAGTGTAGTGAAGTGTGGTTCTCAAGAAATGTTGTAGACTATGATTTTTTCTATTGTCCAAAGCCTGTGCTTGATGCTGATTTTGGTATGTCAGGGATGGCTTTTCATTCACAAGGAGTTAAAATAAAAGTGAACCAAATGAAGATTGGATGGGTGTGGTGTGAGTGCATGCCATGACTGGGGGAAAAAGGTTTTTAGAATAAATCTATACATATTCTTGTTGATTCTCACTGTCAGATCTTTGAGGTGAGGGCTGAAAATCCTGTGAGTATAAAAATTCTGGCCCAAAAGTTTTGGGTTTAGCCACTCAAGTGTTACTATTAGGTTTCTTTGATTTGATTCATGGTTTTCTGGAGTGAGCAATGTTACTGATGATTTTTGAGCACAGGCCTCCATTCTATTATTCCTATGCACCCATTCTTTTTTGTCTAGGTAGGCAAGGATGTTCCTAGCCACAACTTTGTAGTTGCTATACTGGGTTATTATCACTGGGTCATTTGTGTACGTAGGTGATAGGTGCTCTGGTGATATGTTCTGGATGCAGTATTTGGAAATAATTCACGAAGAGGTTGAGTGATGCAGGTGAGAGTATTGTTCCTTGGAGAACTCCATTGTACAGTCTTTTAGACTGCACAATCCCCCCCCACCACCAAATCTGAGCAGTCCACACAGCAGAATCCTGGACACATGAGATTTTACCATACCTACAAGTATCATTGGTCAAAAGACAATGGCAGGGAATAGACATCTCAAAGTAATACTTGAAACAAGGATATTAGGAGAAAACCTCAAAGAAAGCAGAATATAAAGGAGTACTTAAAAAGGAAAGAACAACTTAAAATAAAACAGAAGAGGAAGGAGGAGATAATGGAACAGGAATGGACAAAGGGGCAGTATAGGAGTTACAGGAAAATGTCAATATGTTATTTTTTGCTACATGAAGGATGAGGAAATTGGTTCCATTTTCCCATCATTTCAGTTCAGAGGTTTGATAACCTATCAATAATAATACTAGGGTTGTCACCCAATGCAATAATATAAGGAAATTAAAGATGTTGGAAGCTATCAACATTTGGGACTGGTTACCGTCAACATTCATTCTAATTTGACTTCAGCCATTCCTCTTTATAATAGTTAAGGGATATATGTTTTGTAAACTCCTGCCATGCTAGTGACTTAATTTTTCATCTGCCCACTTTCCTTTCCTCCTCCTCTACCTCCCCACCAACCAGCACAGAGACTCTAGTTTTGTGTCAGGTCAGGATTCCCCAAAGTGGCTGAATCCAATACCCTTCAACTGTCCCTACCCTCCCCCCTGTCAGCACTGTGACACTTGTCACAAGTGAGGTCATTGAGAAGTATACAAGTCAGGTGACCAATGTCCCACCCAGTTGTACAAAATGTAACCTTTTAGCATAACAGTGTTTAGATCATAGTAACATTATTGTGTTTATTGTAACTATCTGGAAATTATTACACAGCTAAAAAAATAATAGAAACAAATGAACAAGTGTGCTACTGTTGTTGTATTCAACTCTGTGTGTACTAAAGAAAATCTGTGTCCTAAGTATACACACACACACGTGAATTTAAGAGCAAACTAGACGTTGTGTGATACAAAGACATGTCACCATGAGCATAGCTCCCATTCCCATATAACTAGGTAAATACACACACCATACATGAATTCGAGTCTAGGTATGTTTGAAAATTAGAAAATTGGAGATGGGACCCAATGAGCATTGCTTCTTTCCTGTATACTACAATTAGGTAAATACACAAAGGGCAGCAACCAAAGTGGTCCCCAGCCTAGCAGATAAACCATTTGAGTAAAGACTAATTAAAAGTATTGGGTCTGTCAACTTTGAAAGATTGAAGAGAAAGAGAGGACATGATTACAGTGTTCAGGTCTCTAATGGGGACAGATTGCACTGACAGAAGAGATTTGCATCTGACCTAGTTATGAACCAAAAGGTCTCCTGTTGTCATGCTCCACCTTTGTAATCCTTAAAGATGGGAAGGGTTTGACCCTGTTGAATACAATGATGCCTACATAGGCCTCATGAAGCACGAGTGAGTATATGAGGATGCCAGTGTCAGCTTCCTGATTATATTTATTTTGTAGTTGTAGCTCTGTGACCCTCTTATTCTGTGAACAGGTTTGATCACTTTTTCAGTGGTTACATTCTGGGTGAAAGAGAACAAGTATAACAGCTGTAACTTTATATTTTATAATGCATATATTGTGATGCATCATCATACATCAGTCAGCTGATGTGCATGTGAATATCTGACTCGTACTGAAGAGGTTAAAAGGTCATGGGAGTAAATTAAGACCACATGTCTAAAGGATCTGAAAAAGTACAGTTTTCCATATAGATGCATATGTAGAATAGCTTAGAGGGTGATATAGCCCAAGTTCAAACAATATATGAGTTAAAATCTAAACAAGATATTTGGAAATCAACGATATAGATTAAGTTGGTTCTGTACATGAATTTAAATCTAGGTATGTTGGAAAATTAGAGAATAGGAGATGGGACCCAATGAACATTGCTCCTTTCCTGTATACTACAATTAGGTAAATACATACACACACAGAATAAGAGGGTCACTGAGCTACAGATGCAGTGGATAGGAAAAATGTATTGTGGTACATGAACTAAAAGAAAAACATGGTCTGCGGAGGTACATGAGAGAAAAAGAAAAAAGAAACAGCAATAGCAATCCTAAAAGAAATTCAGGATGGAGCCCAGGATGTAGAGGACATCGACGATGTTATAGAATTGGTCAATATTCCAAGTAAAGAAATTGATCCCTAAAGATAAAACTAAGATCACAAATGGTAGTAAAGACATATTTGAAAAAGTAGGTAAGTTGGCAAAGAGTGAAAAGTACAATAAGATATGGATAAAAAGAGAAATGAGTATTGAGGAATTACAAAAAGAGAAGACACTAAGAGATGAAGCTAAGGAAAATAAACATGAAGAGAACAAGACCAAAAGCAAGGAATTCTATTAGAGAGTAATCGACATGAAACTGAGAAAATGGTACATCAGAATGGGTGAACCAAAGACAGAAAAAAAGATGGAGAAAGGAAAAAATTAAAAGTGGGCTATACTAACATCAACGGGTTAAATTCAGGACTGAATGAACTTAATGATTATCTGTTAAAAGAAAAAACACACATAATGGGAATTGTGGAGACTAAACTAAGGGGTGCAATACCACCCATCAATGTTGGACAAGGATTATACAATTACTGGATTATAAACAGGGACAAAAAACAGGGAGGAATCATGTTCTTGACCAAGAAAAACTTGAATGTAACAAAAATTGTGGAGGGCAAAGGTAATGTAGAAATGATCATGATAAAAGTCGAAGATACAAGGCATTCATTAATGGGCAGAGGTAACCTGGTAATTATGGGAGACTTTAACTGCAGAGAAATTTGTTGGGAGGACATGATAGTGAAAGGCGGAGAAGACTTGTGGGGTAATGTATTACTGGACATGACCATGGACTATACAATGACACAGTGGGTAAGTGAAAACACCAGATACAGAAATAATGAGGAGTCATCAAGATTAGATTTAATATTTACAACAGAACCTGAAATTGTGGATAAAATCCAATATAAGACACCAATTGGAAAGAGTGACCATGTACTTATTGAGACTGAACTAAAGGAAGAGAGAGAGATGGAGAGATATGAAAAGCATAGGAAAGAAAGGTTGATGTACAGCAAAATGGACTTTGGAAAACTAAAGAAATTCCTTCAGAATGCAAATTGGGAAAAGTTTTACATGGAATAGACAAAAGTGGAAAAGAAATTGGATATCTTGATGGAAAATTACAATGAAGGGATGAATAGGCACTTACCAAAACAGAAGCTAGAGAAAGTGTACATTAAATGCTGGTTCAACAGAAGATGCAGTGAGACAAAAGATAGAAGGGACAAAGCTTGGAAAAGATAGATAAAACCTGGAAAATGGCAAGTATATATAAACTATAGAAATGACTATGTAAAAGTGCAAAGAGAGGAAAAAAGGAACCATTAAAATGACATTAGAGATAAATGCAAAGAGCAATCCAAGCTATTCTATCAATATTTGAATGGTAAACTTAAAAATAAACAGGAAATGGTGAAACTACGCCAAGGAAATATAGAATACACAGAGGATTTAGAAATGGCTAAAAGTCATGAATAATCACTTCAAGTCTGTTTTCATTAGAGAGAACGAAGGAAATGAAGGGCGATTTCCCCCCATGACTGAGATAATAATAACACAACAAGAAATAATGGACAGAAGGAAAAGTACCACAGGACTGGAAGAATGCAAACATTGTACCGATTTATAAGGGAGAAAACAAGGAAGATTCATCAAATTACAGACTGGTGTCCCTGACAAGCACAGTAGCAAAAATTTGTGAAAAGATCATCAAAAATAGATGGGTTAAACATTTGGAAGAAAAAACTATACTGAATCCAAATCAATTGGGATTCAGACAGGGAAGATCATGTACAACAAACTTGATCTGCTTCTACTTGAGATTAATAGATATAATACAAGAGAGAAATGGTTGGGCAGACTGTGCCTTTCTGGACCTACAAAAGGCATTTGACATTTGATACAAGAAACTAATAAGGAAAAGAGAGTCAATAGGTAGCATCAGAGGAAAATTATTGGAATGGATGAAAGATTTCCTGACTGGGAGGAAAATGAGGGTAGTAATTAGAGATAAATTCTCAAACTGGGAAGAAATGGTATCTCTCCGCATCCAGTTCTTTCTTAAAATCATGTATAGTTTTAGCACTCACTGTTTTCTCTTTCAATTTATTCCATGTATCTATCACTCTATGTGGAAAGCTATTCTTTTTCAGATCTCTTCTGTAACTGTCCTTCTTAAGTTTCTTCTTGTATTTACCTAGTTGTATTTTGCGGGAAAGGGAGCTATGCTCATGGTGTCCCGCCTTTGTATCTCGCAGTGTCTAATTTGCTTTTAAACTCGTGAATGGTTTTTGCGCACACTAGTGTGTGTGTGTATTTACCTAGTTGTATTTTATGGGATGAAAGCTATGCTCTTAGTGACCCGTTTCCCTATCTCTCTGTATCCAGTTTATTCTTAAAATCTTGTATAGTTTTGGTATTCACTGTTTCTCTGTTTAGTTTGTTCCAGACATCAATCACTCTATGAGGGAAGCTATTCTTTTTCAAATCTCTTCTGTAACTGTCCTTCTTTAGATTCTTTTTGTGTCCTCTTGTTTCTCTTCTGTCCCATTTTAATAAGTCATCTCTATCAAGAATTTCCATCCCTTTCATAATTCTTTAAATGGTCAACAAATCACCTCTTTCTCTTCTCTGTTCCAGTGTTGATAGATGTAATTTCTTCAATCTTTGTTCATATGTATTTACCTAGTTGTATTTTACGGGATGAGAGCTATGCTCATAGTGACCTGTTTTCGTATGTCTCTGCATCCAGTTTGTTCTTAAAATTGTGTATAGTTTTGGCACTCACTGTTTCTCTGTTTAATTTGTTCCAGACATCAATCCCTCTATGTGGGAAGCTATTCTTTTTCAGGTCTCTTTTGTAACTGTCCTTCTTTAGCTTCTTTTCGTGTCCTCTTGTTTTCTCTTCGGTCCCATTTTAATAAGTTGTCTCTATCAAGAATTTCCATCCCTTTCATAATTCTGTATGTGTGTGTGTGTGTGTGTGTACGTGTGTGTGCATATCTTCATATTTTTTATATTACTGTGAATATGAACATTATTACTGTGAATATAAACATCATTTGATGCTAAACACGGACACTATTCATTTCATATTCCTTTGGAATTATTGAATCACAACAGCTTTTATTCCTACACATTTGATTTTAATACCTGTTAACTTCGTTTATGGCTAAACTGATATGAACCTATAAGAAACCTTCTCTCTCCTAGAGAACGGCTAATCCAAACAGCTCTTCCCTAAATCTGGTGGCACTATTTAAACAAATTCAATCAATATTTGGGAAGGAATGGATTACTGATTAAGGATACAAAGGGCACATGGCCTACAACCCAGGAATTTATCTCTTTCCTGGTAATGAACTTTATGTAAGCATAAAATAAATCATTTTTTGTGTTGAATCATCTCTTTCCTACACCCAGTATAAACAGAAGGAGCATTGTGATTCATTTCAAGTAAAGAGAAAAAAATACACAGTACAAAAACAGTAATCCCATGATAAAGGGTTGGATACTCATCTCCCTTGGTTCAAGAATAGATGGTGATGACTTCTCTACCACCTCCTCTCACCATCAAAACCCTTTCTAGACCTTCAGTTAGCACTTCCAAGAATTCCATGTAGTTGGATTCATTTTCTGGTCGTGAGGTCTTAGGAGGTCCAGGCAAGTTGATAATGACTAACTGGGCATTATGGGACTTGTTCACAATTACTTCATTAAGTTTAACAGCTGTGTGCATCCGTCGTACATTTGCTTCATCTCTGAAAATGGAAAAAATTAGATTTGATTAATAATATTTTAAACTACTACCTTGGAATTCAGTAGCTAGTAACAGACCTTGGGCCTCTCCACTGATATTTCTGGGTTATTGTGGGAGTTGCATTTACTCAACTGTAAATTCCTAATAAAAATATACCACAAAGAAATGAGTAATGTTTATAAATTTGTCTCTTTGAAGTATTTCCAAATTCCACATTCTACAAATTAAAGCACCTATACATTTTTTTCCTTCTGTCAAGGATCTTGTCTTCAGTTTTCCCAGTGATCTTGAGTCCCTCTCCCATTTCAAATTAAATTTTATAAATTTCTTTCACTTATTCAGGCATAACAATCAGGTTACCCCTCTTTTCTTCTAATGATGGCAGTTCCATACATGCATATATTTACACCAAAAGGGAATGTCAATCTATTGTTCTTTCACAACCATTCTCCACTCACACCTATCTCTTGTTCTCTCCCTTCCCTGCTTAACAGACATTCCCCTTTAATTGAAGGCTCCCTTCACCCCATCCATCCATCCTGTTCTTGTTCTTCCCCCCTGAGATGGTTCCAAGCCTTAGGTTATCTACAAAAATTTCACACACAAACAAAAGGAAGGGAAGATGATGTAGCTTCCATAACACAGGATTTATATACCACCCCAGGAGTACCCCGAATAGGTGAGGTAGTTAGGTAGGAAAAGGTAGAGGCATAGGAGTGGGAATCCAAGGTCAAGGGGACTAAACAAGGGTCAATCGACACATGGCGACAAGGCCCTCACTCAAGGCATCATTAAGATAAGATCGTCGTAACCAACAGGTCAGTAGATCTTCATCTCACTCCACTTTTCCTTATCTTCTTTATTTCTCTATATATATGTATATTGAAAGTGAAATAATGTAGAATAGCTTGGATAAGTGTGATAGTTATATTATTTGGAGAAAAAAAATTGTAGGAAGATCATCAAGATTAGGTGGTGATAACCAACAGATGTCAACTGACTTTTTGGAAAGAAAAACTGCCAATCCAAGGCATCCAGACCCACTCACAATTACATGAAATAATAGAATCCAGAGAGGGGAACTACTGCAGTGTGGCCAATGTTACTCAATGTACGCTGAGGTAAAAAATTAGGCTGAGGAAAGAGATTGAGGCCTATTATGATAATGCTTTGTGTTATCTATCTATTTATTTCTTTTATGGCCGGTTATATAATTTTCTAAGCTATTCCATATATTTATCCATCTATATGGAAAACTGTATTTCTTCACATCCTATTGACATATAGTCTTTCTTAATTTACTCCAATGACCTCTTAAAGCCCTCCCATCTTTAATCAGATCTCTTCTATCAATGCAATATATCCCCTCTAGTGACATGAACACTGTAATCATGTCACCTCTTTCTCTTTGATCTCTCAAAGTTGGCAGACTACTTTTAATCTTTCCTTATATGATTTATCTGCCAGGCTGGGGACCAGTTTGGTTGCTGTCATTTGTATTCTCTCAATCTTGTTTATATCCTTCACTTTGTGTGGGGACCATACTACTGATGCATATGTCTTGGACATATCAGGGTTTCCATGAGTTTTTTAATTATCTTTTCATCCATATAATGAAATGCCACTTTAATCTTCCGCAGTAGTCCATAGGTTGGATTCAACAAAACAAAGGGGATGCAATACCACTAAATGTTGGACATGGACTATACAATTACTGGATTAAAAACAGAGACAAGAAACAGGGAGAAGGAATCATGTTCTTGGCCAAGAAAAACTTGAATGTGACAAAAATTGCGGAGGGGAGGGCAAAGGTAATGTAGAAATGATCATGATAAAAGTCGAAGACAAGGAAATGAAAAGTAGAAAGTTTGTAATGACTTATGTGCCCCCAAAAATGAACGGTTGGAAGGAGAACAAGCATATGAAAATGCTAGAAGATAGAAGGCATTCATTAAATGAGGTACTAATGGGCGGAGGTAACCTGGTAATTATGGGGGACTTTAATTACAGAGAAATTTGTTGGGAGGACATGACAGTGAAAGGCAGAGAAGATTTGTGGGGTAATGTATTACTGGACATGACCATGGAATATACAATGACACAGTGGGTCAGTGAAAACACCAGATACAGAAATGAGGAGCCATCAAGACTAGATTTAACCACTTCCATACGGTGATGACCTATGTAGGCATCATGAGGACCAAGTGGGTATGCGATGATGCTGACATCGGCGTCTTGATTATATTTATTGTAGTCGTACCTACGTAATCTCCATTCTCTCTAAACTGGCTTCATCATATTTTCTATGGTTATCAAAATTCATGGGTGAAAGAGAACGAATGATTGAGCATTGACTTTATTTTTTATAATGCGATTATTATGACGCAACATCGCACGTCGGGCAGCTAATGCTGGCAGACATGCGATGTGCCCCGGAGTGAAGAGGTTAAAGAAGGAAAAATACCAAAAGACTGGAAAAATGCTAACATTGTACCAATATATCAAGGAGGAAACAAGGAAGAACCAACTAACTACAGACTGGTCTCACAAACAAGCACTATAACCAAAATTTGTGAGAAAATCATCAAGAACAGATGGGTAAAACATCTGGAAGAAAATAATATAATAAACCCAAGACAACTTGGGTTCAGACAAGGAAGATCATATACCACAAACTTAATATGTTTTTACTCAAAATTGACATAGTGCAAGAAAGGAATGGATGGGCTGATTATGCCTTCCTGGACTTACAAAAAGCTTTCAACAAGGTACCACACAAAAAATTATTTAAAAAACTGGAACATATAGGAGGGATACAAGGGAACATACTAAAATGGAGTTTGGAAAAAGTAAAAATAGAATATCAGGACAATTTAAAATTGGAACTAAGGAGGTAAAGAGAGTGGAACTCAAATTGGATATCTAAAGAATTTTGGGAACAACTAGTGGACAAGATCCAGTCTTTTTACATGTTCACTGAATGAAGGTATTGTGCCGCTTGATTGGAAAAGGGCACATGTGGTGCCAATTCACAAAGGGGAAAACAAGGAGACACCACTAAATTATAGGTCAGTATCACTAACAAGCACAATTGTGAAATGTGAAAGGATTGTGAAAGATCAATAGACCAAATATCTTGAAAAGATGAACATGTTGACAAACAGTCAGTTTGGCTTCAGATCTGGAAGGTTGTGTGTGTCAAACCTTTTAAGCTTTTACTTGAGAGTGACTGATGTGCTGCAAGAGAGAGGGGTGGGGGGGACTCACCTAGAGAAGATATTTGATAAAGTACCTCACAGTCGACTTATGTGCAAATTGGAGCATGTTGGAGGACTGAGCGGCAAACTACTAGAATGAATGACTTTTTTAAATAAAGATACAGGAGGACAGTAATAATGGATAGGATGTCAAGATGAAAAGCAGTAACAAGCAGAGTTCCACAGGGTTCAGTGCTTGCACCAATAATGTTTCTTGTCTATGTCAGTGACATGATGGAAAGTACAAAAAGCTATGCCAACATGTTTGTAGATGATGTAAATATCATGAGACGAGCAAAAAAGAAGTAGGACAGTAGACTATTGCAAAAGTATCTAAACACCATTTTTGCATGGAGCCAAGAATGGGAAATGAGGTTCAATACTAAAAAATGCAAATTATTGAAAATGACTAATAGTGGCAAAAAGGCCATCCTTAAACTATTCTTTGGGAAGTGAACTCATTACAAAAGCAAAAGAGGAGGACTTTGCAGTGCTGATAAAAGACAAACTGTCACCTGACAGATATATCAGCAGGATTGTGGGAGAGATATATGGACTACTGCAGAAGATTAAAGTAGTGTTCCACTATATTGAAGAAATGATGAAAAAACTCATTGAAACCCTGATATGTCCAAGACTGGAATATGCATCATTAGCATGGTCACCACGCAGAGTGAAGGATATAATAAAGATTGAGATAATACAAAGGGCAGCAGTAACAAACTGGTTCCCAGCTTGATATAACCTATATGACAAAAAACTAAAAACACTGGGTCTGCCAACTTTGAAAGATTGAAGAGAAAGAAGTGATATGATTACAGTGTTCAGGTCACTAATGGGGATAGACTGCATTCACAGAGATCTCCTGATTAAAGATGGGAGGGCTTTAAGAGGTCATGGGTGTAAATTAAGAGAGACCATATGTTTAAGGGATAAGAAGAAAAATATTTTCCATATAGATGCATATGTGGAATATCTTGGAAGGTGATATAGCCCAAGCTCAAACAATACACAGGTTCAAATCTAAATATGATAATTGGAAATCAAAGATATAGATTAAGTTGGAACTGTACATGAATTTGAGTCTAGGTATGTTAGAAAATTAGAGAATAGGAGATGGGACCCAACAAGTGTTGCTCCTTTCCTGTATACTACAATTAGGTAAACACACACACACAATAAATACTTGGAATAATCTTGGAAGTGATACAGCCAAAGCTCAAACAATATATGAGTTTAAATCTAAATATGTTGACTGGAAATCAAGGATACAGATTAAGTTGGAACTGTACATGAATTTGATGCTAGGTTTAAAAGAAAAAAAATTAGAGAATACAAGACAGGATCCAATGAGCATTATTCCTTTCCTGTATACTAAATATACCATACGTATATCAAGGGCAAGAGCTTTTTCCTCCTTCCAGGGAAGGTAGGCAAAGTCAAAGACATAAATCTACTCCCACCCATTTCATCCCCACATTGTATACTACAATTAGGTAAATACATACACTCATACAATACATGAGTTCAAATCTAAATATGATAATTGGAAATCAAGGATATAGATTTAGTTGGAACTGTACATAAATTTGAGGCTAGGTATGGTAAAAGATTAGAGAACAGGAGATGGGACCCAACAGGTGTTGTTCTTTTCCTGTATACTACAATTAGGTAAATACTCATTGGGTCTAACCTCCTATTCTCTAATCTTTTATCATACCTAGGCTCAAATTCATGTACAGTTCCAACTTAATCCTTGATTTCCAATTATCATATTTAGATCTGAACTCATGCACTGTTTGAGCTTGAGCTGCATCACCTTCTATACTGTTCCATGTATTTATGCATCTACTTGGAAAATTGTATTTCTTCATATCATTTAGACAGTGATCTTTCTTAATTTGCTCCCATGACCTCTAGCCCTCCCATCTTTAATCAAGACATCTCTTCTGTGAATGTAATCTATCCCCTTTTGTGACCTAAATACTGTAATCATATCACTTCTTTCTCTTCAATCTTTCAAAGTTGGCAGAACCAGTCTTTCCTCATATGGTCTATCTGGTGGGCTGAGGACCAGTTTGGTTGCTCCCCTTTATATTCTATCAATCTTGCTTATATCCTTTACTCTGTGTGGGGACCACACTACTGACACATATTCCAGTCTAGGACAGATCAGGGATTCAACGAGTTTTTCATCATCCCTTCATCCATATAGTGAAATGTTACTTTGAACTTCTGCAGTAGTCTGTACATCTCTCCTACAATCCTGCTGATATGTGTGTCAGGTGACAGTTTGTCTTTTATCAACAATCCCAAATCTTTCTTATCTTTTGCTTTTGTAATGAGTTCACTTCCCAAGGATGGTCTTCTGCCACTATTCCCTTTTTCTAGTGCTTTGCATTTTATGATATTGAATTTTACTTCTCATACTCGGCTCCAAGCAAAAAGTCTGTCAGGTGTCTGAACTTTAAACAATATGTCCATTACAAGGTTTGCTGATATAATGGAGATGTCCATTATAATGTAATTTTCATAATATAATGGGCAATCACAAGTGATGGACAGGTCTATGCCCTTTTTTCATCCTTGCACTTGTACTAACACAAATAGTCTAATGTAATTTAGCACATCAAAGAACCTAGTTGTATTTTATGGGAAGGGGAGCTATGTTCATGGTGTCCCGCCTTTGTATCTTGCAGTGTCTAGTCTGCTCTTAAATTTATGGTGTACAGGTGTCTGTACTTTAGACAATGTATACATTATGAAATTTGTTGATATAAGGAACATGTCCATTATAATAAAATTTTCATAATATAATAAGCAATCATCAATGATGGACAGGTGGTCCCCAAAACAGCCCCACAGTGAAAATAGTATGTCACACTATGATTATAAACATAATGTGACATACTATTATATGGTGAAAATAGTCACCCAATTACTTTATTTTCCACTCAACTCTACATCCCCCTCATCCCATTCAATATCTGTGTAACAAAACTTACGGTTTAATAGACAGAAGTTTCTTGAAACTTTCAGATTTTGACTTCTTCTCTGCATCCCCATCTGATGCTTCAACCTGAAGAAAAAATATACAAAATTTAATGAAGAACTATACTATTTAGGTTCGGACACAAAATTTTCAATTTTTTTTTTTTAACCCTTAAATTATTGTTGCATATGAAAGGCAATTTTATTAGAAACAAAATGCTTTTTAAATTTTTTAAATAACTTAAAAAACAAGGGAGATATGAATTTTTGGCTAGAAAAATGTTAGAATTAAGGGTGATAATTTGTAAAGATTTCGGTAAAGAAATACACATCAACTCTAAACCACTGGTCCAATTTGATTAAAATTTGGAATACCTGGGTTTTATGGATCAACAAATTACATGAGCATATCAAAAACAATGTGAGACATCTCCATCATACCATATTTGCCTTTTCATGGCAACCATTAAGTTGTCAATTTTCAGATTATCATCAATAGAAACCAAACCACTGGCCCAATTGACATGCAATTTGGCATATGAAGGTTTTATGGGTCAATAAATCACCTGAGCATGTCAATAACATTGGAGGACCTTCTTCTTATACCATTCTTACTAGCACCTATCATGTTGCCATGGCAACTGTTGTCAATTCAGAAATACAGGTAGTCGTCGACTTACGACCTATGCGACTTACGACTGATCGACTTTACGACCACAAGATAGTGCAATAATATTTAACATTTAATAGAGTAATAGATTTGCAATGTTATGCTTGGCAGTGCAGTACAATTACTTTGCACGCTGCGAGACCAGAGTACGATAGTTTTGGCAGGCTGCCAGCAGCGTCAGCTTCCCTCTCTTTCAGGAGCATGTGGTATTTCTGACTTCATTCATTACAAGGATTATATCTTTAAATTTTTTGTGCTTCAAACCCCCATCAAGATGTCTAAAAGAAAATTATCTTTCGATATTTCCAAGCCTGCCAAGACACAAAGAAAGGCTCTTGATCTTGACACGAAAATGAAACTGATAAAACATTATGAAGGCGGGAAGAAAGTAAATGTGATAGCACGTGAACTTCAGTTATCACATTCTACAGTGTCGATAATTTTAAAAGACAAAGAGAAGATCCCAATTTTGCCTTGCATTTTATATTTCTATATGTTTTGCAATTAATAAGATGTAACAGTAAAACTTTTTATGCCTAGTCTGTTGTCGATAACAATGTTCGGTACAGCATTTTGCATTTTTATGTTTTGCAATATTTTCGGTACAGTACATGAACGAAAAGAATGTGTTTTGAATTTTTTTTTCCTAATTTTGCCTTGCATTATGTATTCTTATGTTTTGCAATTAATAAAATGTAACAGTAAACTTTGTTTATGCCTAGTCTGTTGTCGATAGAAATATTTTCGGTACAGTGCGTAAACGAAAAGAATGTGTTTTGAAATAAAAAAAAATTCCTAATTTTGCCTTGCATTTAGTATTTTTAATGTTTTGCGATTAATAAGATGTAAACTATACAGTACAATGATTTTAATTTAACCAACAAAAAAGTATTTGTAGGTCAAAGATGACAGGACTTTATTCAGTATTATAGTATACGTAAGCTACGTTTCCTAAAGACAATTATAAAAATATTAATGAATATTAAACAACGCAGCTCAAAGATAATAAGATTTTATTCAGTATGCATACGTTTCCTAAAGAAAGTCTGATGATAAAATGATAAAAATGTTAAAAAATACAGTACAAAATATCATAGGTGATGATAGGATTTTATTCAGTATGCTTAGGCCTAGGCTACATTTCCCAAAGAAAATCAGATAAAATTATAAAAAGGTTAAAAAATACTATACAACATAGTTCAAAGATGCTAAGATTATTTCAGTATGCTAAATATAATATATAATACATATATATACAGTGACAAAAATAATATTTAAATGGTAATATATACTGTATATATATAAAGTCTGACTTGCGTCCAGATCGACTTACGACCTGTCTGTCGGAACCGAACTCGGTCGTAAATCGACGACCTGTAATGAAATCCATACCGCTGGCCCAATTGACATGCAACTTGGCATGTGATGGTTTTATGGGTCAACAAATCACCTGAGCATGTCATTAACATTGCAGGACCTTCTTATACCATTCTTACTAACACCTATCATGTTGCCATGGCAACTGTTGTCAATTTAGAAATAATAAAATCCAAACCACTGGCCCAATTGACATGCAATTTGGCATGTGTAGGTTTTTGGGTCAACAAATCACCAAATGTCTATTTCTTATTACACTTTAATCCACCAAGACATTTACTTGCTTCTCTCAATCTACATTCTACCTCCACCCCCACTCCTCATTTTCCTGCCACAATTGCACCCAAGTATCTAAAACTATCCACTTCCTCTAGTCTCTCTCCCTTAATACTCACTTCCAGCCTGCTGCCACTCTCTCCCCTTGTACATCTCATCACCTTACTTTTGCTCACATTAATCTTCAGCTTCCTTCTTTCACATACCTTCTCAAACTGTCACTAACTTCCTCAATCCCTCCTCTGATCCTGCTACAAGCGCAGTGTCATCAGCAAACAGCAACTGGCTTATTTCCCACTTTTCTCCATTTTCTTTAACCATCTCCAATCCCTGACCAACTACCCTTGCATTCACCTCTTTCACCACCCTATCCATGTATAGATTGAACTGCCAGGGCAACATAACACATCCCTGATGAAGTCCCACCTTTATATCAAACTATTCACTCTCTCCATTTCTAATCCTAACACAATCTCTACTACTCTCATAAAAACTCTTGACTGCTCTTAACAGCTTTCCTCCTATCCCATATATCTGAAATACCTCCCACAGTGCCTTTTCCAAATCCATAAAAGCCCAAAAAAACATCCTTACCTTTTCCTAGCTTTCTCACATATCTGTCTTACCACAAAAATCTGATCTACACAACCCTTACCTGTCCTAAAACCACACTGTTCCTCACCAATTACTCCCTCTGTTCCTCTCCTAATTCTCTCAATCAAGACCCTCCCATAAGTCTTCCCAACTACACTCAACAGTCTGATCCCTCTGAAAATACTACACTCACACTTGTCCCCCTTTCCCTTGTAAAGTGGAACTACACAGGCACTCCTCCAGTCCTCCGGCACTCTACCCTCTCTTAAACAAATATCAAATAACCTCACCATCTAGTCCACCATAACTGTACCTCTTTTTTTCAGACATTCTTCATGGCATCCATCCAACCCAGGTGCCTTACCTGCTCTCATCATCTTAACAGCTGCTTTCACTCCATCTTACCCTATTTTTCCTCCATTTTCCTCACTCACTCTCATTTTCTTAGCACTTCCCACTGCAACTACCTTTCCCTCCCTATCCTCCTTTACATTTAGCAACTCCCTAAAATACTCTGTCCATCTTCCTCTCACTGCCTTCTCTTCTGTTATCATCTCTCCATCTGCACCTTTTACCTTTTCTTCTCTACTTGATCCACCTCCTCTTCCTCTTTTAATTTCTTTCCAAAACATCTTTTTATTACTTTCAAAATTTTCTGTAATACTCTTACCCCATTTCACATCTGCTCTCTTCTTTGCCTCCTTTATCTTATGCTTAACTTCCCTTCTCTTTACTTTGTACCTCTCATACAATTCCCTCGTCTTAATTTGTAGCCAATCTATGAAAACCTGCTTCTTTTCTACAGCCTTCTTTGCTTCCTCATCCCACCACTCACTACCCTTCCTTCTATTTCCTCCTGCCCTCCTTGTTCCACACACTATCTTTGCATACCTTATGACTCCCTCCTTGAACCATCCCCATTCCTCCTCCACTCCTAGTTCTACTCTATCATTCACTCCTTCCCACTCCTCTCTCAGCTTCTTCTTATACTCCTCCTTTTCTTTCCCATTTAAACAATTCACTCTGAGTACCTCCCTACCTTCTGCCCTTTTCCTCTTTCTCCACCTATTCTCCACTCTCAATTTACCTTCCACCAGAAAATGATCTGATATTCCCCCACTCTCTCCCCTTAGAACATGTACATCCTTAACTCTTCCTACCGTACTCCTGGTCACCACTATATAGTCCATTAATGCTCTATCTGCCACCCTTCCATCCACCACCCTCTCCCATGTGTACTTATGCTTGACTTTCTTCCTAAACACTGTATTTTCTATCATCAGCTCTCTTTCGAGACACAACTCCACCATCAATTCTCCACTAAGATTTTTACCTGGAACTCCATACTTCCCAATCACTCTGTCTCTTGGTTCCTTTCCTACCCTAGCATTAAGGTCTCCCAATACAACTACATTGACATTTCTCCCTAATCCCTCTATGCACTCATTTAAATCTACCCAAAAAGCCTCCCTTTACTCTATGCTCTTCTCACTACCAGGTCCATACACACTTACAATAACCCAAATCTCTCTACCCCTGGTTACCACTACATAGTCCATTAACGCTTTATCTGCCACCCTTCCATCCACAACCCTCTCCCATGTGTACTTATGCTTGACTTTCTTCCTAAACACTGTATTTGTTATAATCAGCTCTCTTTCAAGACGCATCTCCACCATCAACTCTCCACTACGATTTTTTCCTGGAACTCCACACTTCCCAACCACCCCATCTATTAGTTTATTTCCTACCCAAGCATTAAGATCTCCCAAATACCACTACATTGACATTTCTCCCTAATTTCTCTATGTGTTCATTTAGATCTATCCAAAAAGCCTCCCTTTCCTCTACACTCTTCTCATTCTCAGACATGCACTTACAAAAACCCACATCTCCCTTCCCAGTTTCACCTTCATCCACATTAACTTTGAAGCAACCTTCCACTCCACCACATGTTTACCTATCTCTTTTACTAGTATAGCCATCCCTTCTCTCCCTCATCCTCTCTTCACTCCTGAGATCCTCCCAACTACACTCCCAAACTCAAACTCGCCAACACATCCATCTTTCTTCTCATAAACATACTGCCCATCTCTTCCCTTTTACTTTCATCTGTACCACATTTCTAGTTGGAAAGCTCCTCCCAGACCCTCTTATGCTTTTACTTTTTTATAGTAATGTCCCCTTTGGGGCTATAGAGAGTAGGATTCCTAGTCCTATCCCCATCCCTTTTTTTGTCACCTTTAAAGACTCAAGTGCGAGCACTCAGTGGCAGTATTCTTCTCCCCCAGCACAGGGTTCGGGAAAAAAAAAAAAAAAAAAAAAAAAAAAAAAGAGGAAATGAACATTCAGATAAGTGGTACAGGACTGGGGTGACAACATAATAGAGGGATATTTGCAGTATAATAAAGTATCATTTCTCTGTGAATAGAGATTACCTCTATCACACACAAAATGATGTGTGGCTCTATTCCATAGGGGCGCCCCATATAGACCTCAAAGTATCAGCTGCATGCTACTGAGTAGCTTAACCACTTCCATACGGTGACGCCTACGTAGGCATAATGAGGAGCAAGTGGGTACGCGATGATGCCGACGTCAGCATCTTGATTATATTTATTGTAGTCGTACCTACGCAACCTCCATTCTCTCTAAACTGGCTTCATCATATTTTCTATGGATATCAAAATTCATGGGTGAAAGAGAATGAACGATTGAGCACCGACTTTATTTTTTATAATGCGATTATTATGACGCAACATCGCACATCGGGCAGCTAATGCTGCCAGACGTGCGATGTGCCCCGGAGTGAAGAGGTTAACCCCACAATAACATGCAGCCAATACCCCAGACAGAGGTATATAATACCCTCCAGCCTCTCCATCATACAGATCAATCTCATAACTATCCACCATATTCAAACTGATGGAAAGAGTAATGGAAAAAATATAACTAATCTTCCTACTTCATGAAATCAACATAAATTCAAGGAAGGCCACTTCACCATCACACTTTTCACAAACATCATACAAGTGTTGGAGGGATTGGACAAGAAGGCACCACTAGAAAGAATGGTCATGGTGGCATTAAACATCAACAAGGCATTTGATAAAGTTCCTAGACATTTACTATATTTCGTATAAACACCATGAGCTTCTTCCTCCCATATAAGGGAGGTAGCCAGTTAAGGTGTGTATCCACTCCCACCATTCCACTACCTATCCACCACATTTTATTTCCTTTTCATCATAGCTCCTAGTGGATGAAGGGTCATCCCTGGCTCCTGCCCATTGCCTGGGTCAGAAGCAGTGCAGCAAGACACAGCACATACATAGCATCCCTCTCTCCTTGTCCTCTCATGCAGAAAATAGAAGAGGTGGGGAGAAATCCCTTCAGGCTGTATCAAAATATCCATACACAACCACTCTTCACTTCACCCTATTCCCTACCTTCTCCCTTCCCTGTTCAACAGACATTCCCCTCTTGCTCATAGCCCCTTTTCACCCCATCCATCCATCTCATCCTCAGTCATCCCCACAAATTCATTCCATCCACATCTGCTTTCCACACTGTTTTTGGAAATCTTTCTTCACTCATTCTTTCCATGTGCCCAAACCACCCTAGGAATCTTTCATCAGTACAACACTTGCTGACACAAACCAATACACAAACACTTGGACATGTTCTACCTGCCCTCCAGTAACCCCACTCCCACCTCCCCAACCACAGCCAGCACCCTTATCCACTCCCAATTTCCCTTAGCCCTTACCCCTGATCAATACTCCCCTTCCTTTGTCCCCGATCTCTCCTTTCCCCCCCTCTAACCCAGATCCTACACCTTCCCCATTACCACCCCAACCTCAACCCCAGACGGCAACATACAACACATACAAAACACACAACATCAACATATTACAACACAACATTGACGGTATTAACACAAAAAAACATGAACTTGAACACTTTCTTAAACAACACAACATACACATTGCGATTATACAAGAAACAAAACTAAGACACTCACACAAAACACCATCATTTCATAACTACACCACCATCAGACAAGACCGGACCAACGGCAATGGCGGTGGACTCATCAGCCTGATCCATCACTCCATCTGTTTTGTGGACACAAGTGCCACAACCAAAATTCTCCTCCCTACCACAGATAACACAACAGAAATCCAATCCATTCGAATCCGCACAGGCAACAAATCAACACTGACAATAGTTAACATGTACATTCCCCCCCAATCATCCCCCACAGTTCCAAACACCTTCAGGCCTCACTTTAGGCAACTACCCTCAATCCCCAACCTGATCATGGGTGGTGACTTCAACGCCAAGTAGTCTGCCTGGTATGTCGACAACCCTGACACAGACAGAGGGCTTGATATACAGACTCAGTTTGACACATTGACTATCATGAACAACACACATATTCATACACATATCCCACACAAAGCCCTCTACACTCCCTCCTCTCCTGATATCACCTTCTGCTCCCCCTGCCTAACCCCAACAACATCATGGAGAGTGGTCGGAACCCTTGGTTCTGACCACCTTCCAATCATCATCATCACCAAAACAAGATGCACCCCAGTTGGCCACAGACACACATACACCAATTACAAGAGAGCTAACTGGGAAGCTTTTACTAAAGAGACAGAACAACATTTTGAATTACTTAACAGTACACCAATCACAAACATAAACAATGCTGTGCACACTTTTAATACAATCATACAAAACGCAGACAAGAGATACATCCCTAGAGGCAACAGAAAATCACACAACCCCAACTTCACACCAGAAATCCAAGACCTCATCAGACAACGTGACACACTTAAACATGATACCCCCACACCTATCCCTCAAAACATAGCAGACCAAATACAAACACTAAACACTGTGATTGCTAATAAAATACACAAACAAAAAACACAAAATTGGCAAAACTTAATCAATGCACTTGATCACAAAACAAACACCAGCAAATTGTACAAAATACTCAACAGCATTATACTATCCAACAGTAACACTACACGCTCTCACACAGCAATAATCACAACAGATAATCTACCCTCAAACAGACAACAAGCAAACGCACTCATACGTCATTTTGCACAGACAAGCCATCTCACTTCTCACCCTGACGTCCGACGCACCATTCGACGTAAGAAAGACTTCCCCACAGACTCAGACTATACACCCTTCATAGACAGTCAGACAAAACTCATAATACATAATCTCAAGCACTCATCTGCCTGTGGCCCTGATAACATAAGCAACACCCACCTAAAACACATTGGACCACAAGGTATACACGCACTCACAAACATTGCAAACTACAGCTATTCACACAACACTATACCTGACATCTGGAAGCATGGTAAAATAATCACCATTCCAAAACCGAACAAAGACCCAACAATCCCAACATCGCACCGCCCAATCACACTTCTCTGCACCCCCTCTAAAGTCATTGAACGCCTAATACTTAAACTTGTCACACCACATATTCCCCTTGCTGACTCACAACACGGTTTTAGGCCACTACACTCCATAAACACTCTTCTGATAAACCTCACACAAAGAATTTTAATGGCATCAATTCAGATAGGCCCCACCACAGAACATTTCTCATAACATTAGACATTAGTAAAGCTTTTGATGCTATCCCCCGCCACAAGCTAACAAATAAAATATATAACACAGACATGCACAATAACACCAAAAGATGGCTGGCCAATTATCTGGCAGGTAGGAATGCTTACGTGTCATATAATGGCCAATCATCGCACATCAGAAACATTAAGAATGGAGTACCACAGGGCTCAGTTCTATCCACCACACTATTTAATCTATACATGCATGACTTACCCACACCAGACACCTCAGAAATACAAATCTCTTCCTATGCAGATGACATAACAATCACATGCACACATCATAACACAGACAAAGCTGCAGAAATAATCCAGCCATACCTTGATACACTCAACACATGGTTCATCACAAACAGACTCATAATAGCTCCAACCAAATCTACAGCAACACTTCTCACCAACTGGACAATAGAACACAAGTACATACCTCATCTCTACATCAACAACACTCTAATACCACACACAAACACATACATCCATGTCTTTCAAACAACACATCACAAACATAAAAAACAAATGCACACCTAGACTTAACACACTTAAGTCAATCACTGGAACGACATTTGGACAAAACAAAGAAACTAATATAACAATATACAAACAATGCATACGCTCAGTGTTGAATTATGCGAGTCCTGCATGGGCTCCTAATCTCAGTGAGACACACCACAACACCCTTCAAATCATACAAAACAAAGCCCTATAAACAATTACAGGCTGCACAAATACAACACCAACAGACCATTTACACCATGAAACAAAAGTCCTCAAAGTCAAGGACCACCTCGACATGAGAGGCACACAAACACTTGCCGCAGCCACCACAAACACATCACACCTGCTACACTACATAGCAGAACACCCACACACACCAAGAAACATTAAAACAACACCCAAAGACCTTTATTATGCACAAATACTCTCTTCTCTTCCTCCACAACCACCAAATACCAGCCTCCGGAAACATATTCTTAATCATATCACTCATCGCTCCATTAACACACTGAAAGACAACACACTGCTGCATGCCAGACCCCCTGATATCCACCCTTCTGAATCCTCGCTCCCACGAAAGGACAGAGTCCACTTGGCCAGACTGCGGTGTGGCCACCACCCAGCACTTCTAAGCTACCAGAAGAGGCTGGATGACCGCATTGTGAACAGCTGCCCAGGATGTAACACTTCACCCCATACCATACAACACATAATGGAAGACTGCCAGCTCCTTTTCCAGACCTGCTCTCTTTACTTTCTCATCCTCCACCATACTTCACAGACACTTTATCTCAAACATATTCAAACTTCTCCTTTATGCATCTCTTAGATTCCAAGTCTCAGTCCCATACAGTGTTGTAGGCACAATCAACCCTGTATACAATCTTTTCTTTGCATCCATTCCTAAATCCCTATATCTCATGTCACTTTTCAGTTCCCTTAGACATTTCTTGATTTTCTCATTGTACAGTTTACCTCCACTCCCACTCCATTTCCTGCCACATACAACCCCAAATACTTAAAACTATCCACTCCCTCCAGTCTCTCTCTTCTAAGACTACTTCCAACTGGCTGCCACCCTCTCCCCTTTTACATCTCATTTTACTGTTATCCATAGTTATCTTCAACAAGAGGAACAGAGGGAGTAATTGGTGAGGAACAGTATGGGTTTAGGACAGGCTTATGACAGGGTAGACAGGAAGGCACTGTGGGAGGTATTACAGATATATGGGACAGGAGGAAAACTGTTAAGAGCAGTCAAGAATTTTTATAAGAGTAGTAGAAAGTTGATGGTTTGAGGTAAATGTGGGACTTCACCAGGGGTGTGTGATCTTGCCATGGCTGTTCAATTCATACATGGAAGGGGTGGTGTGAGAGGTAAATGCAAAGGTAATGGGCCGGGCATTGGAGATGGTTAAAGAATATGGAGAAAATTGGGAGATAAGCCGGTTGTTGTTTGCTGATGACATTGTGCTTGTAGCAAGATCAGAGGCAGGATTAAGGAACTTAGTGACAGAGTTTGAGAAGGTGTGTGAAAGAAGGAAGTTGAAAATGTGGGTAAAAGTAAGGTGATGAGATGTACAAGAGAGGGTGGCAGGAAATTGGAAGCAAGTATTAAGGGAGAGAGACTGGAGGGAGTGGATTGCTTTAATTACTTGGGGGCAAATGTGGCAGTAAAGGGAGTGGAGGTGGAGGTAGAATGTAGATTGAGAGAGGCAAGTAAATGCCTTGAGGTATTAAAAAGTATGATGAGAAATAGACATTTAGGAATGGATGCTAAAAGATTGTATGAAGGAGTGATTGTACCAGCATCACTGTATGGGGCAGAAACATAAGAGAAGAAGAGTTTAAATGTGTTTGAGATGAAATACCTGAGAAATACAGTAGGGGTTGCTAGGCTAGAGTGAGAAATGAGGAGGTGAGTGGGGGTGGAAAGGGAGTTGGGAGATAGGGTTGATGAAAGAGTATTGGGATGGTCTGGACATGTGGAAAGAATAAGTGAAGAAAGATTAGTAAAAGAGGTGTGGAAAGCAGAGGTGGAAAGAATGAACATAAGGGTGTGACCAAGGATGAGATGAATGGATAGGGTAAAGGGGCATTGTGAAAGTGGGGTATGTCTGTTGAGGAAGGGAGAAGACAGAAGATAGGGGTGAATGGAGAATGATTGTGTATGGATGATGCTGTAATGCATGGAAGGGAGTGGTTGGGGGATAGTTGATGAGGGCGTATGTGTGAACAATATTTTGATGCAGTCCAACGTGATTTCTCCTCATCTTCTCTTTTTCTACATGAGGGGATGGAGAGGGGGTGTCACTGATTAAATGAAGCAGCCTTACTGTGGATGTGCTGTGTCTTGCTGCAGTGGGAGGGATGGAGAGATGGTGAATGGGAATAGAGTATGTGGGGATGAAATGGGTAGCAGTGGATTTTTGCCTTTGACTTTGGCTATCTCTTTTGTAAAGGGGAAAAAGCCCTTGGTGTGTGTATGTATGTATGTACCTTCGACTTTCTCTTATCATATACTCCATCTCAAACTACATCTAACCTTGCCACAAGCACAGTGTCATCAGCAAACAACAACAGGCTTACCCCCCTCCTCTATGGCCAATCATCTCCAATTACTTACCCATCACTCTTACAGTTACCTCCCTGTACCACCCCACCCCCTATCCGAGAGTTGACACCTTGATGTGGTGGATAGGCTTGAGAATCTTAATGATTATAAAATCTATGTCAATAGAGAGGAAATCTCTGCAGGGTCACCCATATTGAACAGGTTTTGTAAGGAAGATCAGACAAAGAGCAGCTCACATGCACAGTTGCAGGACCCATTGCTAACTGGCACGGCCCTGATGGTGAACAGCGAAATTCCTCATAGATATATGGGATAATGTCATAATGGGAGAGGTTTGTGGATGGAAGGGTGGCAAATAAAGCATTAATGGACTATGAAGTGGTAACCTGGGGTATAGTAGGAAGAGTTAGGGATGTACATGTTCTATGGGGAGGGAGTGGAGGAATATCAGATAATTTTTGGTGGAAGGTAAGTTGAGAGTGGAGGATAGATGGAGAAAGAGGAAAAGGACAGAAGGGAGGGAGGTGCTTAAAGTAAACTGTTTAAATGACAAAGAAAAGGAAGAGTACAAGAAGCTGAGAGAGGAGTGGGAGGGAGTGAAGGATAGAGTAGAACTAAGAGTGGAGGAGGAATGGGGAAGGTTCAAGGAGGAAGTCACAAGGCATGCAAAGTTGGCGTGTAGAACAAGAAGGATGGGAGGAAATGGAAGGGTAGTGAGTCGTGGGATGATGAAGAAAAGTGAGTGGTAGGATGAGGAAGTAAAGAAGGGTGTAGAAGAGAAGAAATGAGCATTCACTGATTGGTTACAAAATAGGATGAGAGAACTGTATGAGAAGTACAAAGAAACGAGAAGTAAAGCATAGATAAAGGAAGCAAAAAGAAGAGATGTGAAATGGGTTAAGAGTATGACAGAAAATTTTGAAAGTAATAAAAAATATGTTTTTAGGAAAGAAATTAAGAGAGGAAGAGGAGGCAAATCAAGTAGAGAAGAAAAGGTAAAAGGTGCTGATGGAGAAATGATAATGGAAGAGACAGCAGTAAGAGGAAGATGGGCAGAGAATTTTAGGGAGTTGCTAAATGTGAAGGAGGACAGGGAGGAAAAGGTAGTTGCAGTGGGAGGTGCTAAGAAAATGTGAGTGATGAGTGAGGAAAATGGAGGAGAAATAAGGGAAAATGAGGTGAAAGCAGTTATTAAAATGATTAGAGCAGGTAAGGGACCTGAGTTGGATGGGTCTCATGCAGAGTGTCTAAAAAGGGAGATACAGTGATGTTGGACTGAATGGTGAGGTTGTTTTATATTTAACCCCTTCCATACGGTGCCGCACACGTAGGCGTCATGGACTTAGATCTCGGTGGCAGCAACCAATGCCAGCCGTACGACGTGTCGTAATAATACTCGCATCATAAAATATAGTCACCGCTTATATCGATCGTTCTCTCTTCACCCGTAAATTTTGATAACCATAGAAAATGCGATTACAAAAGAATTAGAAAGAATGTCATTATGGAGGGGCGACTACAATAAATATAATCAAGACGCCGATATGGCAGCCTCGCGAATACACTCGCTCCCCATGACGCCTACGTGTGCGGCACCGTATGGAAGGGGTTAAGAGAGGGTAGAGTGTCAGACGACTGGAGGAGTGCCTGCATAGTTCCACTTTACAAGGGAATCGGAGACAAGTGTAAGTGTATTAGTTTCAGAGGAATCAGTTTGTTGATTGGAGTTCAGAAGTCTTATGGGAGGGTTCTGATTGAGAGGATTAGGAGAGGAATAGAGGGAGTAATTGGTGAGGAACAGTGTGGGTTTAGGACAGGTAGGGGTTGCATGGATCAGATTTTTGTGGAAAGACAGATATGTGAGAAAACTTTAGGAAAAGGTAAGGATGTTTTGGGCCTTTATGGATTTAGAGAAGGCTTATGACAGGGTAGACAGGAAGGCACTATGGGAGGTACTGCAGATATATGAGATAGGAGGAAAACTGTTAAGAGCAATCAAGAATTTACGAGAGTAGTAGAGCCTGTGTTAGAATTAGAAATGGAGAGAGTGAGTGGTTTGAGGTCAAGGTGAGACTTTGTTAGGGATGTATTATGTTGCCTTGGCTGCTTGATTTATATATGGAAGGGGTGGTGCAAGAGGTAAATGCAAGGGTAATGGGTTGGGGATTGAAAAAGGTTAAAGAATATGGAGAAAAATGGGAGATAAGCCAGTTGTGGTTTGCTGACGACATTGCACTTCTGGCAAGATCAGAGGAGGGATTGAGGAAGTTAGTGACAGAGTTTAGGAAAGTGTGTAAAAGATGGAAGTTGAAGATAAATGTGGGTAAATGGATGGTGATGAGATGTACAAGGGGAGTGGATGGCAGCAAATTGGAAGTGAGTATTAAGAGAGAGAGACTGGAGGAAGTGGATACCTTTAGATATTTGGGTGCATATGTGGCAGGAAAGGGAGGAGTGGTGAAGGTAAAATGTAGATTGGGATATTAAAAAATATAACGAGAAATAGACATTTGGGAATGGATGCCAAGAGGAAATTGTATGAAGGAGTGAATGTGCCGACAGCATTGTATGGGGGAGAAACATGGAACAAGGTAGGAAGAAAGGAGTTTGAATGTGTTTGAGATGAGGTGCTGAGAAGTATGAAAGGGGTTACTAGGCAAGAGTGAGAAACAAGGAGGTGAGGAAGACAGCAGGGCTGGAAAAGGAGCTGGGAGATACGGTTGATGAAAGAGTATTGGGATGATTTGGACACATGGAAAGAATGAGTGACGATTAATAATAGAGGGGTGGAAGGCAGAGGTGGAAGGAGTGAACATGAGAGGGTGACCAAGGATGAGATGGATGAGGTAAAAGGGGCACTGGAAAAGAGGGGAATGTCTGCTGTGGAAGGGAGAAGACAGAAGATAGGGGAGAATGAAAAAATAGTATATTTAAGTTAACCCATCCTCTGTAAAACCATGATGAAGGGGATCATAGTTAGTGATTGTAATATACGTATCTTCAAATATCTTTTTCTCCGATATTGAGATATTCAGTATATATATATATATATATAATATATATATGTATATATATATATGTATATATATATGTGTATGTATATATGTCTGAATGTATATATATATGTATATATATGTATATATATATATATATATACATATATATATATATATATATATATATATATATATATATAAAAGTCTAAATAAAAACATTCTTCTAAAAAACGCTGTGGAAGGGGAAAACAGGGGATTAGAGCGTGGATAGCTGGAGCCGTAGGCCGCTGTTTGCGCAGCCATGCCCCCGGCGAAGGTGGGGAGGGCGAAGCCCACGGCTTGTATATGTATATATATATATATATATATATATATATATATATATATATATATATATATATATATATATATATATATACATATATATATATATATATATATATATATATACATATATATCAGAGAACATTATCCTGGTCAAAATAGTTGTAGGGTTAAAATCACCATATCTTATTTAAGTGCATACAATTAATAATAATAAAGGTAAAATTTTAAGATAGAAAAAATATATGCGCCTAAAGTCAACATTGGGAGTACTACACTACAATTAGGTAAATTGGTTTAATACATGTTCATACAATATTTTGTACTGCTACACATACCTCATCTGCAACTACATTATCCATTTCTTTTTCTGGTGCTGGCTCCTCTTCTTTGAATCGCACCTTACTTGCAGAATGCTCACCAGTTGGATGGTGATGATCAACAATTGCTTGAACCTGAATAATGAGGATGTATTTGTTAGGATGTCTTTATAATTATGAGAATATTCAAAATTTCAAGTAAAGCGGTGGTTACAGATCTCACGTGCTTCTAAACAGCTGTATTTGCACTTTGAAATGGACCAAATGAGAGACATTTTATTTGTTACTACATGAAAAATACTATACTAAACATTTTCAAGACTCAAAGAATGGACAACCTTGTGTAAGACTGCACGTATAATACAAGTCCATAAGGCCTAGCATATGTTAATCATAATTTTATACCATCTAGCTGTTTTGCATGTGATATAGAACATGAGTCTTTCCTTATATAAACACACACACACACACACCCATAACTCAATGGTGTATTAGTAGCATTCGCAACCACTGCTACAGCGGTCCAAGTTTGAATCCCACCCAGGACTGAAATAATTTCAGTATCACTGCACTGCGAGTTGTTACTCCAATTCTCGTGGGCTGAGAGTTGGGTGTGTGTGCATGTGTAAGGTCACAGCATTACCCATAGATCAGTCATATATGAGCTTTGAGCACTCATCTGGGAGGGTAATAGTTGTCAATCACAAGTCCAACATGTGATCCAAGACCATGGTGAACCATGGTGAATCACACAAACACACACACACATAAATATATATATATATATATACATATACAGGGTGCTCAGGATAAATTTGATAATTTTTTATTTTCTATCGTTTCAGAACCATTTGAAGGATTTAATAGCAGTAAAATGCAATGGATAGCTGATTCTGTGTACTATTGGTGGGTGTGAGAGCTTGAGAGCATGGACAATTGGAAAGCACCAAAATATTGGAACAGGGTGACCTGTATCATGATGATTTGTGCTGGATTAAATTTTTTTGAGATCTTAGCTCCAGCTCAGTGCTCCTTGAATATTGTGAAGGCCATGAGATGTGAGCTGGAGAATTGCAACTGAGACGTAGAAGCAGTGGCTAGCAGGAAGGATCATAGCAGGTGTTCTGACTCAGTATGCACAACAAAATTCATCGAGAAGCTGCAAAATAAGGTGCAGCAAGATCCAGGCAAGGTAATGCAAACATTGGTGAGAGACATGGGCATCAGATTGGCGACTATGAAGAAAGCACTGAACAAGGATCTCCGCTACTCCTCATACAAGAGATGCAAGGGCCAACTATTCACAGCCAAGGCCCAAGAGAACACCTTATGAAAGCCAAGAAATTCCTCAAAAAGGTCAAACATCCAGTTGAGCCAGGGATGCTCTGGTTCTTCTCAGATGAGAAGAACTTCTGCCTGGACCAGTTGCATAATGCACAGAACAACAGGTGGCTAGCCTACAGTCCGCGCAAAGTCCTGCAATTCATGAAGATCGAGTTCCTTCAAACTGTGATGGTCTTTGGGTGCATTTCCAGTGAAGGCCATGTCATGCTGCCCCACATCTTTGAAGAGGGACTCAGACTCATTTCAGATGGCTATATTGAGTTGCCCACTGTTGTCAAAAGCTGGGTGGAGAGGGTGGCTGTGGGAAGACCATACATATGGTAGCAGGACTCAGCTCCATGTCACACCTCTGGGAAATCCAGAAGTGGCTGTCTGAAAATGTCTGACTTCACCAGTCCCAACATTTAGCCACCCAACTTGCCTGATTGCAACCCCATGCACTATTATGTGTGGGGCACAGTTGAAAAAGACACCAATCGTACTGCGTACAACACAATTGGATGAGGCAACAGTGTGTGCAAATACTATATAAGAATTTAAGAACAAACTTGATGCTGAAAGGTACAAAGATGAGTCACTACAAGCATAGCTCCCTTCTCATATAATACAACTAGGTATATACCAAGGATGAGTTGATTGCCAGGATCAAACTGGTGTTCAGGTGTCTCTCAAAGGACACCATGAAGGCCCCTTGCTACAGGTTCAGGACATGGTGGAGGCTCAGGGAGACTTCTTTGAGTCAGCTGTATTTGCCAAAGATCCTCTAAGATATGTACTTTGTATTTTGAGAATACATCAATTTTTGGCCAAGATATGATTTTTTTCTTTCAATTCTGATAGTGTGTCAAATTTATCCCAAACACCCTGTGTATATATATATATATATACATATATATATATATATATATATATATATATATATATATATATATACACACACACACACACGAGTGTGTGTGTGTATATATACCAAACTTTACAAGTAAACAAATTTTTCTAAAATGTACTTGTTATGTTAGATGAAAAGAGCAAAACACAAAGAGCATCTTCAGACAAGGATGAAGGTTCAGCATCATTCATGGACTTCTACATACCCTTTTTAATAAAAAGCTTACGGGTAAACTAATGGCATATTGGTAAGCTTATGACTTGTTAAACTGTAAGTACAAAATTCAAGTACGCAGTCTTGTATGATGGTAACCTTATCCTTTCATCCTCCACATTATCAATGCAAAAACAGGGTGCCATCATCATGCCTCACATTAATGACACCTTTCAATCATGGACAGGTGTCACTTGTTTGCTAGTTATGTTATTGTCCAAGCATTCCCTATGTTATGTTACTTGTCCAATTATTCTGTATGGACAATATCAATATCAGACAATATTAATGAATTCTAACCTTACTAAAAGAGTGAAATACCAAGGAATTTTGATGATTATTACAGTAGATGACCACAAGTCTGGACATTTTACTTTCTACAACCAGAGTTTGGTATCACTATAACATTAAGGGAGCATTTCCGGCAATTATTAAAAAATGTTTAGTACATGAGTGAATTTTAGGTAAACATTTCAAAAGAATCTCTATGATGGTGGCAACACTCATACAAAGTTATACAACTGTAATTTTTGGATTTTGCAAGCCCTATACAGGCCCCTAATCTCACTGAGACACACCACAACACCCTACAGATCATACATAACAAAGCCTTTAAGACAATTACAGGCTGTACATATACAACACCTACAAACCATCTACACCAGCGTTTCTCAACCTTTTTACCCTTGCATAACCCTTAAAATAAGTTCCATGTCTCAAGGAATCCCTCCGCAAAAAAAAAAAAAAAAAAAAACCCTGTAATTTTTGGATTTTGCAAGCCCTAAACAGGCCCCTAATCTCACTGAGACACACCACAACACCCTACAGATCATACATAACAAAGCCTTTAAGACAATTACAAGCTGTACATATACAACACCTACAAACCATCTACACCAGCGTTTCTCAACCTTTTTACCCTTGCATAACTACGGTAAATATAACAAAAGAAAAAATTAAAAGGTGTATAGACAAACTCAAAGTTAATAAAACACCAGGGCCTGACGGTTGGCATCCAAGAATCTTAAAGGAAATTAAAAATGAGATTGTTGTTCCATTAGAAATTATTTTCAAGAAATCCATCATATCCGGAGATGTCCCAAGAGAATGGAAGCTAGCTAACGTTACTCCCATATTCAAAAAAGGTGACAAAAAGAAACCAAATAACTATAGGCCTATAAGTTTGACTTCGATCGTAGGAAAAATAATGGAAACTATCATCAGAGATGATATCGAATTTCATTTAGAAAGTAACCGTTTGATAAATGATAGCCAGCATGGTTTCAGACGGAAACGTTCTTGCGTGACTAACTTACTCGAATTCTACAACACAGTTATCTCGAATTATGACAAAAGAAACAATATAGATTTAATATATCTAGACTTTGCAAAAGCTTTTGATACCGTCCCACACGAAAGACTACTTACTAAATTAGCTTTGCATGGAATAAGTGGTAGCCTATTAGGTTGGACTAGTAATTGGTTGAAAGGTCGAAAACAGAGAGTTGTTTTAAATGGAAAAACTTCTGGATGGAAAAATGTTGCAAGTGGAGTTCCTCAGGGTTCCGTTCTTGGGCCACTTCTATTCATAGTATATATAAATGATATAGACAATGGACTAAAATCTACTGTTTCCAAATTTGCTGATGATACAAAACTGTGCGGAGTGGCAAATGATCACTCAAACCAATTAGATATTCAAGAAGATTTAGATCAATTACAGCAATGGTCTGAAAAGTGGCTAATGAAATTTAACACAAGTAAATGCAAGGTAATGCACATAGATAAAAATAACAGTAAGTACAATTACAAGTTATTTGGAAATTCGTTAACAAAAGTGGATAGTGAAAAAGATCTCGGCGTAATTATCAGTAACGACCTCAAATCATCCAAGCAGTGTATTTCAGCCTCTGAGAAAGCAAATAAGATTCTGGGATTGATTGCGCGATCTTTTGATTTCAAAAGTCCATCACTCATTAACAAGCTATATAAATCGTTAGTTCGTCCACATTTGGAATATGCTGTTTCCGTATGGTCACCGAATCTCATTAAAGACATTGACAGACTGGAAAAAGTACAACGGCAAGCCACAAAACTCATTCCAAATATAAAAAATAAATCATACGAAAATCGACTTAAGCACATGAATCTGTTTTCCCTAAAAAAGCGTAGACTCAGAGGTGACTTGATACAGGTCTTTAAGATTTTAAAGGGAATTGACAACATCAAAAGTGACCAAATTTTCACATTGAATGAGAATCAGACAAGAAACAATGGTCTCAAACTGTCCGGAAATAGATTCAATTTGGAAGTAGGTAGAAACAACTTTGCCAACCGTGTAGTTAATGAATGGAATAAACTTCCTGCACAGGTAGTGCAATGTAGTTCAGTTCGAAGCTTTAAGAATCATTTAGATAAATACCTAAGTAAGATGCTGTAATGATTATAATTTATGTTATATTATTTGTTTTTGTTTTGTTATAATTTGTCTGTCTGATTTTCATTTATTATTAGTTATATGTCAATTTATAATCATTTACTATTTACCTTTTTGTTTGTTATTCAACTATACCTATGCATTTATTTATGTATTTTATTTGTTATTTTTACATTATTATAGTTTTAATTTATTATTATGATTTTTTTTTTTTTTGCATCCGACCTAGATATGGATCAAAAGGTCTCCTGTCGGCATGCTACGCCTTTGTAATCCTTTGTAAACCCTTAAAATAAGTTCCATGTCTCAAGGAATCCCTCCGCAAAAAAAAAAAAAATATACCATAATGGTATCTTTCTCATTTCATTTTATTTTTTGTAATAGTAGGTTAGATAGGATGATGTCTACATTACATTATTACATTAACCAAGAATATGTCGTGCATGTATAATTATATTACGTATATGAAATTAAATGAAAAATCAAAAGTGCATTAGCTTATCTCACTTGTTCTTGCGGAACCCTTAGGGACTTTTGTGGAACCCTGGTGGAGAAACACTGATCTACACCATGAAACCAAAGTTCTTAAAGTCAAGGATCACCTTGACATGAGAGGCACACAAATGCTGCAGCCTCAACACAGCACACCTATTACAGGACAATACAAAATTGCTACAAAGGAAATTAAAAAAGTCAACTTGGAAAGGGACCTAGGAGTAACTAGCACCCATGACATGACACCAAACATATCAACAAATTAGTCAGAGAAACTTTCAATTTATTAAGATCAATGAAAGTGTCTTTTGATTACATGGATGAAGAAATGGTAAAGAAAATATTAGTTACAATGATAAGACCAAAATTGGAGTACGCTGCAACATTATGGACACCTAGTACAAAAAAAGAACATTAAGAAATTAGAAAGAATTCAAATAGTAACGACAAAGATGGCACCAACACTCTCCAATTTGACATACGAACGAAGATTGGAGAAACTCTATCTACCCTGGAATAAAGAAGAGAAAGAGGAGACCTGCTAACCATATACAGAATTATGAAAGGGATGGAAGTCCTTGATAGACATGACTTATTAAAGTGGGATAGAAGAAAAACCAGAGGACACAAAGAGAAACTTAAAAAGGATAGCTACATAAGAGATCTGAAAAAGAATAGCTTTTCACACAAATTGAATGAAGAAACGATGAGTGCAAAAACTATACAAGAATTTAAGGTTAAACTGGATACTGAAAGATACAAAAGCGGGTCACTATGAGCATATACACTTTTTGCTAGTTTTACTTCATTCATTCTTTCCATATCCCCAAAATATATCAGTATTATTTGAATCTCATATGGCTGCTCTCCTTCTACTCCCAATCTTGACTTCAACTCTTTATTTCTTACTTTATCATTACTTATATCCTTCACCATACCTCTTAAACACTTCATCACAAACATATTTAGACCTTTCCCTTTTGCCTCCATTAACTCCTTCCCTGGCAACTTTTTTTTTGCCAGAAGTGTTCCAAAATATTTTTTCTTTCTTTTTTAATAGTATTTCTTATGATGTTTTTCTTAAAACTATTCAATTTTCAATTATCTGATATTTCAAAAATAAAGTCTAAGAATTTATTTCCCTATGTAGGCATGGACAAGTTTACTCAATTATTCTCATTATATGAATATATATATATATATATTTATATATATATATATATATATATATATATATATACACACACATACATATATACACTTAACCATCCTCATCATGCATAATTGAGGCATCTATCACCATGCAATAGCCAAAATCATGATAGCCAAACTGAAGAACCTATGGTAATAATTCAAATTGACACTAGGACCTCCAAACTGTCATTTTTTTTTTTTTTTTTTCATCTTGCCCAGTTTTTATACCATATAATAGTATAAAATTGAAGAAATAACATACATACAAAGAATATAAAGAAAATAGAAAGAATCCAGAGAGCAGCAACAAAAATGGCACCTGCACTTGCAAACTTGTCATATGAGGAGAGATTGGCTAAACTGGAGTTACCGACTCAGGAGCAAAGAAGAGAGAGAAAGGTGACCTATTGACCATCTACAGAATCATGAAAGGCACAGAAATACTCAATAGAGAGGACTTGTTAAACTGGGACAGGAGAAGCACAAGAGGACATGGAAAGAAAATAAAAAGAACATAGTTACAGAAGAGATCCGAAGAAAAACATTTTTCCACAAAAAGTGGTGGACACTTGGAACAAACTGGCCAATGAAATAGTGTGTGCAAAAACCATTCATGAGTTTAACCCCTTCAATACGATGATGCCTACGTAGGCGTCATGAGGAGCAAGTGGGTACGCAAGGATGCCGATGTCGGCGTCTTGATTAAATATATTGTAGTTGTACCTGCGTGACCCCCATACTCTGTAAACTGGTTTCATCATATTTTCTATGGTTATCATAATTTACGGGTGAAAGAGAACGAGCAATACAGCGGTAACTTTATTTTTTATAATGCGAGTATTATGACGCAACATCGCACATCTGGCAGCTAATGCTGCCCGCGAGATTTTGGCCCGGAGTGAAGGGGTTAAGAGCAAACTAGACACTGCGAGATACGAAGGCGGGACACCACGTGCATAGCTCCCCTTCCCGCAAAATACAACTAGTTAAATATACCAAAGTCTTTTTCCCCCATTACAGGGGAGGTAGCCAAAAAACAAAGACATAAAAATTGCTCCCACCCATTCCATCCCCACATACTCCACTCCCATCCATCCCCCTCCCTCCCTCTTATCATAGCATCTCCTGGAAGATGGGTCATTTCTGCATGCAAGACATGGCATATCCACAGCAAGGCCACTTCATTAAATTGGCGAACCCCCCTCTCCGTCCCCTCATGCAGAAAGGGAGAAGTGGGGAGAAATCCCTTTGGGCTGTGTCAATTTATTTTTCACATACTCCCTCACCCCCATCACTATCCCATTCCCCCTCATGCATCATCCATACACAACCATTCTCCATTCACCCCTATCTTCTGTCCTTTCCCTTCCTCCCTCAACAGACATTCCACTCTTTCCCAATGCTCCTTTTACCCCATCCATCCATGTCATCCTTGGTCAACCCCTCATGTTCACTCCTTCCACACCTCTTTTACTAATCTTTCTTCACCCATTCTTTCCATGTGTCCAAACCATCCCAATACTCTTTCATCAACCCTATCTCCCAACTCCCTTTCCACCCCTACTCTCCTCCTCACTTCCTCATTACTCACTCTATTCAGCCTAGTAACCCCTACAATACTTCTCAGCACCTCATCTCAAACACATACAAACTCCTCTCTTCCTCCCTTGTGTTCCATGTTTCCACCCCATACAGTGTTGTTGGCACAATCACTCCTTCATACAATCTCTTAGCATCCATTCCCAAATGTCTATTCCTCATTACACTTTTCAATCCACCACGGCATTTACTCACTTCTCTCAATCTACATTCTAACTCCACCTCCACTACACCCTTTCCTGCCACATTCACACCCAAGTATCTAAAACTATCCACTTCCTCTAGTCACTCTCCCTTAACCCCTTCCATACGGTGCCGCATACGTAGGCGGCATGAGGAGCAAGTGGATACGCGAGGCTGCCATATCGGCGCCTTGATTATATTTATTGTAGTTGCCCCTGTGCAATGACATACTCTCTAAACTGTCTTCATCACATTTTCTATGGTTAACAAAATTCACGGGTGAAAGAGAGAACGATCGATATAAGCGGTGACTATATTTTATGATGCGAGTATTATTACGACACATCGTACGTCTGGCAGCTAATGCTGCCCGCGAGATTTTGGCCCGTACTGAAGAGGTTAATGCTCACTTCCAGCCTGCTGCCACTTTCACCCCTTGTACATCTCATCACCTTACTTTTACCCACATTTATCTTCAGCTTTCTTCTTTCACACACTCTCCCAAACTCTGTCACCAATGTCCTCAATCCCTCCTCTGATCCTGCTACAAGCGCAGTGTCATCCACAAACAACAACTGGCTCACCTCCCATTTTTTTTCCATTTTCCTTAAACATCTCCAATCCCTGACCCACCAACCTTGCATTTACCTCTTGCACCACCCCATCCATGTATAAGTTGAACAGCGAGGGCAACATAACACATCCCTGATGTAGTCCCACCTTTACCTTGAACCACTCACTCTCTCCATTTCTAATCCTGACACATGCTCCACTAATCTCGTAAAAACAGGTACAGGTTCTTCACATTATTATTCTTTTTTAACATAATGGTATTTCTAAGAAGGGGACAATATTAGAATCAAAAGATGGGTTTAACATAGCTCAAACTTAGTCCCTGTTTTTAATGGAAAGAAATGTGCTAAACATAAACTACTATTTTTATGTTCTGAAAACATGAACTGCACAAATAATGTGGAGATATCTGTAACCAATCTTATTTCCCCTAGAAATAAAGTTTGATAAACAGATTCACTTTTATTTTATCTGCATAAGTTTATGACTTGTGATTATCTCCAGTACAATATAACTGTAATAATAATGCTCTTTATAACTTAAATTAACATTATAATTCTTAATTTTCTATCATCAAAAACTAAAAATACTAGTCACATGAAAACTGAAATTCAACCTTTAGTTTGGCAAGACATCTCTGACACAAAGTTCTACCACTTTAGTAAAAGAATAGAGGCAGAATTTAGTTAACTCATACAACTGTACAAGAAAAGACAAAAAAGCACCATGGTTTTAGGGAATTATGAAAACACAAGTGACCAATGATGGGTACCTACTTGTGGTGGTCCTACAAGGTTAACAGTGAAGCTGGCCATTTACAAAACCTTTCACCACCCTAATCTCCATTAGAAGGTCCAACCCTGAGTGGCTGACACTCAGTCTCAAGATTTCATTCCATCATTGTCAACTGTATTTTTCTACACACTTTCCCAGATGGAGAACTGATAAATGGCAACTGTTCCCCAAGTTCTACTAGCCAGTGACACACAAACAGTCCCACACCAATACAGTACACACAACAGTCCAAAGTGTCTTCAGAGAGAGATCTGTGGTAGAGTTCAAACACTGGTGCCAGCTGTTGTGGGGCTGCAGGTTTATGAAAGTTGAGCAACGATTATCACTGTTATGAAAGCACAATTTGAATTTGCTCTTTTTTCAGTTAAAACTCTTGTGCTTATCAGGTTAATTGGCACATTAGTTATCTTCTTTCTACACCAATATAAAAACAAAATTATTCCAATTCTAATCACACTATTTTTGACTACATAAAGTGAGGAAACATTGCTAGCCTTTACTTGAACATGCACTATGACAAACATGCAAGCTAGGAATAGAGGCAGTAGAAAATACTGTCCTCTGCATTAACACACCAGTGGAAGTCTGTCTTCAATATTGACATTCTCAAACCCAAGATCCGTCTGAGGAGAAGGCAGCAGAAGGAAAAGAATGGAATGTATTAGATCTACAACCCTGAGATTGTGTGGTGTGGCATTATACACCAAAACTAGAGAGTAAAACAATTACTACTCAGTACAATATACATCATTAAATATGCTGGATCTGTAATGAAGAATCAACATGCTAACCATTCATTTCTCATTCAAGGTGGGACACAAGCATGTTTCTACATCTCACATCTGGAAAAAGTAAAAAGTCATGGAAGGAGTTCAGAGAATGCTGACTGACTTTTATCTACTCTACTAAAACGGTTGAGAGAAATAATTAAGATACTTACAATATTAAGCTTCTCCTTGCGATTAAGTCTCAATTCTTTAAGCATCTGTGTTCTCTGTTCCATCATAAGGGTACGTTCATATGTGTAAGATGCAATATCACTATCCATCTAGAATAAGAAAATACAAAATATATGATTCAATATACTGAACTCTGTCTTTTTCATACTCCTAGACTTTTACCTATTTGTACTTTACAGGTGGACTGCTGTGATGGGAAAGCTGTATATTTTACTATCTTTTCTGCACATAATTTTTGCATTATGTTCTTGTACTCTCTGACAGCTGAAGTTACATTCATCTAAGAATTTCTTTATTTTCATCCACTTACGCAATGTTAACACACACCCTAACTTCCTTCTTTCCTTTATCATCTCCAATTCCTCTTGAGTAATGCAAACTCGGATTCCTGGGTCCATCTCATGATGGTTCTCTGTAATTCCTTTGAGCTTGGTCTAAGGTAGCAACAATTCCCACATTAGATGGCATTTTCCTGTTTATTCTGGATACTGCCAGATTACTCTGTTCATTTGTGCAGAAACCCGTTGGTATCAAAGGGGATATGCCCTATTTTAGTTAAGCCCTTCCATCCCAGATAGTGCTCTTGTTTGCATTCCTGTTACATCTCTGTGGCAACTCTACAGCAAAGGGGTTAAAGGCAATTATAATATCTATCAGGTGAATGCTCTTTCTTTTACTTTGTTCATATGGTCCTCAGATTTTATGGCCTTGTTGATAATAAATCTTAGTTCCTTTTCTCCCCCTGACTTCTTTACTTCATTATGTATGTAACCTGTATCCTAATAATCACAATGTCTGCAACATTTATGCAAGTTCTACAGGTAAACACTAGTCTCCATTTCATTATACTGTATTCAACCTATGCTACTCATATTTATTTTGAGATAGAGCTATGAAGGGCACATGTAGCCCTAATGAATCTATATAGTGTTTTCTAAGATCTATAATATATATCACTCCAAACATTTTGCTAAATGACTAGGGCAAGAAAAGTTAAACAAATAGTCACCATTTCAACAACATCAACTTCAGCTTCAATACGTAAGTGGTACAAAAATGTCTTCAGGTCTTTCTTCATTTGAATGCTATTATCCTCCAGCTGAGCCACAGTGAAAATGCGCATCTTACAATTCTTCCATACCTGAAAAATAATTTATGAAATACAGTTTATAAGAGCAAATTTTAGATTTAAGATTTCTTAATTTGGTCAATCTTATGAGTAAACTTCCCAAATTTAGGCTTTGGTTAGTTTTTCAGGTTATCTTGACTGATAAATTACAGACTGCTCTGAGAATGGATCCTGAGGAAAAAAACAGATGCACACCAATTATACAAAACTATATTAATCAACAATTCTTTTATTGAGCAAAATTAATGAAGGAAAAAAAAATACAACCTATCTGCTGTTACCCACATTGAAGTTTTCATCCCCATCATACTTGTCCTTTCACTCCTTCCTAAGCACTGAAAACTGTACCCCATTTCTTCCCCAGCAATACTGTGAGATCATTCCTGGTAGATCACTTTCCTTTCCAACCAATTCCGACTCTTACACCCATGTTTATTCAACATCCTTATCAGAACCTCTTGTGCCATCACTCACCCTATCCTCCAATCTTTTCCTTCCTCTATCTCCCAGCACCACTGATTCATGCATTCTTGAAAAATACCCACTATCATCCATTCTTATGACACGACAATATCTCATCTGTGCCTCATTCCCTTCAGGATTCCTATCTATATATATACATAAGGCTCCTTCCCTTATAAAAGAAGTGGCCAACCAAGGCATGCAATCACCCCCACCTATCCTGTTCCCATCCATCATCCATTTATTTCCATTTTATCACAGCTCCTCATGGATGACAGGTCATACCTGTCTCCTACCCACTGCCTGGGTCAGAAGTAATGCAGCAAGTCACAGCACAGCCCCACCACTTCATTTACTTAGTGATTTTCCCTACTCATCCCCTCATGCACATATAGAGAAGATTGGAAGAAATCCCTTCAAGCCACATAAACTTATTATCCATACACAATCATTCTCCACTCACACCTATCTCTTGCCTTCTCCCTTTCATGATCAACAGATATTCCTTTTTAACCCCAAAGCAGATTGTGCCTTCTTAGATTTACAAAAAGCATTTGACAAAGTACCACACAAAAAGCTAAGAAAAAATTTAAACATTAGGTGGTCCACAAGGAAAGTTATTGGAATGGATGAAAGATTTCTTGAACAGGAGAAAAATGAGGGTGGTGCTCAGAGACAAGAGTTCAAATTGGGAAGAAATGATAAGTGGAGTCCCACAAGGCTCTGTATTGGCTCCAATAATGTTTGCCATATATATAAATGATATGGATGGTGTGGAATGTTATATGAACATCTTTGCAGATGATGCAAAACTACTAAAGAGAGTAAGTATAGAGGAAGATTGCAAATCACTACAAGAAGACCTGGACAAAGTCTGGAGATGGAGTCAGAAGTGTGAAGTGAAAATTTCAACATCAAGAAATGTAGTATGATGGAATTTGGAAAAAGCAAAAATAGAATATAGGGACAATATAAAAATTGTACAAAGGAGGTTAAAAATGTCAACTCTGAAAGGTACCTAGGAGTAACTATCACCAATGACATGACACTAGACAAACATATCAACAAATTAGTCAGAAACTTTCAATTCATTAAGATCAATGAAAGTGGCCTTTGACTACCTGGCTGAAGAAATGGTAAAGAAAATATTACTTACATTGATAAGACCAAAATTGGAGTACACTGCAACACTAAGGACACCCAGTACTAAAAAGAACATAAAGAAATTGGAAAGAATTCAAAGAGCAACAAAAAAGATGGCACCAACACCTTCCAAATTGACATACAAACAAAGATTGGACAATCTTGAACTACCAACCCTAGAACAAAGAAGAGAAAGAGGATCACTACAGTCCTAACCATCTACAGAATTATGAAAGGGATGGAAGTCCTTGATAGAGATGATTTATTAAAGTGGAAAAGGAGAAAAACAAGAGGACACAAAAAGAAACTTAAAAAGGATAGTTACAGATGAGATCTGAAAAAGAATAGCTTCCAACACAGAGTGATAAATATCTGGAACAAACTGAATGAGGAAACAGTGAGTGCAAAAACTATACAAGAGTTTAAGATCAAACTCGATGCTGAAAGATACAAAAGCGGGTCATTACGAGCATAGCTCTCTTCCCATTAAATACAAGGGTAGTTTCAAAAGTAATGCCTCCTATTTTTTCACTCGTAACTCAAAAAGTTGAAAAGCTATGAAGATGGGAGTGACACCATTCAAACGAGCGGACATTTTTGCTCCAGAATTCATTTCTCCACATAACCTACCCCCTACCCCCATCCCCCACTTTCCCCAGCATTTATCAAGGGCCTGTGCATGGCCATCCGGAGCACAGTTTGCACTCACATCTCTGTCACCACTCTGGAATCAACGAACCCATCTCTTAACAGTGCTGACGTTAAGTGCCTCGGCTCCTTAAACGTTCACCAAGTGTCCTTGAATGTCGAATGGTTCCCCTTCTTCTGCATTGAGGAATTCAATGATGCATCTCTGCTTCTGACGTACATCCATGACAGGAATTACTTTAATAGACTGTCACACCATCAATATTCGCAACAGAAAAATAAAATATTCAGTTTATGTGTGCAAAGGTTCAGTTATTATAACAATGCCATAAATAATCCCTACAGATTCCTTGGTGTATAATGATAAAATAGGAGGCATTACTTTTGGAACTACCCTTGTACAACTAGGTAAATACACCCCAACCAACAGCTTCCACAAGCTGGCTAAACCAGGTGAGAGTAGCTAAGAGCAGCCAAAGAATCTGAATCCCTCAGCAAGGTAGGGCTTGCCTACCTTCACATACAAAGACTGGATCTGGAGGACTGAGCAGGTGGAAACCACCAGATTTGATCAACAGGCAAGAAGGTGGACCCAGCAAGTATTGTGGAATGCAACTATGGCACAGTGAGACAAAAAGGACACTGTTGGCCATCCATTGCATCCCAATCTATCTCCAGTCATCTTGATTCATCTTGTCACTAGATCAAGATGGGCCAGGATGATAGAGGCTGACAACCTGCATAACTCTCCTTCAATTGAATCCAATTCATACACAAGTCATGACTTCTACCATCTTCACCTCACCTCCTTTGACATCACTATATTCTTCTCCATCCAAACTCAACATCAAAATTCAGCCTCTCAGATGTCTATAGGGGAAAATGGTCCCAAGGAGACTGAACATATTCAAGGTCAAGCACTCTCTGGCTGAAATATTGGAAATCAGATTGGAGCCCCTAAGTCAAGATATCAGGAATGTCGAAGCTGAGAGGGCTGTCCTTCGAGATACCATCTATGCCACTGCCTTTGAGGTTGTAGGTCCCACCACTTGAAAGCATCAAGACTGGTTTGAAAACAACAATGCAAAGTGGGCAGCTAGCCCGAGACATGCGGGAATGTTAGACTTTTGGTGCAAGCACATCTGACCCTGTATTTTCCCTGTATCATTGCCTGCCCCTCTACACCATACCTGCATATCTATTAGAACAGAAATGCAAGTCTGTGAGGTGCATGTGTAGTGAGTTGGAAAATGCAATGGAGCTTAATTATGATGTGAAATGCAAATCAATGGTGTTGGTGCTAAACCATGTGTGTTACTATGGTGAATTGGTGGCAAGTGCTTAATGACCTTGATTCCCATGTTTGCTGTGGATTGTTAGTTGATTTATGCCATATCCTGACTTATTTCTATTTCTTTCTGTACATGTTGATAGTATCCGTATATGTGTGAATGTGTAGCTTTGTTCCATTTACATCATATATTATCCAATTTATATGTGTAACCTTGATTTCTCAATAGATGTGGTAAAGGAGACCTGCATGTTTCTATTTACTCCCACCATCTTTCTCACTACTACTGGACTCAGCAAATCCTGGGGTTAATGTTTTTAAGACAATGTCAGGAGCTAATTGGAGCCTAGGATGTTTGTTTCATTACCATTAAGTTACCAGGGAACTGTGAATTTTCTGCAAGAGAGGCCTGAGCAACAATTAGATAAATACACAACAATGCTTAGCATCTCCCAAACAAAAATCATTAGATCCATTACACTAAATCCAAGACCACACACCAGTGCACTTCAGAACAATATTTGAATCAAAGTAGTACCTAAAAACTGAAGGACTTAGAGATAGCTACTGATATCTATTGGGCAAACTTTCAGTATAAGGATATAAACATTCAGGCAAACATTTTGACCATTCTTTTAAATACAGGAAAAAAATCAGGGCAATTGATTTATTTCAAACGCAAAGCATAAATCAATCATATAGGCAAATTCAAACATTACCTTATGCTGACGCAGAAGAAATGGTAAAAGCATAAGGAGTCCTCCATCATGAACAATCCACCAAATATCGATTGTTCCAGAAACCTGAAAAAAGGGGGGGGAGGGAATCATGGCTATGACTATGGTTACTAGTTGTTTCTTAAGTTGATACTGTTGTATTAATCACATCTATTGGGAAAAAAAAGGCATATAAAATTCTTTCAAACTAGATAAAAATGAACAATTTGTCTAACCTTGCATTGTGAATCTGGATAGAAGTTGATGCCCTTTGGAACAAGGAGGGCCATTTTTGCTGCTGATACATTACGAACTGTATCCAGAAACACTCGCCATGATCTTTCATCTGGAGAATGTCTCCAACCATATGGCCATCCAAGAATAACTGTGTTGGGCTTCATACCACCTAAACCACATGTCTGTACCCTATGAATTAAATCAACAATGAGACAACCAAGTAAATGTAAATTTGTTTATCATTCTCTCATATTCACAATCTCCATCAACCTTTCAATTGTTACTCTCATAACTGGACTCACATATTAACTTTTTGACTACCAAATAACCACTTTAGTATGAGTCAAATTCTTGCACACAACATTGGCTGCCATATAAACAATGCATCACACTACTTGCATTATCAAATATAAAGTCACTGCAGTATTACTCATTCTCTTTTACTCTGAGTAATAATAAGCACAGAAAACATGATCAAACCAGTTCACAGAATCCAGGGTAACTCGTGTGCAACTGAAAAAAAAGAGAGAGAGAGAGAGAGACGCCAACACCAGCATACTGAAGTAGTTAAGTTGAATAAAGTTGTCTGCATGGTACCTGTTGTGACATGGAGAAATGTAATGTACACAAGCTTTGAATCTTTGAATAATGAGGGTTTCCCTTCACTGAATAAAATGGATAAAGGTATTTTTATGTGCAAGTGGTTAGCACCTAATGTCCCTATGGATCAATTTTGGCAAGCAAAACACCAGATTGTTGTCTCCTTTAGCATGTGGTTTCAAATACTTTATATGGCCCATGCCACTCTTCTGGCTGGTCTTCAAGGAGTCAAAAAAAACTTTGACACACCAATGAACCACATTCTGGAACAGATGTCTAGAATGAGCTCTGGAGTGCAGCACTTTTTTCCGCTAAGTTGTTGTTGTTGTTGTCATTCCCTAGACAACAGTCCCGTCTCCCCAAGGAATGCTACAGCCAAAACTGGGTTTTCCCACAAATCCTTTATAGTGTATGTTGTGTTGTTTGCGTGCATGATTGTGTATAATGCAGTCTTCCATTATGTGCTGTATGGTATGGGGTAAAGTGTTACATCCTGGGCAGCTGTTCACAATGCGGTCATCCAGCCTCTTCTGGTAGCTTAGAAGTGCTGGGTGGTGGCCACACCGCAGTCTGGCCAGGTAGACTCTGTCCTTTTGTGGGAGAGAGGATTCAGAAGGGTGGATATCAGGGGGTCTGGCATGCAGTAGTGTGTTGTCTTTCAGTGTGTTAATGGAGCGGTGAGTGATATGATTATGAATATGTTTCCGGAGGCTGGTATTTGGTGGTTGTGGAGGAAGAGAAGAGAGTATCTGTGTGTGATACAGGTCTTTGGGTGTTGTTTTAATGTTTCTTGGTGTGTGTGGGTGTTCTGCTATGTAGTGTAGCGGGTGTGATGTGTTTGTGGTGGCTGCAGCAAGTGTTTGTGTGCCTCTCATGTCGAGGTGGTCCTTGACTTTGAGGACTTTTGTTTCATGGTGTAAATGGTCTGTAGGTGTTGTATTTGTGCAGCCTGTAATGGTTTTTAGGGCTTTGTTTTGTATGATTTGAAGGGTGTTGTGGTGTGTCTCACTGAGATTAGGAGCCCATGCAGGACTCGCATAATTCATCACTGAGCGTATGCATTGTTTGTATATTGTTGTATTAGTTTCTTTGTTTTGTCCAAATGTTGTTCCAGTGATTGACTTAAGTGCGTTAAGTCTAGATGTGCATTTGTTTTTCATGTTTGTGATGTGTTGTTTGAAAGACATGGATGTATCGTATGTTACACCAAGAATTTTCGGTGTGTTTGTGTGTGGTATTAGAGTGTTGTTGATGTAGAGATGAGGTATGTATTTACCTAGTTGTATTTACCTAGTTGTATTTTGCGGGAAGGGGAGCTATGCTCGTGTTGTCCCGCCTTTGTATCTCGCAGTGTCTAGTTTGTTTTTAAACTCATGAATGGTTTTTGCGCATACTATTTCATTGTCCAGTTTGTTCCAAGTGTCCAAAACTCTATGAGGAAAACTGTTTTTCTTCAGTTCTCTTCTATAGCTATGTTTTTTTATTTTCTTTCCATGTCCTCTTGTGTTTCTTTTGTCCCAGTTAAGTAAGTTCTCTCTATCGAGTACCTCTGTGCCTCTCATGATTCTGTAGATGGTCAATCGGTCACCTCTCTCTCTTCTTTGCTCCAGTGTCGGTAACTCCAGTTTAGCCAATCTCTCCTCGTATGATAGGTTTGCAAGTGCAGGTGCCATTTTTGTAGCTGCTCTTTGGATTCTTTCTATTTTCTTTATATTCTTTTTGGTACTGGGGGACCACAATGTCGCCGCATACTCTAATCTAGGCCTTATCAATGTAACCAATATTTTTTTCATCATGTCTTCGTCCAAGTATGTAAACGCCACTTTTATTGATCTTAGCAAGTTGTAAGTCTCCCCGACAATTTTGTTAATCTGTATATCATAGGACAAGTCGTTCGTGATAATTACTCCCAAATCTTTTTCAGATCCTACTTTCTTTACTTCTTTGGTTCCAATTGTATATTTTCCTGATATTCTGTTTTTGCTTTTTCCAAACTCCATTATGCTACACTTCTTAGTATTAAAGTCCACTTCCCATTTCTGACTCCAGTTCCATACCCTATTTAGGTCTTCTTGCAGTGCTTCACAGTCCTCATCAGTTTCTATTTTCCTTAGCAGTTTGGCGTCATCGGCAAAGAAGCTCATGTAGCAGTTCGCGTCCTCGTCCATGTCATTCATATCGTTAGCAAACATTATTGGTGCCAGCACAGATCCTTGCGGTACTCCACTGATCACCTCTTTCCAATCTGAATATTTTTCTCTGAGCACTACTCTCATCTTTCTACCAGTCAGAAAGTCCTCTATCCATTTTAGTAGGTTTCCTTGTATTCCTCCTATGTGTTCCAGTTTTTTTAGTAGTTTTCTGTGTGGTACTTTGTCAAAGGCTTTTTGCAAGTCTAGGAATGCACAATCAGCCCATCCATTTCTTTCTTGCACTATGTCTATTAGTCTTGAGTAAAAGCATATTAAGTTTGTGGAGCATGATCTTCCTTGTCTGAATCCGAATTGTCTTGGGTTTAATATGTCATTGTCTTCCAGATGTTTTACCCATCTATTCTTGATTATTTTCTCACAAATTTTGGCTATGGTGCTTGTTAGTGATACTGGCCTATAGTTGGTGGGTTCTTCCTTGTTTCCTCCTTTGTATATTGGTACAATGTTAGCGTTTTTCCAGTCCTCGGGTATCTTTCCTTCTTTGAGTGAGCTGTTTATTAAGATGTGTATTTTGTCTGTTAGTTCTTCTTTGCACTCCTTTAGAATCCAATTTGCAATACCATCTGGGCCATGTGATTTTCTGACATCCAGCCTTGATAGATGTTCTGATATTTCCTTTAGTGATGCTGTAAACTCATTCATGAGGGGAGATTTCTTGTTTTTATCAATGTCACAATTTGGTATTTTCTCTCTGGTGAAAACAGATTTAAAGTGATTGTTCATGACTTCAGCCATCTCTAAATCTTCTGTGTATTCTATGTTTTCTTGGCATAGTTTCACCATTTCCTGTTTGTTTTTAAGTTTACCATTCACATACCAATAGAACAGTTTGGGTTGCTCTTTGCATTTATCTATAATGTCCTTCTCATGGTTCCTTTTTTCCTCTCTTCTCACATTAACATACTCATTTCTACAGTTAACATAAATTTGCCATTTGCTTTGTTTTTTGTCTTTTCTCCACTTTTTCCAAGCTTTGTCCCTTCTGTCTTTTGCCTCACTGCATCTTTTGTTGAACCAACATTTAATGTACTCTCTCGCTTTTGTCTTGGTACATACCTGTTTACACCTTCATTGTAGTTTTCCATCAATATATTCCATTTCTCTTCCACTGTTGTCTCTTCCCTGTAAAATTTTTCCCAGTTTACATTCCGGAAGAATGTCTTTAGTTTGGTAAAGTCTGTTTTGTTGTACATCAGTCTTCCTTTCCTATGCTTTTCGTTCCTCTCTATGTCTATTTCTTCCTTTAGTACAGTTTCGATGAGTACATGGTCACTCTTTCCAATTGGTGTCTCGTACTGGACTTTATGCACTATTTCAGGTTCTGTTGTAAATATTAGATCTAGTTTCGATGGCTCTTCATTATTTCTGTACCTTGTGTTTTCACGGACCCATTGGGTCATTGTGTACTCCATGGTCATATCTAGCAGTACATTGCCCCACAAGTCATCTCCTCCTTGCACTGTCATGCTGTCCCAACAAATTTCTTTGCAATTGAAGTCCCCCATAATTACCAGATTACCCTTACCCATTAGTATCTCATTTAGTGATTTTCTTGTATCATCTAGCATTTTTGTATGTTAGTTTTCTTTCCAAGCGCTTGTTTTTGGAGGCACATACGTCACCACAAACTTTCTACTTTTCATATTCTTGCCTTCGACTTTTATCATGATCAATTCAACATTACCTTTGCCCTCTGCAATTTTTGTCACCTTTAGGTCTTTCTTGGCCAAGAACATGATTCCCCCTCCCTGTTTCTTGTCCCTGTTTTTTATCCAGTGGTTGTATAAACCTTGTCCGATAATAGTGGATGGTATTTCACCTCTTAGTTTAGTCTCTACAATTCCCATTATGTCTGGTTTTGCTTCTAACAGATAATCATTGAGTTCGTTCAGTCCCGAAATTAGTCCGTCAATGTTGGTATAGGCCACTTTTAATTTTCTTCCTTCTCCCTGGTTTCTTCTTCCCTTGGTTTTTTCGTTTTGATGCACCATTGTCTTAATCTCAAGTCTATTACTCTCCACTGGAATTCTTTGCATTCTGTCTCCGATCTCTTCAAGTTTTTTCCTTTGCTTCTTCTCTTAGTGCCCTTTCTTTTTCTAATTCCTCAGTACTCATTTCTCTTTTTATCCATATCTTATTGTACTTTTCACTTTTTGCCAAGTTACCTACTTTTTCAAATATGTCTTCTACTACCTTATTTGTGTTCTTTTGTCCAGTTGATGAGAAGTGTTGCTGTAGATTTGGTTGGAGCTATTTTGAGTCTGTTTGTGATGAACCATGTGTTGAGTGTATCAAGGTATGGCTTGACTATTTCTGCAGCTTTGTCTGTGTTACGATGTGTGCATGTGATTGTTATGTCGTCTGCATAGGAAGAGATTTGTATTTCTGAGGTGTCTGGTGTGGGTAAGTCATGCATGTATAGATTAAAGAGTGTGGGGGATAGAACAGAGCCCTGTGGTACTCCATTCTTAATGTTTCTGATGTGCGATTATTGGCCATTATATGACGCGTAAGCATTCCTACCTGCCAGATAATTGGCCAGCCATCTTTTGGTGTTATTGTGTATGTCTGTGTTATATATTCTATTTGTTAGGTTGTGGTGGGGGATAGCATCAAAAGCTTTACTAATGTCTAATGTTATAAGAAGTGTTCTGTGGTGGGGCCTATCTGAATTGATGCCATCTAAAATTCTTTGTGTGAGGTTTATCAGAAGAGTGTTTGTGGAGTGTAGTGGCCTAAAACCGTGTTGTGAGTCAGCAAGGGGAATATGTGGTGTGACAAGTTTAAGTATTAGGTGTTCAATGACTTTAGAGGGGGTGCAGAGAAGTGTGATTGGGCGGTACGATGTTGGGATTGTTGGGTCTTTGTTCGGTTTTGGAATGGTGTGCTTCCAGATGTCGGGTATAGTGTTGTGTGAATAGCTGTAGTTTGCAATGTTTGTGAGTGCGTGTATACCTTGTGGTCCAATGTGTTTTAGGTGGATGTTACTTATGTTATCAGGAGATACCTAGTCTGGTATTGTATTGGGACAGGGGTGCTTTACTTATAGAGTGACTGAAATTATTTACTAGAGTAAATTCACCCAGCAGTAACGATTTAAAATGGAGGATGGTGAAGACAGACAAAAATATGGTGAACCAATGAAAAGAAGACTAGATGTGAGCAAAGTTGAATCGCTGTTAGGGGTCATCTAAAAAAAGAGCTGATATATGGAAATGCCACAAAGAAATGAAAGGTACGATGATATTGTTTTTCAGGGTTTGCAAGAGAAGATAGAATACTAGGTAAAGGTATAGATTTGGAAAGGGAAATAAGGTGTAAAAATATTCTAAGAAATCAAGAGATTACAGAACTATTAAATGAAATTATAGATCTAAAGCAGAATACAGGGCAATGTGTAGAGAAAGAATGAGTTGAAAAAACAAAATGCTGAGTCTTCATCGTGGGACCACCTCTCAACCCCAAGGTTGAGGGCCAAACAGCAGTAAACATTCCTGGCCACCAGCACTATGCAGGTGGAACCTATCCCCAGAAGGGGCTTCGATCACCTGGGTGAGTACCACAATCCTTTCACGATATCCACTGTTATGTTTTTTTCTGTACTGAGATGTAGAGAGCAATCCTGGGCCCACCACAAAATACACATGCCCAACATGCTCCAAACCCATCACCTCATGCAAACAGACAAAGGGCTCAGTTCAATGCAACATATGCAAAAACTGGGCCCACTTCACTTCTACATTTGAAAACACAAACAAATACACAAACACAGACATGTTCTACCTGCCCTCCAATACCCTCACTCCCATCTTCCCAACCACAGCCTGCACCCTTGCCACACCCAGTCTCGCCCTGCCCTTGTCCTCAATCAATCCTTCCCCTCCTTTGTCCCCAATCACACCTCTCCCTCCCTCTGACCCAAATCCTATACCTTCCTCATCAACACCCCAACCCCAGACAGCAAAATACAACACATACAACATTGATGGCATCAACACAAAAAACACAAACTCGAAAACTTCCTCAAACAACACAACATACACATTGCCGTCATACAAGAAACAAAACTAAGACACTCGCAGAAAACACCATCATTTCACAGCTTCACCACCATTAGACAAGACTGGACTGACAGTAATGGCGGTGGACTCATCACCCTGATCCACCAATCCATCTGTTTTGTGGACAAGCACCACAACCAAAATCCTCCTCCCTACCACAGATAACACCACAGAAATCCAATCTATTCTAATCCGTACAGGTAACAAATCAGCACTGACAATAGTTAACATATACATCCCACCCCCAGTCATCTCCCAGTTCCAAACACCTTCAGACCTCAACTTAATCAACTAGCCAAAATCCCTACCCTCATCATGTGTGGTGACTTCAAAGCCAAGTCATTGGCCTGATATGTCAACAGCCCTGACACAAACAGAGGGCTTGATATGCAAACTGAACTTGACTCACTGACCATCATGAACAACACACATAATCATACACATATCCCACACAAAGCCCTCTATACCCCCTCCTCTCCTGATACCTTCTGCTCCCCTTGTCTAACCCCAACAACTTCATGGAGAGTAGTCAGATCCCTTGGATCTGACCACCTTCTAATCATCACCACCACCAAAACAAGATGCACCCCAGTTGACTGCAGACACACATACACCAATTACAAGAGAGCAAACTGGGAAGCTTTTACTGAAGAGACAGAAAATTTTTGAGACACTTAACAGTACACCAATCACAAACATAAATAATGTTGTACACACTTTTAATACAATCATACAAAATGCAGACAAGAGATATATCCCTAGAGGCAAAAGAAAATCACACAGCCCCAATATCACACCAGAAATCCAAGGCCTCATCAGATAACGAGACAGGCTTAACACAATACCCCCACACCTATCCCTCAAAACATAGCAGACCAAATACAAACACTAAACACAGAGATTAACAATAAAATACATGAACAAAAAACACAATATTGGCAAAAGTTTGTCAATACACTTGATCACAAAACAAACACCAGCAAATTGTACAAAACACTCAACATCATTACACTATCCAACAGTAACACAACACGCTCTCACACAGCAATAACCACAATAACAGATAATTCACCCTCAAACAGACAAGCAAACACACACATAAATCATTGTGTGCAAGCACAATACAACAATTTAAGAACAAACTTCATCTTGCGAGATACAAAAATGGGTCACCACGAGCATAGCTCCCCTTCCCGTATAATACAACCAGGTAAATACAGACAAGCCATCTCACTTCTCACCCTGACGACCGATGCACCATTCGACATAAGAAAGACTTTCCCATAGACTCAGACTATACACCCTTCACAGACAGTCAGACAAAACACATAATACATAACCTCAGGCACTCATCTCCCTGTGGCCCTGACAACATAAGTAACATCCACCTAAAACACATTGGAGCACAAGGGATACACGCACTCACAAACATTGTAAACTACAGCTATTCACCTGACATCTGGAATCATGGGAAAATAATCACAATCCCAAATCCCAATAAAGACCCAACATCACACTGCCCAATCACACTTCTCTGCACCCCCTCCAAAGTCACTGAATGTCTCATACTTCAACTCACCACAGCACTGTTTTAGGCCACTACACTCCACAAACACTCTTCTAATAAACCTCATGCAAAGAATATTAGATGGCATCAATTCAGATAGGCCCCATCATAGAACACTTCTTATAACATTAGACATTAGTAAAGCTTTTGATGCAACCACCCGCCACAATCTAACAAACAAAATATATAACACAGATATGTACAATAACACTAAAAGATGGCTGGCCAATTATCTGGCAAGCAGGAATGCTTATGTGTCATATAATGGCCAATCATCGCACACCAGAAACATTAAGAATGGAATACCACAGGGCTCTGTTCTATCCCCCACACTCTTTAACCTATACATGCATGATATACCCACACCAGACACTTCAGAAATACAAATCTCTTCCTATGCAGACAACATAACAATCACATGTACACATCATAACACAGACAATGCTGCAGAAATAATAGAGCCATACCTTGATACACTCAACACATGGTTGAGCCATACCTTGATACACTCAACACATGGTTCATTACAGACTCAAAATAGCCCCAGCAACACTTCCCACCAAATGGACAAAAGAACACCAGTTGTTATTGAACAGGATGGGTAGGCTATGGTACTCGTATGGCCGATAAAAGCCTTTCCAGTTCTTAAAATAGGTATATTTTTTTGGCAAAATGGAGAAAGAAAATGAGGAAAGAATAACAAATGAACCTACGAAGCGAGGACTGGATGTAAGTATAGTGGAAAGTCCTAGAGGTGTCATCCCCAAATGCCATTGCTTGATACACTCCGAGAAAAAACCAAAGGTGGGAAAGTGACTTTTTTTCAGGGTTCCAAAGAAACCCAGGTGAAATAGGTAAAAGCTTAGACATAGTAATGCATTAAGAAATCGTGAAGTAAATGACTTAATGGAAGAAATTATAGATTTAAAACTGGATTACCAACCTGTACATGGGGAATTTATTACTTTGCGTAAGAGTAATGAGGAAACGATTAAAGAATTAAGAGACCTAAAGAGCAAAATTGAAATCCTTAAAAGAGAAAACAAGAGAATGAAAAATGAGGACAAAAATAAAAATGATGAACTGGAAAAGGTCAAAGAGCAATTACAAGTAGTGACCTTAAGGGTGGAAGAGTCAAAGAAACAGAGACGGAAAAAAAAACAAGTTTTTTTGGAGAGTGCTGAACTTGAGAGTGAAAAAATGGTGCATAAAAAAAATGGAAACTTAACCCCTTCCATACGGTGCCGCACATGTAGGCGTCATGAGGAGCAAGTGGATTCGCGACGCTGCCATATCGGCGTCTTGATTATATTTATTGTAGTCGCCCCTGTGTTTTTACATTCTCCCAAATGCGCCCTGAATCCCATTCTCTGTGGTTTTCAAAATTCGCGGGTGAAAGAGAGAACGATTGATATAAGCCGTGACTATATTTTATGATGCGAGTATTATTACGACACGTCATACGGCTGGCATTGGCTGCTGCCCGCGAGATTTAAGTCCCGTACTGAAGTGGTTAAACCAAAAAAGAAAGGAAAATATGAAACAAAAAGTGGCATACACAAATATCGATGGCATAATCTCTGGAATCAATGAACTAAATGACTATCTAGAAACAAAAAAACCTGACATCATGGGAATAGTGGAGACAAAATTGAAAGAACAAGCATAGTGGGACATGGTCTATACAACCACTGGGGGAAAAATAGAACAGACAAGCAGGGAGGTGTCATGATATTGACCAAAAAGGGTTTAAATGTGACAAAGATTATTGAAGGCCAATGCAATGCAGAATTAATTATGATCAAAATTGCAAACAAAAAGATGAAAAGCAGAAAATTTGTAGCAGTGTATGTACCATCAAAAACACATGTGTGGTTGGACAGCGAACATTCTAAATTAATGAAAGACACAATGATTGTGCTAAACAAGTTACTGAAAGAGGGTGGAAACATAGTAATCATGGGAAATTTTAATGCAAAAGACATAATCTGGGAAGAAATGATAGTTAAAGGGGGAGATGAACTTTGGAGCAACATTCTACTGGATATGACCATTGAATACACCCTAACACAATGAGTTAAGGAAAATACTAGATATAGAAACAATGAGGAACTGTCAAAACTAGACTTAATATTAACTTCTGAACCAGATATTGTGAACAATATGGAGTATAAAACACCAATTGGAAAGAATGACCACATATACTAAGAGAGTTTTAATTAAAAGAACAGAACAATGTAGATAGGAATGACAAACATAGAGAAGGAAGATTAATGTACAACAAAATAGACTTTGTAAAACTAAGAAAAAATATCCAAAACATAAACTGGGATATTTTTCTCTAAAGAGGAAACAAAGATGGAAGACAAATGGAACATATCCAAAGTACAAGGAAGGAATTAACAAATATGTACCAACAAAGAAACAAAATGAGATCTACATAAAGTGTTGGTTTAATAAAAGGTGTAGCGAGGCTAGAGACAGGTGAGACAAAGCCTGGAAAAGATGGAAAAAGATAAAAAAAACATTCAGATGGCAAACATGTATAAAACTTAGGAACAAATATGTGAATATATGCAGGAGAGAAAAAAGAAATTATGAAAAAGATATTATAGACAAAGGTAAGGATCAACCTAAACTCTTTTACAGATATATAAATGATAAACTAAAGGATAAACATACATACATACATACATGTACCAAGGATTTTTCCCCCTTACTAGGGAGGTAGCCAAAAAGGAAAAGGCACAAAATCACTTCCACCCATTCCATTCCTGAATACACTCCACATCCCTCCACCCTCCCTCCCATCCTAGCACCTCCCGGACGACGTGGCATCCCTACACCCTGTCCACTGCCCTGGGTCAGAAGCAGTGTCACAAGACACAGCACATGCACAGCAAGGCCGCTTCATTAAATCGGCGACCCCCCCTCTCCGTCCCCCCATGCATAAAAGGAGAGGATGGGAGAAACCCCTTCGGGCTGCGTCAAATTTTGCTCACACATACTACCTCAGCCCCCATCCCCCCACCCATTCCACCTCATGCATCACAACATCATCCATATACAACCATTCTCCATTCACCCCTGTCTTCTGTCCTCTCCCGTCCTTCCTCAACAGACATTCCCCTCTTCCCCAAAGCCCCCTTCACCCCATCCATCCACCTCATCCTAGGACGTCCCCTCATGTTCACTCCCTCCTCATCTGCCTTCCATACCTCTTTTACTAGTCTTTCTTCACTCATTCTTTCCATGTGTCCAAACCATCCTAATACTCTTTCATCAACCCTATCTCCCAACTCCCTTTCCACCCCCATTCTTCTCCTCACCTCCTCATTTCTCACTCAATCTAGCCTAGTAACCCCCATCATACTTCTCAGACACCTCATCTCAAACACATTCAAACTCCTTCTCTCTCCTCTCTTATGTTCCATGTTTCTGCCCCATACAGTGCTGTTGGCACAATCACTCCTTCATACAGTCTCCTCTTAGCATCCATTCCCAAATGTCTATTCTTCATTACACCCTTCAATCCACCAAGGCATTTACTTGCTTCTCTCAATCTACATTCTACCTCCACCTTCACTCCACCTTTTCCTGCCACATTTGCACCCAAGTATCTAAAACTATCCACTTCCTCCAGTCGCTCTCCCTTAATGCTCACTTCCAGTCTACTGTCACTTTCACCCCTTGTACATCTCATCGCCTTACTTTTACCCACATTTATCTTTAGCTTTCTTCTATCACATACTCTCCCAAACTCTCTCACCAACTTCCTCAGTCCCTCCTCCGATCCTGCCACAAGCGCAATGTCATCAGCAAACAACAGCTGGCTCACCTCCCACTTTTCTCCATTTTCTTTAACCATCTCCAATTCCTGACCCACTACCCTTGCATTTACCTCTCGCACTACCCCATCCATGTATAAGTTGAACAGCCAGGGCGATATAACGCATCCTTGACGAAGTCCCACCTTTACCTCGAACCACTCACTCTCTCCATTTCTAATCCTGACACAAGCTCTACTACTCTCATAAAAACTCTTGACAGCTCCCAGAAACTTTCCTCCTATCCCATAAATCTGCATAACCTCCCACAGTGCCTTTCTGTCTACCCTATCATAAGCCTTTTCCAGATCCATAAAAGCCAAAAAAACATCCTTCCCCTTTCCTATAGCTCTCTCACATATTTGTCTTACCACAAAGATCTGATCTACACAACCTACAAGATCCTCCCATAAGCCTTCCCAACTACACTTAACAAGCCAATCCCTCTGAAACTACTACATTCACACTTGTCCCCTTTTCCCTTGTAAAGTGGAACTATACAGGCACTCCTCCAGTCCTCCGGCATGCTACCCTCTCTCCAGCAAACATTAAATAACCTCACCAGCCAGTCCACCATCACTGTACCTCCTTTTTTAGACATTCTGAATGGCATCCATCCAGACCAGGTGCCTTACCTGCTTTCATCATCTTAACAACTGCCTTCACTTCATCCTTCCTTATTTCTCCTCCCTTTTCCTCACTCATCACTCTCATTTTCTTCGCATTTCCCACTGCAACTATCTTTCCCTCCCTATCCTCTTTAACATTTAGCAACTCCCTAAAATATTCTGCCCATCTTCCCCTTACTGCCTTCTCTTCCATTATCATCTCTCCATCTGCACCTTTTACTTTTTCTTCTCTACTTGATTCACCTCCTCTTCCTCTCTTAATTTCATTCCAAAACATCTTTTTATTACTTTCAATTTTTTTTGTCATACTCTTACCCCACTTCACATCTGCTCTCCTCTTTGCCTCCTTTACCTTTTGCTTTACTTCTCTTTTCTTTTCTTTGTACCTCTCATATGACTCCCTCGTCCTATTTTGTAACAAATCTGTGAAAGCTCGCTTCTTCTCTTCTACAACCTTCTTTGTTTCCTCATCCCACCATTCACTACCCTTCCTTCTATTTCCTCCTGTCCTTCTTGTTCCACACACCATCCTTGCACACTTTGTGACTCCCTCCTTGAACCATCCCCATTCCTCCCCCACACTTAGCTCTACTCTATCCTTCACTCCCTCCCACTCCTCCTTCAGCTTCTTCTTGCATGAAGGACATAAAGAATATATAGATGACACAGAGATGGCAGAAGTTATGATCAGACATTTCAGGTCTGTTTTTACACTTGAGAGCTCACAATCTTGGGAAGATGGACAACAAGAAAGATCACCCATGATGAAAGAAATAAAGGTAACACAAAAAGAAATAAGAGACCAGATAAAAAATCTAGATGTCAGGAAATCGCATGGACCAGATGGAATCTCAAATTGGATACTGAAAGAGTGTATAGACAAATTGACAGATAAACTATACAAGATAATTGACTTCTCACTCAAAGAGGGAAAGGTGCTGCAAGATTGGAAAGATGCAAACATAGTACCAATATATAAAGGAGGAAATAGGGAAGATCCTACAAACTTCAGACTGGTATCCCTTACAAGCACAGTAGCAAAAATATGCGAAAAGGTCATCAGAAACAAATAGACCAAACACTTGGAAGAAAATAAAATAACAAACCCCAAACAATTTGGCTTAAGAAGTGGCAGATCGTGCACCACAAACCTAATCTGCTTTTACTCGAGATTAATTGAGATAATACAAGAAAGAGATGGCTGGGCAGATTGCGCTTTCTTGGATTTGCAGAAGGCATTCGACAAAGTACCACATAAAGAATTAATAAGAAAAATTGAAATAATAGGAGGAATACAAGGTAAACTGTTGGATTGGGTGAAGGGTTTCTTAACTGGGAGAAAAATGAGATTGGTACTTAGAGACAAAAATTCGAACTGGGAAGATGTGAAAAATGGCATCCCGCAAAGCTCTGTATTGGCTCCATTAATGTTTGCCATATATAGAAATGATATGGATGAGGGAGTAAATTGTTACATGAACTTCTTTCCTGATGATGCCAAATTACTCAAGAGTAAGAACAGAAGAAGATTGCAGATTGCTGCAAGATGACCTAGACAAAATATGGGAATGGATTCAGTGATGTGATATGAACTTCAACATTAAAAAATGTAGCATAATGGAATTTGGAAAAAGTAAAAACAGAGTATCGAGACAGTATAAAATTGGAAACAAAGAAGTCAAAAAAGTCAATTCAGAAAGGCGCCTGGGAGTAATTATCTCAAGCGACTTGACACCTGATAAACATGTCAATAAATTATTCAGAGAGACTTATAACTTATTGAGATCAATGAAAGTGGCCTTCGACTACATAGATGAGGAGTTGGTAGAAAAAATAGTCATTACACTGATAAGGCCTATGGGCACCTAGCACAAAGAAAAACATAAGAAAATTAGAAAGAATCCAAAGAGCAGTGACAAAAATGGCACCTACACTGTCAAATCTGACATACAAACAAAGATTGGAGAAATTACATCTGTCAACACTGGAACAGAGAAGAGAAAGAGGCAATTTGTTGACCATTTTCAATCATGAAAGGGATGGAAATTCTCGATAGAGATGACTTACTAAAGTGGGACAGAAGAGAAACAAGAGGACATGAAAGAAAAAAAAACTGAAGAAAGACAGTTACAGAAGAGACCTGAAAAAAAATAGCTTTCCACACAGATTACTGATACTATAGAAGAAATCCAATGTTACTCTAAAGATATTTGGGTTTTTCAGTAATGTTTATAATTATTATTCATTCTCATCATCTTGCTTTTACCAACATTCACTTTCAACTCTCTCCTATTGCATACCTTTCCAAACTCTGTCACTAACTCCCTTAATCCCTCCTCTGACCCTGACACAAGTGCAGTGTCATCACCAAACAGCAACTGGCTCACTTCCCACTTTTCTCCATTTTTTTTTTAACAATCTCCAGTCTTCTCCCCATTACCCTCACCTCCACCTCCCACACCACCCTGTCCATGTACACATTGAACAACCATGGTGACATGAAACAGCCGTGACATAGTCCCACCTTTACCTCAAATCACTTGCTCTCTCCATTTCCCTTTCTAACACAGGCTCTACTACTCTAGTAAAAACTCATGACTGCCCTCAACAGCCCCCATCCCATATATCTGCAAGACCTCCCACAGTACCCCCCTTAACTTGATATGCATATATCTTTATAGAGAATTTTATTATGAACAATTTGATACTAAACTGAACTTAAAAAATAAGATAAAAAAAACTGAAGAGTATAAAATTTATTGTGCAACAGCCCACTACCTGGCAATGCCTAGATGACCTTAGGATGTACTGGAATGTGCTTCCTGGGCATGCCAAAGTACTTGTGCTCCACAATACATCCATACAAAAACATGTACACTGTTAGATCTCAAAACAAGCACTCCACAATAGACTGCCAAACTATATTTTACAAAATTGCTCTAGAAATCATTCCAACAGAGAAATCACTCACAAGACAAAGAATTGCACTAACACATTGATCTTCAAGTAACCACCTCACATCAAACCATTACCAGCACATAATCTACCTGACAACAGACTCGTAAATACACCATTCCACCCTTCCCAGAAAACACTACAAAATCTCCTCATTGACTTTTAGCCTGAACTCACAGCTGTGGCTAGCTTCCTGGGGGATACAGGGTCAGACGACTGATTGAATAATTTATGTGACAAAGATGAAATTCTACAGGATTGTCCAGAGTCAGATGTTATGTTATGACATCACAATTTGTTTTGGTTTCCTAGAGGAGATAGCTTAAAATACCAGGTTTATTGTGGGAATAAATAAATAAATAAAAATACATTACAGATGTGAATTTAGGTGTTAAATTACTCCAAAGGTGCCACTTCTGAAAAATGTACTTAGGGGAGTGATCATTCCTCTTGCTTCCCCTCTAGCTATGCCACTGACACATGATCAATGCAAATGTTTTATTGATTGTTACCATACAAGGGAGTACTTTAGTATGCCCATAATACATTGTAGTACAGTCCTACTTAGAAGTGGTAATGTATCCCAGTCAACAACACATGGCTGTGGAAACAAAATACTTCATCCCTTCTCCCCAGTAGTCAGTCCCCCAACCCTTGACCTCCTGGTTCTGAAGTCAATGTACTTGCTCGGAGTAGTAGTTGCATGCGAGGAGTTCTAGGCAGAATGCATTACAAAAGTTTCTAATTTTAAAAGAAACAGGGATAAGAGTTAGGACCAGGCAGTCTGAACCCAGGATTTGTGGTGCATGGTTCATCACTGCCTCATGAGTAACTCAATAACAACAACCATCATCATTTGCATAGATATAAACATTTCTCCCACTCTCATTTCCTTCTCTTCTTTCCCTTCCTCCTTCTTACCCTCCCATTCCTAATTCAAGCTAATTTTGCCTCTATTTTTATGCTCTCATCCAAAAACTTACACTTGGTTTGATATGATCCAGAACACTTTTCACTGAATCTTACATATGATTAGAACAACCTCTGCATACATACGTGTGATTGATGCCTTCTGTGATGTTCTTGGCCACAAGGGTTTCCACAAATCCTTTTACCTTCTCTTCATCCATGGCTCTTCGTAAACTCTGTCTAGCAGCCTGTGCTTCCCCATAACACTTCTGTCAAATTAAATCAAGCATAACACTTCTGTCAAAACAAATCAAGCATAACATATTCATACTGGTATGTCATGATATAATCAATCACAATATCCAGGAATTCTTCATTTACATGAGTTCTTTTTACACATTTTCACTTTCACCCATATGTCGCCGGGCGAATGTTGTATATACTCCCCCCCCCCCGTATTATGCATTTATAACAAAAATTTACAATGTGAAATTGCCAGTTCAGTATGTCTGAATACGTACTAAATAGCACCTGCCTAACTGTTGAAGTATAGCTTCACCTCCTCATGCTTCGTTTCATACACCACAATCACCTAAATTATGTCCTAAAGGCCGATTTCATACCACAAGTTACCCCTGAAAAATTGCTGACAGGGTTGCCAGTTTTGTCAATAAATAAAAAAATTTAGGTGCCTTTTATAGCCAATGGATAGGGCTACTTGGTCATAACCACAGATTTGACCTCCAACATAATGTCTATTTTTGGCAAATTTTTTAAACTGCAGCATACAACATATGCCGCTGATGCTGTGGGGATTAAAGCTATCACTGAGGGGAAAATGTTCTACAGTAAAAGCTCTTGTATCTGGCCTTCTAGTATATGGCAACTACAAATAACCAGCATATTTTTCATGAAGATAAAAAAAATTGTGATAAAGATAGATGTATGTAAAAAAACATAATAATAATAAAATAAAGAAATAATTTTCTGCACATGCTTAAAATTCCTTTATTTACCTAGTTGTATTTTACAGGAAGGTGAGCTACGTTCCTGGTGTCTTGCCTTTGTATCTCACAGTGTTCGCTCTTAAATTCATAAATAGTTTTGGCACACACTATTTTTTCATCCAGTTTGTTCCAAGTGTCCACCACTATATGTGGAAAACTGTTCTTCAGATCTCTTCTATAACTATGTTTTTTGAGTTTCTTTCCATGTCCTCTTCTCTATTTCTGTGCCCTTCATGATTCTATAAATGGTCAGTAGGTTGCCTCTCTCTCTTCTTTGCTACAAAGTCGGTAACTCTAGCCAGTCTCTCCTCATATGACAAAATTTAAAGTGCAGGAGCCATTTTTGTTGCTACTCTCTGGATTTTTTTAATTTTCTTTATATTATTTTTGGTACTGGGTGACCACAATGT
>NC_134791.1:41312512-41480012 GCF_046742065.1 Oratosquilla oratoria | reverse complement strand
GCACTCCTTTAGAATCCAATTTGCAATACCGTCCGGGCCATGTGATTTTCTGACATCCAGCCTTGATAAATGTTCTGATATTTCCTTTAGTGATGCTGTAAACTCATTCATGAGGGGAGATTTCTTGTTTTCGTCTATGTCACAATTCGGTATTTTCTCTCTGGTGAAAACAGATTTAAAGTGATTGTTCATGACTTCGGCCATCTCTAAATCTTCTGTGTATTCTATGTTTCCTTGGCATAGTTTCACCAATTCCTGTTTGTTTTTAAGTTTACCATTCACATACCGATAGAATAGTTTGGGTTGCTCTTTGCATTTGTCTATAATATCCTTCTCATGGTTCCTTTTCTCCTCTCTTCTCACATTAACGTACTCATTTCTATAGTTAACATAAATTTGCCATTTGCTTTGTTTTTTGTCTTTTCTCCACTTTTTCCAAGCTTTGTCCCTTCTGTCTTTTGCCTCACTGCATCTTTTGTTGAACCAACATTTAATGTACTCTCTCTCTCGCTTTTGTCTTGGTACATGCCTGTTTACCCCTTCATTGTAGTTTTCCATCAATATATTCCATTTCTCTTCCACTGCTGTTTCTTCCCTGTAAAATATTTCCCAGTTTGCATTCCGGAAGAATGTCTTTAGTTTTGTAAAGTCTGTTTTGTTGTACCTCAGTCTTCCTTTCCTATGCTTTTCGTTCCTCTCTATGTCTATTTCTTCCTTTAGTATAGTTTCGATGAGTACATGGTCACTCTTTCCAATTGGTGTCTCATACTGGACTTTATGCACTATTTCAGGCTCTGTTGTAAATATTAGATCTAGTTTCGATGGCTCTTCATTATTTCTGTACCTTGTGTTTTCATGGACCCATTGGGTCATTGTGTACTCCATGGTCATATCTAGCAGTACATTGCCCCACGAGTCATCTCCTCCTTGCACTGTCATGCTGTCCCAACAAATTTCTTTGCAATTGAAGTCCCCCATAACTACCAGATTACCCTTACCCATTAGTATCTCATTGAGTGATTTTCTTGTGTCATCTAGCATTTTTTTATGTTCAATTTCTTTCCAAGCGCTTGTTTTTGGAGGCACATAAGTCACCACAAACTTTCTACTCTTCATATTCTTGCCTTCGACTTTTATCATGATCAATTCAGCATTACCTTTGCCCTCTGCAATTTTTGTCACCTTTAGGTCTTTCTTGGCCAAGAACATGATTCCCCCTCCCTGTTTCTTGTCCCTGTTTTTTATCCAGTAGTTGTATAAACCTTGTCCGATAACAGTGGATGGTATTTCACCTCTTAGTTTAGTCTCTACAATTCCCATTATGTCTGGTTTTGCTTCTAACAGATAATCATTGAGTTCGTTCAGTCCCGAAATTAGTCCGTCAATGTTGGTATAGGCCACTTTTAATTTTCTTCCTTCTCCCTGGTTTCTTCTTCCCTTGTTTTGTTCGTTTTGAAGCGCCATTGTCTTAGTCTCAAGTCTATTACTCTCCACTGGAATTCTTTGCATTCTGTCTCCGATCTTTTCAAGTTTTTTTCCTTTGCTTCTTCTCTTAGCGCCCTTTCTTTTTCTAATTCCTCAGTACTCATTTCTCTTTTTATCCATATCTTATTGTATTTTTCACTCTTTGCCAAGTTACCTACTTTTTCAAATATGTCTTCTACTACCACTTGTGACCTTAGTTTTATCTTTAGAGGTCGATTCCTATCCTTAGTATAGCGACCAATTCTGTAAGTCTCTTCTAAGTCTGTGCCTGAATCACTATCTCCCCCCTGAATTTCATTAAGGATTTCTACTGCTGTCTCTTTTTCTTCTTTTTCTCTCATGTACCTCGCCAATCCTTGTTTTTCTTTAAGCCCATAAACCACAATACATTTCTTCCTATCTACTGTGTCCCTGACCCAGTTTGCTTTTTCGTTAATCACTTGAATGATTGTGTCTTTTGCATTATCTTGCATTTGCTGCTTGACTATTTCTTTGAAAGCAATTTCTTTATTTTCAATATTTTCTTTCCACTTCTTAATTTCCTGGATACTGTCCCCACCTAAGTTTTCTTCGATCTTTTGTGTCAATTCTTGGAATTTGTTGTTCACTTCTTGCTTTAGATTTTCGCTATTATTATCATTAGTTTTCTTCTTTTCATTTTCATTCTTCAGTTCATTTATGTCTCTTTTCATTTCTTTAATTTCGTTTGTAAGATCCAAGTTAGCTTTTTTCAGGTCAGAAATTTCGTGGTTAGTCTTAGATAAACAATCAATTAAACCAATGACCTCTTTTCTTAAGTCCATGATTTCATTTTCCCACCGAGTCCTATTTTTGCTCATCTCTCTCTCTCTATCTCTAATAATCTACTTAAGTTCTTTCTTTCGTACTTACCAAACCCTAAGAAGTCATTGTCGTAACACGTGGCGCTTTGTTCATTGTTTACATCGCGGTTCGGTGGATTGCCTCCAGATGGCTCTGATTCGCAACTGGCTTTCGAGCCGTTTTCATTCATTTTTGCTAATTTCGAGTTAACACAATTAACTAGCACTGCATAGATACCATTTCGGGCACTCACATTCACTCCCCACCCCTACAGTACAAACCAGGTTTTCCTTTTTCGTTGTAAATCCTCTCCTTCTTGGTCGCGCGACGACGAGCGACGACGAGCGGTGTTGCTTCGATGAGCGTGTGTGTGTGTGTGTATATATATATACATATATATATATATATATATATATATATATATATATATATATATATATATATATATATATATATATATATATACATATACACACATGTATACATATACATATATATATATATATATATATACATATATATATATATATATATACCTATATATATATATATATACCTATATATATATATATACATATATATATATATATATATATATATATATATATATATATACCTATATATATATATATACCTATATATATATATATATATATCTATATATATATATATATATAAATATATATATATATGTATATACCTATATATATATTATATATATATATATATATATATATATATATATATATATATATATATATACAGACGCTCCTCAACTTACGTTTTAGTTACATTCCGAACGGCCGAACGTAAGTTGAAAATGAACGTAAGTTGTTACTGTACCATACATCTGTAAATTCTATTACCGTATCTTATAAAACACCCCTAAATCATTAATTGTACACATAACATTGTAAAATAATAACATTAATTTCAAATAAATTAAATTCAAGCAACATATATTGAGATGGTGGAGGAGGAGGAGGATGAGGCAAGGCATGTTCAGTCTGTCGTTTGTGCCATGTAAACAATGGACGCAGCATCATGCGTAAGTATCGTTTGAACTACGGAGAGCGCGCTAAACTAAAAAATTCACTCAATTTTTTTTTTTTATATATATTTTTTTTACAGTCAGTTCAAACGTAAAATCGAAAAAACGTAAAATGAATGAACGTAAGTAGAGGAGCGTCTGTATATATATACCTATATATGTGTGTATATATATATACATATACATGTATATATATATATATATATATATATATATATACACACATACATACATGTACCAAGGCTTTTTCCCCCTTACAAGGGGGTAGCCAAAAAGAAAAAGGCATAAAATCATTCCCACCCATTCCATCCCTGAATACACTCCACACCCCTCCACCCTCCCTCTTATCTTAGCACCTCCTGGATGACGGGTCATCCCTGCACCTTGTCCACTGCACTGGGTCAGAAGCAGTGTCGCAAGACACAGCACATCCACAGCAAAGCCGCTTCATTAAATCGGCGACCCCCCTCTCCGTCCCCCCATTGCATAAAATGAGAGGACGGGGAGAAATCCCTTCGGGCTGCGTCAAATTTTGCTCACACACACTACCTCACCCCCCATCCACCCGCCCATTCCACCTCATGCAATCACAACATCATCCATATACAACCATTCTCCATTTACCCCTGTCTTCTGTCCTCTCCCGTCCTTCCTCAACAGACATTCCCCTCTTCCCCAAAGCCCCCTTCACCCCATCCATCCACCTCATCCTAGGACGTCCCCTCTTGTTCACTCCCTCCTCATCTGCCTTCCACACCTCTTTTACTAGTCTTTCTTCACTCATTCTTTCCATGTGTCCAAACCATCCTAATACTCTTTCATCAACCCTATCTCCCAGCTTCTTTTCCACCCCTGTTCTCCTCCTCACCTCCTCATTTCTCACCCTATCTAGCCTAGTAACCCCCATCATACTTCTCAGACACCTCATCTCAAATACATTCAAACTCCTCTCTTCTTCTCTTATGTTCCATGTTTCTGTCCCATACAGTGCTGTTGGCACAATCAGTCCTTCATACAGTCTCCTCTTAGCATCCATTCCCAAATGTCTATTCCTCATTACACTCTTTAATCCACCAAGGCATTTATTTGCTTCTCTCAATCTACATTCTACCTCCACTTTCACTCCACCTTTCCCTGCCACATTTGCACCCAAGTATCTAAAACTATCCACTTCCTCCAGTCGCTCTCCCTTAATGCTCACTTCCAGTCTACTGCCACTTTCACCCCTTGTACATCTCATCACCTTACTTTTACCCACATTTATCTTTAGCTTTCTTCTATCACATACTCTCCCAAACTCTGCCACCAACTTCCTCAATCCCTCCTCCTATCCTGCCGCAAGCGCAGTGTCGTCCGCAAACAACAGCTGGCTCACCTCCCACTTTTCTCCATTTTCTTTAACCATCTCCAATCCCTTGCCCACTACCCTTGCATTTACCTCCCGCACCACCCCATCCATGTATAAGTTGAACAGCCAGGGCGACATAATGCATCCTTGACGAAGTCCCACCTTTACCTCAAACCACTCACTCTCTCCATTTCCAATCCTGACACAAGCTCTACTATTCTCATAAAAACTCTTGACAGCTCCCAGAAGCTTTCCTCCTATCCCATATATCTGCATAACCTCCCACAGTGCCTTCATGTCTACCCTATCATAAGTCTTTTCCAGATCCATAAAAGCCAAAAAAAAACATCCTTCCCTTTTCCTATAGCTTTCTCACATATCTGTCTTACCACAAAGATCTGATCTACACAACCTCTACCTGTCCTAAATCCACACTGTTCCTCACCAATTACTCCTTCTGTTCCTCTCCTAATCCTCTCAATCAAGATCCTCCCATAAGCCTTCCCAACTACACTCAACAAGCTAATCCCTCTGAAACTACTACATTCACACTTGTCCCCTTTTCCCTTGTAAAGAAGAACTATACAGGCACTCCTCCAGTCCTCCGGCACTCTACCCTCTCTCCAACAAACATTAAATAACCTCACCAACCAGTCCACCATCACTGTACCTCCCTTTTTCAGACATTCCGCATGGCATCCATCTAGACCAGGTGCCTTACCTGCTTTCATCATCTTAACAACTGCCTTCACCTCATCCTTCCTTATTTCTCCTCCATTCTCCTCATTCATCACTCTCATTTTCTTCGCACTTCCCACTGCAGCAATCTTTCCTTCCCTATCCTCCTTCAGATTTAGCAACTCCCTAAAATATTCTGCCCATCTTCTTCTTACTGCCTTCTCTTCCATTATCATCTCTCCATCTGCACCTTTTACCTTTTCTTCTCTACTTGATTTGCCTCCTCTTCCTCTCTTAATTTCATTCCAAAACCTCTTTTTATTACTTTCAAAATTTTCTGTAAAACTCTTACCCCATTTCACATCTGCTCTCCTCTTTGCAACCTTTACCTTTTGCTTTACTTCTCTTTTCTTTTCTTTGTACCTCTCATATGACTCCCTCGTCCTATTTTGTAACCAATCTGTGAAAGCTCGCTTCTTCTTTTCTACAACCTTCTTTGTTTCTTCATCCCACCATTCACTACCCTTTCTTCTATTTCCCCCTGTCCTTCTTGTTCCACACACCATCCTTGCACACTTTATGACTCCCTCCTTGAACCATCCCCATTCCTCCTCCACACCTAGCTCTACTCTACCCTTTACTCCCTCCCACTCCTCCTTCAGCTTCTTTCCGTACTCCTTCTCCTTTTCCTTCTCATTCAAGGAGTTCACTCTAAGAACCTCCCTACCTTTTGTCCCTTTCCTCTTCCTCCATCTATCCTCCACTTTCAACTTACCTTCCACCAAAAAATGACCTGATGTTCCCCCACCCTCTCCCCTTAGCACATGTACATCCTTTACTCTTCCTATCATAATCCTATTTACCACTACATAATCCATTAGCGCTCTATCTACCACCCTTCCCTCCACCACCCTCTCCCGTGTACTTATGCTTGACTTTCTTCCGAAACACTGTATTTGCTATCATCAACTCTCTTTCTAGACACATTTCCACCATCAACTCTCCACTACGATTCTTTCCTGGAACTCCACATTTCCCAACCACTCCATCGATTGGACCATTTCCCACCCTAGCATTAAGGTCTCCCAGTACTATAACATTGACACTTCTTCCCAAATCCTCTATGCACTCATTTAGATATATTCAAAAGGCCTCCCTTTCTTCTACACTCTCCTCACTGCCAGGCCCATATGCACTTACAAAGACCCACATCTCCTTCCCCAGTTTCACCTTCATCCACATTATCCTTGAGGAAACCTCCTTCCACTCCACTACCCGTTTACCTATCTCTTCACTTACTAGAATAGCCACCCCTTCCCTCCCTCGCCCTCTCTTCACTCCTGATAACCTCCCACTTACACTCCCAAACATACACTCACCCTTCCCTTTCAACTTAGTTTCACTCAAAGCCAACACATCCATCTTTCTTCTCACAAACATACTACCTATCTCTTCCCTTTTACTCTCATCTGTACCACATCCACGCACATTAAAAGACCCAAACCTTAGGGTGCTGGTCCGAGGCCTTCCAGCCCCCCTTATGCCTTCTCTTATTCTTTTAGGAATTTCCCCTGTGGGGCTACAAGGAGAAGGATGCCTACTCCCAATCCCGTCCCTTTCTTCTCGCCTGTTACGATACAAGTGGGAATACTTGGTGGCAGTATTCTTTTCCCCCACCATAGGGAATATATATATGTATATATAAATATATATATATATATATATATATATATATATTATATATATATACATATGTATATATATATATATATACATATATATATATATACACATATATATATGCATATATATATATATACATATATATACATATACATATATATATGTATATATATATATTTATATATATACAATATATGATTATGTATATAATAATAATCAATCTCCCATATAGGAGTTGGTAGTGGTTCTGGATCAAAGCACATCCACTTCATACACAATAAAAACCCACTTGATGTGCTTCCCATCTCAGCACCACATAATTGAAGGGTGATCCCTGTCCTCCATTACACCACTCAGGTCAAGATTAATGCAGTGAGGTAATAGCACTGACAGCAGAGCTTATTGAAGTTCATGTCTTCATCATCACTTTTAATACCAATTTTTTTTTTTCAGTCTATATATGACATATAGTGAAATATCCTGATGAAGTCTGAATAACACTGAAAATTACCGTATATTCGCCATCAAGAACTGACACAGCCATTGTTAGACCTTTTCCTGCTTTGAGTTGTGACGCGAATGTGAACAACTTTTTGTACTTAGGTACAAGGTCCTTAGTCAATTTAACCAGAATTAGAATCTGTGGTCTCCAGTTCTTTGTGTGCGGTGGACCTGTAATAAAGAAAAAGTTGTTAATAATACAATATAGTGATACAATCAAAATAAAAAAGCATTTCTTAAAGGTTTTGAAAAATTTGTGCCCAGTTCCCACTTAGTTAAATAGAAATGTTTGGTGCTAGATAGAATAAAGATGAATCTAATAATAGGTTCCTGCTCATGGAACCTATATGATGGATGTCAGAGAGAACCTTCTCACCAATGTCCATTTTCTAAACCTAAAAACAACTAAATGAAAACTCTTAAGAACTGGCTCTTGGTCTCTGGTCTAGGCCCATGATCTCTGTTGGCTCAAACTACTTTCCTCCTAATTTTTATATAAAAAGAGCTGACAAGTGGTATCTCCTGCCCTCCTTTCCTCCTCAATCTCTTCCTGCAAGCTAGTGATAGTGAAATAGACCCACACTAATACACATATATCAATATACCCAGCTCACAAAGTATGGTAACATTCAGCCAATGCTTTAGGGACTATTTTGGGTTCCCCTTTTGGACCAGAGCCACACTACATTTCTCTATGCTAGAGTTAAACTTTCTACTCATAGACAAATGATAATACTTTTGTACTACAGCTGTTCCTCCTTTGTGTTGCTCCCTTGAGACTGTCCTTTACTACTCCTAAGACTCTACTTCTTCTAGGTCCCCTGTAGCAGACTTCTGCCACTTTGTTTTCCATGCATATCATAAAAAGTGACTAAGAAAAATCATGGCTGAAGAGGATCTGGGAGAAGTACAACCTGAGCTCTAATAATTGGGTCATTAAATGTGCATGGTGATACAGATGAGAGTAATAGGGAAGAGATTAGTGATTTGCTTGTGCAATGGGAGACAGATGTATTAGCATGAACTGAAACTAAGTTAAAGGGGTGGGGCACATTTAAGGTTTGGAGTATGGTGAAGAGGGTTTCAGGAGTGATTAGGAGGCAAGGGAGGAAAGGAGTAGTGCTGTTGGTGAGTGACAAGCCAGGAACATGTGTGGTGGAATGGAAGGAAGCCTTTTCAAGATTAATATGGGATGAGAGATGTGGATTTTTGCGAGTGCATACAATCCTGGTGTAGTAAGAAAAGTGAAGAGGGAGGAGAAACTTTTTGAATTATCTGAATGGGTGTTTTGAGAGTTTTGGGAGGAATGCAAATGTAGTGGTGTTGGGGGATCTCAATGCTAGAATAGGAAATAAATCAATAGAAGTAGTAAGAAGGTTTTGGGTGCTATGAAAGAATATTGGTGGAGAGATGATGCTAGAGATATGCTTAGTAATAGAGTTGATGATAACATTGTTTAAAAAGAGAATCAAGCATAAGTATACATAGGAAAGGGTGGAGGGAAGAATGGCTGATAGGGCACTGATGGACTATGTAGTGGTATCCAAAAAGAGGATTGAAGAGTTGAATGTTCATGTTTTCAGAGGAGTGGGGAAAGTGTCAGACATTTTTTTGGTAGATGCAAAATAGAAAGTGAAAGAAAACTGGAGGAGGAGGAGGATGGTAGAGAGTTGCTAAGAGTAAACAAATTGAATTGAGAATAAAAAGAAAAATACTATGAGAAACTGAGAGATATATGGGAGGTGGTGAGGGAAACAGGGGAAGTAGGAGAAGAATGGTTATTTTTCATAGATGTGATAAAGTGTGCACATAAGATATATGGGATGAAAAGGTTAGGTGGGAACAGAATGAAAGGTAGTGAACGGTGGGATGAGGTAAAATAGAAAAAGCCAACCTATAAGGTTGGCTGCAAGGTACTAGTAGAGAGAAGGAAAATGCAAACTGAAGGAGGCAAAGAGGAGGGGAGATGTAAATTGGGTAGGAGTCTGACAGAGAATTTGGCAAATTACATATATATATATATATATATATATATATATATGTATATTATATGTTATATATATATATATATATATATATGTTATATAAATATATATATATATATGTGTTATATATATATATAGAATATATATATCTATATATATATATATATATATATACAGTATATATATATATACACATACATACATACATACATACAGTGAGTCCTCCTTATACGGTAATTCTTTATCCGGTAAATTCACAGTTATGGTATTTGGTAATTACTACCCTCGATTCTATTTATGGTAAGAAAAATTCACAGATACGGTATCCGCTCGTGTTTTGTTTACACTGTACCGTAGTGCCACCATGCCGTGCAGCCACCACAACAATCAGTCTCTTCCCACGTTTCCCTTTGAACACAAGTTAAATCCTTACAGTGTGTTTTTTGTGGATATTATTATCACGACATACAGTGGTGCACCCATAATGGCCACAAAACGTTCTGCAGACACTGCTGGAGTTGAAAAGGCAAAGCGAAAGAGGAGTAGTCTGACATTGGAGGTAAAATCAGATATTTTGAAGAGGAAAGAGCAGGGAGAAGGTATGTCTGCCATAAGTCAAAACTTGGGCCTAGCCCAGTCAATAGTCTGGACGGTGTTGAAGAATCATGAAGCTATAAAAAAAGCTGGGGAGAATGCAACGCATCTGCAGAGCAAATTGCTAACAAAACACCGGGAGCCAATAATGGATAAGACAGTGCAGACGATGAAGTGCTTGAGGGTTTTCAGCCTCCTGCCTCACCCTCATCTTTGTCTGCCCACTCAGCAAAATATGAGTAAGGGCTGAGATCCCTACTGTCCCTTAGCCTTGGGAGGGACATCACCTGATAGAATGTATGGCGAGTGAAAGGTAAATAAAAACATTTTGTGTTTATTTCTTTTGCGCAGCACTTTACATTTTCTTATGTGACTATTTTCATGTATTTTCATGTCTGTAGGGGTGACTTTCGACGTGCTGGAACACATATCCTATTATTACATGTTATAATGGGTTCGGTATATGATCATTTCAATTTGCGGTAAGGTTTTCAGGAACGCATAATTATGTACCGTATAATGAGTACTTACTATATATATATTTTAAGGGAAACACAAAGTGAGGAGGTGAGTCAAGTTGGGATCAATCACTCAATCTGTTGCCCTTAGTCTCTCTTGCTGAAGATCTGTGGCCTCCAAGAAACTGGCAACAACCTCTGGGTGGGAACAAATTTCACTTTGGGAAGAGATATTGTTACTGTCTATGGATTGTTAACATGGGGCATAGTAGTATGAGGTATTCTGTGTCTTCTGTGTGGTGGTTGTATCTGGGGCAGCTTGAATCTGTAGCCAGGCCTATTTTGAGTTGGTACGGTCTTAATGACAGATGTCCTGGGTGCAGGTATCAGTGTGGTTCTTGTAAAATGTGGGAAGGTTTTCTCTATCAGACTTACATCTAGGGGGTGTTGTTGGAATGCAATGTTTGGTCTTTCTTGAAGGACTTTAGTTATTTGGGTGTGAATGGGTTTCTGTGTGGATGTTTTGTCCAGTTTGGATGATAGGTTGTGGTAGGTTTTTGAGAAGCAAGCTGCTATTTTTTTTTTTTTTTTTTTTTTTTTTTTTTGGTAGGGTTTGTGAAATGTTGTCTATTTACCTAATTGTAGTATACAGGAAAGGAGCAATGCTTGTTGGGTACCATCTCCTACTTTCCGATTTTATCATACTTAGCCACAAATTCATGGACAGTTCCAACTTAATTTATATCCTTGATTTCCATTTATATCTAGATTTGAATACATGTTTTGTTCAAGTTTGGGCTATATAATCTTCTGAGTTATTCCAAGTATTTAGGCATCTATATGGAAACCTTTGTAAGGGGGAAAAAGTCTTTGGTATATGTATGTATATGGAAACCAGTATTTATTCACATCCTTTGGATATGTGGTCTTTTTTAATTTGCTCCCATGACCTCTTAAAGCCCTTCCACCTTTAATCAAGAGATCTTTTCTGTCAATGCAATCTATTCCCTACTGTAATCATATCACCTCTTTCCCTTCGATCTTTCAAAGTTGGCAGACCCAGTGCTTTTAGTCTTTCCTCATATGGTTTATCTGCCAGGTTGGGCACAAGTTTGGTTGCTGCCCTTTGTATTCTCTCGATCTTGCTTATATCCTTCACTCTGGGTGGGGACCATACTACTGATACATTTCAATGTTGGATAGATCAAGGTTTTGAGGAGTTTTTTCATCATTACTTCACCTATATAGTGAAAAGCCACTTTAATCTTCTGCAGCAGTATGTATGTCTCTCCCACAATCCTGCTGACATGTCTGTCAGGTGACAGGTTGTCATTTATCAACACTCCCAAACCTTTCTCTTTTGTTTTTGTAATGGATTCACTTCCCAAGAAATATGTTAAGGATGGTCTTTAGCCACTATTACCCATTTCAAGTACTCTACATTTTTTGGTATTAAACTTCATTTCCCATTCTTAGCTCCATGCATATATAGTGTCTACATCTTTTTCCAATAGTCTACCATCCTCCTTGCTTTTCACTCTCCTATTCTTGCATAATTTGTAAACATGTTGGCCTAACTTGTTGTACCTTCCATCATGTCACTGACGTAGACAAGAAATATTACTGATGGAAGCACTGAACCTTGTGAAACTCCTCTCGTTACAGCTCTCCATCTTGACATCTTACCCTTTACTATTGTCCTCGTGTATCTTCCCTTCAAAAAATCTTTCATCCATTCTTGCGAGGTACTTTATCAAAAGCTTTCTCTATACTGAGGTACACACAGTCCACCCACCACTCTTTTGTAGTGCATCAACTAGTCTTGGGTAAAGTCTTAAAAAATTGACACACACAATCTTCCAGATCTGAAGCCACACTGACTGTCTGCAGTGTCCATCAATCTTTCACATAATTTCACTAATGTGCTGTCAGTGGTTGTCCTATAATGTAGTGATGTCTCCTTATTTCCACCTTTGTGAATTGGTACCACATTTGCCATTTTCCAATGAAGTGGCAAAATGCCTTCTTTCAACATACATACACTATGACTAAGAATCTTGTCCACTAGTTGTTTCCAACATGTTTTAAATATCCAGTTGAGATCCTGTCTGGTCCAGAAGGTTTTGTCATATCTAATGATCCCCAATTTTTTTTTTTTCCACACTTCTACATTTATGTCTTCTAAATCTGAATTTTTACAAAGGATTACAAAGGAGGAGCATGCCGACAGGAGACCTTTTGGCCCATAACTAGGTGAGATGTGGAAAAAATTATAATAATGATAAATAAACAAATAGAAATTATAACAACATTAATAATAAACAAATAAATGCATAGGTATAGTTAAATAATAAACAAACGGTAAATAATAATAATAAATGAAAAGCAATGATAAACAGATAAATAATAACAAATAAACAAATATAAAATAAATGTCAGGCATTACAGCATCTTCCTTAGGTGTTTATCTAAACAAATCTTAAAGCTTTGAACTGAACTACATTGCACTGCCTCTGCAGGAAGTTTATTCCATTCATTAACTACAAGGCTGGCAAAGTTGTTTCTACCCATTTCCAAATTAAATCTATTTCCTGACAGATTAAGATTATTATTTCTTGTCAGATTCTCATTCAGTGTGAAAATTTTGTCACTTTTGATGTTGTTGATTCTTCACTCCGGGCCAAAATCTCGCAGGCAGCATTAGCTGCCAGACGTATGATGTTGCGTCATAATACTTGCATTATAAAAAATAAAGTCACTGCTGTATCGTTCGTTCTCTCTTTCACCCGTGAATTTTGATAACCATAGAAAATATGATGAAGCCAGTTTACAGAGTATGGGGGTCACACAGGTACAACTACAATAAATATAATCAAGACCCGACATCGGCATCCTCGCGTACCCACTTGCTCCTCATGACACCTAAGTAGGCGTCACCATATGGAAGGGGTTAAAGACCTGTATCAAATCACCTCTGAGTCTACGCTTTGTTAGGGAGAAAAGATTCATATGTTTTAGTCAATTTTCATATGATTTATTTTTTATATTTGGAATCAGTTTTGTGGCTTGCCATTGTACTTTTTCCAATCTGTCAATGTCTTTAATGAGATTCGGTGACCATACGGAAACAGCATATTCCAAATGTGGACGAACTAACGATTTACATAGCTTAGATGATTTGAGATTATTACTGATAATTATGCAGATCCTTTTCACTACAGTATCCACTTTTGTTAACGAATTTTCAAATAACTTGTAATCGTACTTACGGTTGTTTTTATCTGTGTGCACAACCTTGCATTTACTTGTGCTAAATTTCATTAGCCATTTTTCAGACCATTGCCGTAATTCATCTAAATCTTCTTGAATATCTAATTGGTTTAAGTGATCATTTGCCATTCTGCAGTTTTGTATCATAAGCAAATTTGGAGACAATAGATTTTAGTCCATGGTCTATATAATTTGTATATATACTATGAATAGAAGTGGCACAAGAACAGAACCCTGAGGAACTCCACTCATAACATTTTTCCATCTAGAAGTTTTGCCATTTAAAACAACTCTCTGTTTTCAATCATTCAACCAGTTACTAGTCCAACTTAATAGGCTACCACTTATTCTGTGTGAACCTAATTTAGTAAGTACTCTTTCGTATCAAAAGTTTTTGCAAAGTCCTGATACAGATTGACCTCTCATTAACGGACTAAAAGGGGGGTAACAGTGTCCGTTGATGTGAATAATCCGTTGATTTAGAGTGGTTTTTGGGTGGCATAGTGATTGCACAGCACAAAACAACAGCACCAAAAACACCGAAAACACAGCGAAAACACCGCAAACACAGCTAATAAATGTCCAAACGTCCACACTGATCATGATCTTGTTAACTAGTAAACAAAACAAAGTGCACGCCATCATACCATCAGCCACTCAGCAGACAAACGCTGAACTAACAGACGCATTCACCCTACCCGCAAAATTTAGACTGTTGGACCGGACCAGCGGATTTCTGACCGGACCAGTGGATTTTGTCCATTGCATCCGATATCTGGTAATGCGGTGTCTGTTAATGAGAGGTCAATCTGTATATTAAAGACAAATTGGAAAATTTCATTCATTATTTCTGCCTGAGCTGAAGCCATTTCAAAGACCACCACCCACTTTTAACTTGGTGATTACTTTCCTGTCTCTCTCAATTTACCATTTACGAACCTATAAAACAGTTTTGGTTCATCTACTACACCTTTTTCAAAATTATCTTCTTCCTCCAAGTGAATTCTCGTGTAGCAAATTCTAGCTTGTTTATAAGCGTCTTTTGATTTGTTGCTTTTTCTTCCTCCATTTTCCCCAAGCCACATCCCTGGCTATCTCTGCAACTTCACACTTTTTGTTAAACCAGTACTGTTTCTGCTTCTTCCTTCCACTAATCTTTGGCATATTTTTGTTCACTTTCAGGTTGGAGATGTCAAGAAAGCTTTCCATTTCCTCCTTATTCCCATGATATTCATTACAGTTTGCTTCTTCAAAGTAATCTGCTTTCCTAAAATTGTGTCTTGCCTGTGTGATTCATTCCTTGGCTCTATTTCCTCATCCTCTAGCTGAAGTGGTTACACTGTAATTTTTTTCCTGTACAGGAAAGGTAGTTCAAGGACCTGGTGATATCTGGCTCTTTGGCTATTAACAGATCTGATCTAGTGGAAATGTCATCTCCTCTTACTATGGTCACTTCCTTTACCCACTGGGTCATTGTGTTCTCCACTGTTATACTTTACTTGATATTTACCCAGGAATCTGCTTAGGCATTTTCTTCCCATTCCTCCCAGTTGACTTCTGAAGGGTATGTGTTGTTAAAGGTTGTGGTGTAAAATTGTGTTCCTGTAATTTTCATGAGGTGTTCTATTGGGTGGATTTTGGTATCCTTTTATTACTTTCTGTGCTCCATTCTGCAGGGCTTGGAATGTTTGACTTGCCAATTATGGGGAACCATGCTCTGGAGGCATAACTGAAGGTAGTGTTTGAAATGAAATTAAATGAAATGTTTAAATAGATATCTATAGATATTTATAGATATAGATATGTTTATAGGTATGAAATGTTTATAGATAGTTAATAGAATTTCTTTTTGTTGCCCAAAGTCAGTGCTAGTGATTGTTTTGAATAGGTTTGACATGTGGGGTCAATGTCATACGCATATCAAATGTTAGAACCTGAAATTCTGTTCCAACAGAAAGAAGGGTTTGGCCATTTAATTTTACAATGACACATTTTTTTTTATTCATGACTGTCTGGAGTGAGCAGTGTTACTGTTGATTTTTGAGGTGGAGCTTCCATTTTGATATACCTAAGCCATTGTTCTAGCTTGTTTAAGTATGTTTGGTTGTTCTTTTATGCAATTTTGTATCAGCTGTGCTGGATTATTATTGTCAAGTCATTTGCATATGAGACAGTATTGGTATTTAGTTCTGGTTCAGGAGTTGGTACATCATTCCTTAAGTGGTTGAACAGTAAGAGGTAAGTATTGCACCTTGAGGGACTCCACTGTGTAGTCTCTTTGTATGTGTGATTTGGCTGTTTTGGCTTAATCTGCTTGGTCTTCCTGCTATAAAGTTGGTTAACCACTTCTTGTCATTGTTATGGATATCTGTCTCTATGACTTTTTTGGAAAGTGTGTGTCTGGAGTTGTTGCCAAAAGCTTTATTTATATCTTTAGCAATCATAAATGTTCACTCTGGTGGGATTTTTTTTTTATTGAATCACTCCAGTACTTGTGTGATTTTTGTGAACAGAGTGCTGGTAAAGAGGACTTCCTTAAATCCATGTTGACCGAAGAATGTAAGCATTTCTGATTTGATTCTTGCTGCATCAACCTTTCCATCAGCTATGATATTGTGGATTGTAATATGACTGGTCTGTATGATGCAGGGTTTTCTGGTGGATTGTTTGGTTTCAGAACTGGTATTTTATGAGCTCTTTTTCTGATGTTTGGGATATTGTTGTTTGGTAAGTGGTTGAAAATATCACTTAAGCCTCTTTTGGCATTTTCCCCACAGTGTTTGAGGTGGATGTTTGAGATCTTGTCTGGACCTTCAGTTCTGGAGTATTTTATTATTCCTTATATGTCTTTACTGTGGAAATGAGGGGTGGCTTTATTGTCAGGTTTGATTTTATATATTCAATTATGTTCCTGTTTTCTGTTATAATGTCTTGAAGCTAGACTTGGAGAAATGTTTGTTGATGATGTCACATTACTGTTTAGGTGAAGGTATTCTGTCTTAGATTGATCATCTACTTCTTGGGTGGGGAGAGGAAGGGGATTCAATTTTGATATTTTTTATGCCTTTTACTGCTCTCCACATTTTTCTTTTGTCAGTATTTCCATCTATTTTTTTTCAGTTTTCTTTAAGGTTGTTACTAATTTTTGTAAAGTTATTGTTTAAGTTTTTTATTTTGTGAGTCTGTTTTTTAAGTTGTTTTTTATGAGGCTACTGTGTATAAAGTTGAGGTTGAATTTTTGCTATAGCCTCTGGGTATATGTTTTTTTTTCTTTCTTCCTTTCTGGAAGATAGTTCATATTGATTACAGCTTTATCCTGTGATAAGAATTGGTCTATTTTAAAGTGTTCTAGTCCTTTCTCAATTTCTTTTCCTGTGGTGGCATAACCTTGCTGACCCTCGAATGAATAAGGCTCTATTCAACAAAGGGCCTGATATTTTAAGGGGACATGGCAAAGACATTTTAGGTCCTTATGCCATTGGTCAAAATAATACACAAAGAAGTATAGATGGCCAATCATCAATGCTAAGGATGACTTAATCCAACCCTTGAAGAGCTTTATCCCCTTCAGAGGTTTCATTAAAGCTAGTAACCAAAGAGGCCATTTAGTCGGTGCTCAAGTGAGAGCAAAAAATAAGTCATTTTGAATTTATCAGAGCTAATAATCAGAAACGTCTGAATCTCAAAATTCTAGTCCAGCCTACTGCACCCCATACACAAACACTTTACTCTAATTAACAATTACTCAATAAATACATCAAATAAAAATAATATACAAGGATGTAGTCTTATTCAACACCATACTCGATATAGAATATAGACTATCCTATACACTTTACAAAATGTTCATGGCTCCCCTCTGGTCAGCTACCTTTATACAATCCTAAGCAAAAGAAGGGACTACAACATTTTGAGTACTTTTGCCAGTTTGCATTTTGATAGTTAAGGATGTAGATGGACTGATGTTAATGGAGGTGAAGGCAGTAAGGAGAATAGTAAAGTATTTCAGAGAATTGCTAAATGTGAAGGAGGTTACGGAGGGATTGACTGTAGCAGTGGAGGGAGATAGGACAATGAGTGTAATGAAAAAAAAGAAATGAGGCTAGTGTCACATTATGCAGCCAGATAATGGGCAAGTTCAATTAACTTATCAAAATCACTTGACAATTGCCAGAACCTTATATAAAAAACATTTCACCCTGGTTAAAATATTATCACAACCTTTTGAGTCTAATGACTTATAAGGGAGACTTTGCTATAACCATCAATAAGCCACAACGATGGCACTAGACAGAGTGAGGTACCAAGAATATTGACAGTGATGAAGACTGGCAAGGTACGTGGTTTGGATATGGGTTTTACAAAGTTTGACAGAGGGAGGAACGATTCTAGTGGATTGGCTAGTGAGGTTCTTTAATGTGTGTCTATGAGGGTTGGGGGGATGTGCCAGAGGACTCGTGGAGTGCTTGTATAGTTCTGCTGTCATGTAGCTTGTGTCACACAGCAATGTCACACAGTAGCCTAAGTAAGATGTATTCACCTAATTGTTGTCTGACAAAGGGAGGAATGATTCTAGTGGACTGGCTAGTGAGGTTCTTTAATGTGTGTCTATGAGGGTTGGGGGGGATGTGCCAGAGGACTAGAGGAGTGCTTGTATAATTCTGCTGTCATGTAGCATGTGTCACGTAGCAGTGTCACATATTAGCCTAAGATGTATTCACCTAATTGTTGTATACAGGAAAAGAGCAACGCTCAATGGGTTCTGTCTCCTATTCTCTAATTTTCTAACATACCTAGACTCAAATTCATGTACTGTTCCATGTTAACTTATATCTTTGATTTCCAATTATCATATTCAGATTTGAACTCATGTAGTGATTGAACTTGAGCTATATCACCTAAGCTATTCTGTGTTTATTCTCCACTCTGAAAGGGACCTTGAAGTATTAATCAGCAAAGACATGACACCGGATAAACATATAAACAAAATAGTTGGTGAAACCTACAACCTATTAAGGTAAATGAAAATATGGCATTTGACTAGCCTACTTGGATGAAGAAATTATTTTAAAAAATATTAGTTACATTAATTAGACCAAACCTGGAATATGCAGCGACACTATGGACACCCACTACTAAAAAGAATATATGGAAACTAGAAAGAATACAGAGAGCAACAACAAAGTTGGCACCAGCTCTTTCCAATTTAACATACGAACAAAGATTATTGACATTGGAACTACCAACACTAGAGCAGAGAAGAGAAAGAGGTGATCTGACTATATATAGAATCATGAAAGGAATGGAAATCCTTGACAGGAATGATTTACTAAAAAATGACAATGAAAAAACAAAGAGGTCATGAAAAGAAACTAAAAAAGGTTAACTATAGAAGAGATCGGAAAAAGAATAGTTTCCCACACAGTGCTGGATATATGGAATAACTTAAGGGGACCCCCCGCCCAAAATCTTTTTTTCTGAAGGATCTTGCTGATTTTTTCTGTGTGATATCTAGGTCTGAGGAAACCTTCACAGCATGAGTTTTATTCAGATCTGACGAGTAGTTTTTTATTTTTTAATAAAAAACCTAAAAAATACCATATTTTTGGGCTTCTTTCAAATCCTATATCTTACAATTTTTATTTGATGTCTTTCATTTTACAGCAAAAGAATCTTCTACATATATAAAAAAACAAAATAGAAAGCTTTTTTTAATATCTTTGTTTAACGCCGAGGAAAAAAAATATAAAAAAAAAATATCGAAAAAAAAGCAAAATTTTGACTTTGACACGTTATTAAAAAATAATTATTTAACATATGCAAAAAAACTCTCTATTTTATTTTTTTGTCATTTATCTAGCTATTAATAGAGACCTCATATGCAAAAATCGGTTGAAAATTGAGGGAGGAGATAGACTTTGAGTATCAAAAACTTACATTTTTAAGAATCGAGTGTTAAAGTGTTTTTTTTCCTTAGTTTGACTAAATTTTACATTGGACCTCCTAAGACCCATTGAAAACAGGTTCCATTGTATTTTCATGATGATTTTGCATCTTTCAAGTAACTCAGGCATTTTGTACCCTCCTACAGTGTAGGATATTATTCACTCAAAGTGAGGGTCTCATAAGCCTCCACCTCACTCTTTGTCACAAAGTTTGAGTTCTTGGTCTAGAATGACCCAGCAAGGTAGTCTGATTGCTGGGATTCAGCTCTCTTTCTTTTCTTGGGTTTCCTTTCTGGTGTTGGAACAGGCTCTTGCTGCGTCAGGGACATCACTGTGAGGTTTGAGACTCTAAACCCAAGGTGTTGCAACAAGGAGGCATCCTTGTAGCCACTTGTTAGCAAACAGTTTTTGTGTAGAGACAACTTGTCTGATATAGGTGTAGAGGACAGAGGATCAGGTGCTGAGGATGTGGATGTAGATGGAAGGGAGAGAGCTGCTGGAGGGAGTACTAGTGGTGGTGGCGGAGGTGGTGATAACAAAGTTGATGCTGGGGTTCTTTCTTTCTCCCCTTGAGTTGCTAATGTAGACGTTCTTATCTTCTGCAAGTGTGCCTTTTGTTTGGATAGCTTAGGCATGGCTAATATCTTCAAATATCTCTTCACTGAAAAATAGATGCGAATTTCACACGGCAAATTAGTGAATGCGGCAAGCTAACGTGTACATGTCCTTTACTTTGTAAGGCTCAGGCCACTGCCAGTTGTGCAGGCTGAACTTCCTCATACCACATTCTCACATGCATGCCGGACGTAAGAGAAAACTTTATGAGTGTATCAAACGCAAAAAAATAGGGTAAAATATGGTCAAAACGTATGTAAACAATGGTTGTGCGCAGCATGTGGTTGCCGGGGGGAGGGAGGGTAGGCCCTTTAAACCCTTTAAAAATGGTGGTACGATAAAAACACTTTACCAGCATCTAGAGCAAGATCCCTACTATGTATTTATGCAATAAAAAATAAAAAATCGAATTTTTCTTAAAGAGACAGTGTGTGCAAATACTATTCAAGATTTTAAGAAAAAACTTGATGCTGAAAGATACAAAGACGGGTCACTACGAGCACAGCTCCCTTCCCGTGTAATACTAGGTAAAATACAACTAGGTAAATACATATTTATACATCTATATGGAAAACTGTATTTCTTTACATCCTTTCGACATATAATCTTAATTTATTTCCATAACCTCTTAAAGCCATCCTACTATTCCATTTCCACTCAGCCAGTAAGCAGCTCTAAAGAAGCATTTCTTGTTACACTTGGTGTCTCCTTCACTACTTGTGACCTGAACACATTGCCAGGACTCATCAAGACTTCATCAACTGGGCCCCTCTCCAGGAATATCTCATTTAACACACATGCAATTTCCTGTCCCATCTCCATCTTCAGCTCCTGCCAGATAGCAAATTGCCCAGGGTCACAATCTACCACAGACAAGCACCATTGATAGTGAGTTGTGTCAACTGCCAGTCTTCAATTCTTTTCTACACTGATTTCCCCCATAGCATGTGACCTTGGAGTAGGATCTGTTGATTGACACTGGATGCATGCACTGATCACTGGTTTTTCCCCTTGTGAAAACCTTACTGGCCAGGAACAATGACCTGTCAACACCTAGGTGATGTGCACCGTGCAATTCCTCCATACTTATGGACCCTGGTGCACACACTTCCATGTCTTCTCCCTCCTCTTCTTGCACTTTAAGCCAACCTTTCCTCACTTTGATTAGCACATCTACTTTGTTCTCTCCTGATGGTATTCTGACTATATTTACCTTCATGCTTAACTCATCTACCAACTCCTTCAAGATTCCAAGGTGCTATTTTATATGACCTGTGCTGCCCCCCTTTGTAAGCACTCTCTTCTTGGCAGTTAGCATTAAATTCATCCATCCCACTATCATGGCCAAACCTGTCCTGATTTCTACCTCTTACAACCCCCCTTTCAGTGCCAAATTGACCCCTTTTACAATGGCTTTCAACTTTGACATGTTGTGATGACAGCCATCTTTTTTCACTACCACACTCTGTCTTCAACCACCATGCCTGTTTCTAGGACCACCTCAGTTGCTATGCTACTTGTATCACACCATAATGCCTCTGTCCAGTTGCAGTGCATGCATTGTCCTTTCACCAGATTGTCACATCCCACTTGCTGTACATTGTGAATCATGGCAAGTGTGCCCTCGTTGACCCCAATCTTTTCCTCCTGACCATCTTTCAATATAGCTGCACACTACACAGATCCATCCTGCTATTGGATAGTGGTCGATTAACTTGCCACACGTAATGAGAAGAGCTCACTTGCTCATCTCATCTATCACGTCTGTTTCCTTTATATTCTCTTATACCTGCTGCTGTACTATTTCTTTAAACAAGTTTTTTATTTTCATTTCATGTTCCTGTTTCCACTGATTTTTTTTTATTTCAGATCGATTTCTTTGATTCTTCCATCTATTTGGTCACTTCTTGTAATTATTCTTTGACCTCTTTTTTCAGTTCTTCATTTTTGTTTCTATCCTCATTTTCCTTTCTTTTACATTTTCTCTTTTAATCATACTAAGTTCACTTTTAAGATAATTTAATTCTCTTATTATCTCATCGTTAGTTCTGCATAAGTTTGATACCTCTAATTGCAAAGCTTTGTGGTGTAATTCTAAATCAATCAATTTTTCTACCAAGTTGTTGATGTCTCAATTCCTTTGTGCCCTGCTAATCCTAGTTTCTCTTTCAGTGTCCATAAGTTTATCCATTGCTCCCCTTTCCCTCTGAAATCCTGAAAATACTTCACTATCATACCTGTAAGTCATCTTCGGAGTGATGCTAATACATCTTTTCTTTGGGATTACTCCCAGTGGCGATTCCACTCTAGTCATATCTAATCCTTTCTTGGTTCATTGATTCTTTTTTCTTATTTACTATCCTCCATTCTGTGCTAAAAACTGTACTTTTTCAAGTACTGGATTAGATACCTTACCGGTCACACAAGAACATAATGCTACATCCCAAAAACAAGGGTTTTTCCCTGATTCAGCAACAAACCGCTAGGTCAGAGCTTGATGTTTGGACCTCCTTCCTCTACAATGATGAAACAGTATTTACCTAGCTGTACCTAGTTGTATTTTACGGGAAGAGAGCTATGCGCGTAGTGAACCGTTTTTGTATCTCTTAGTATCCAGTTTGTTCTTAAAATCTCGTATAGTTTTGGCACTCACTGTTTCCCCATTTAGTTTGTTCCAGACATCAATCACTCTGTGTGGGAAGCTGTTCTTTTTCAAATCTCTTCTGTAACTGTCCTTCTTTAGCTTCTTCTCGTGTCTTGTTTCTCTTCTGTCCCATTTTAATAAGTCATCTCTATCAAGAACTTCCATCCCTTTCATAATTCTGTAAATAGTTAGCAAATCACCTCTTTCTCTTCTCTGTTCCAGTGTTGATAGATGTAATTTATCCAATCTTTGTTCGTATGTCAAATTTGAGAGTGTAGGTGCCATTTTTGTTGCTGCTCTTTGAATTCTTTCTAATTTCCTTATTTTTTTCTGTACTAGGTGCCCATAGTGTCGCAGCATACTCCAATTTAGGTCTTATCAGTGCAACCACTATTTTCTTTACCATTTCTTCATCCATGTAGTCGAAGGCCACTTTCATTGATCTTAATAAGTTAAAAGTCTCTCCAACTAGTTTATTGACATGTTTATCAGGTGTCAAGTCACTTGAGAACTCCTAGGTCCCTTTCTGAGTTAAATTCTTTGACTTCCTTGATACCAATTTTATATTGTCTCAATATTCTATTTCTGCTTTTTCCAAATTCCATTATACTGCATTTCTTAATGTTAAAGTTCACTTTACACTTTTGACTCCATTCCCATATTTTGTCTGGGTCTTCTTATAGCAATCTGCTGTCTTCTTCTGTGCTTACTCTCTTAAGTAATTTGGCATCATCAGCAAAGTTCATGTAACACTTCACTCCCTCATCCATATCATTTATATAGATGCGAAACGTTAAAGGAGCCAATACAGAGTCCTGTAGGACGCCACTTATCATATATTCCCAGTTTGAGTTGTCTCTAAGTACCTCTAACATTTTTCTCCCACTTTAGAAATCTTCCATCCATTCCAGTAGCTTACTTTGTATTCCTATTATTTCAATTTTTCTTATTAGCTTTTTATGTGGTACTTTGTCTCAAGCTTTCTGTGTGTGTGTATTTACCTAGCTGTATTTACATAGTTGTATTTTATGGGAAGGGGAGCTATGCTCATGGTGTCCCGTCTCCATATCTCGTTTTATCTAGATTGCTTTTAAATTCGTGTATCGTTTTTGCATACACCACATTCTCATCTAATCTATTCCAAATGTCTAAGTGTAGCATGTTAAACGTAGGGCTACACAACCCCGAAATTAGATACAGCTTAGATAACACGCTTTTAGAGAAAACTGAGTGCGAGAGAGACTTGGGAGTTCTAGTTAGTCCGGAACTTAAAACCAGGAAACAGTGCATTAGCACCAGAAATAAAGCTAACAGTGCATTAGGTTTCATTGCTAGGATGGTAACGAATAGATGAGCAGAGGTAATTATTAAACTCTATCTAGTGATAGTTAGACCCATCCTTGACTATGCAGTACAGTTCTGGTCTCCGTCCTATAGAATGGACATCAATTCACTAGAATCAGTACAGAGAAGAATGACCAAAATGATACATGGACTCAGAAATTTGCCTTATGAAGAGAGGCATAGGCACCTTAACTTACACTCTCTGGAAAGACGCAGAATGCGGGGTGATATAATAAAGGTGTTCAAGTGAATCAAAGGCTTTAACAAGGGTGATGCAAACAAGGTCATCATATAACAGGGCAGGACTCACAGTAATGGCAATAAACTGGACAAATTTAGATTTAAAAAGGAAATAGGCAAGAATTGGTTTACTAATAGGGTGGTCGACAAATGGAATAAACTTAGTAACCATGTAGTTAGCGCTGAAACTATCAGTTGTTTTAAGAAATGATTAGACAACTTTATGGATGGGGATGACAGGTGGTGATGGATACAGAGTTGCCTAGTGTAGGCCTTATGGTCTCTTGCAGTCTCCTTCATTCTTATGTTCTATCCTGTGGGGAAAGCTGTTCTTTTTCAAGTCTCTTCTATAATTATCTTTCTTGATTTTCTTTCCATGTCTCTTGTATTTCTACTATCTCACTTTATTAGATCCTATCAATAATTTCCATGCCTTTCATGATTCTATAGTTATCAAGTCTCCTCTCTTCTTTGCTGTAATGTCTGTAGCTCAAGTTTTGCCAGCCTCTCCTCATAAGATGGTTCTGAGAGCATTGGTGCCAATTTCATAATTGCTCTTTGTATTCTTTCAAGTTTTGTTATACATTTTTTTGTACTTGGTGACCACGTCATTGCTGCATACTCCAATTTTGGTCTTATCAAAGTGATTGGTATTTTCTTCACCATTTCTTCATCCAAGTATGTAAATGCCACTTTAATTGATCTTATTAAATTATAAGTTTCTCCAAAAATGAAGAGTAGAAAATTTGTAGTGGTGTATGTGCCCCCCAAAACAAAGTCCTGGACAGAGTGATCATTCCAAAATGTTAGAAGATACAAAATATGAATTAACTAATATACTGAAGGACAGAGGATATACAGTAATTATAGGTGACTTTAATTAAAAAGAAATATGTTGGGAGGAAATGACAGTGAAGGGTGGAGAGAAACTCTGGGGCAACATCCTGCTCGACATGACCATTCAATACACAATGACTCAGTGGATAAGGGAAAATACCAGATACAGAGGTTGAGAAGAACCATCAAGGCTGGACTTAACCTCTTCACTCCGGGGCACATCGCACATCTGGCAGCATTAGCTGCCCAATGTGCGATGTTGCGTCATAATAATCGCATTATAAAAAATAAAGTCAGTGCTCAATCGTTCGTTCTCTTTAACCCGTGAATTTTGATAACCATAGAAAATATGATGAAGCCAGTTTAGAGAGAATGGAGGTTACGTAGGTACGACTACAATAATTATAATCAAGATGCCGACGTCGGCATCATCGCGTACCCACTTGCTCCTCATGCCGCCTACGTAGGCGTCACCATATGGAAGTGGTTAATACTTATGACAGAGCCTGAAATTGTCAATAAAATTTATTACAAAACTCCAATAGAAAAGAGTGACCATGTACTAATAGAATTTGAGTTGAAAGAGCAAATGGATCAAAGCAGAAATGATAAACATAGAATAGGAAGACTAATGTACAACAAAACAAATTTTGAGAAACTTAAAAAATTATTTTGTAATGCAAACTGGGAAAAATTCCTAAATGAAGAAACAGGGATGGAAGAGAAATGGAATAAACTAAAAGAAATTTACAATGAGGGAGTAAATAAATACGTACCACAAAAAAAATGGAAAGAACATACATAAAAAGCTGGTACAACAAAAGGTGTAGTGAGGCTAAGGATAAAAAAGACAAAGCTAGGAAGAAATGGAAAAGAGAAAAAAAACAAGCATATGTACATCAAACTAAGATATGAGTATGTAAAAATACACAGAGATGAAAAGAGAAACTATGAAAAAAATAATAATAATAATAGAAAATGCAAGGAAGAACCCAAACTATTTTACAGGTATGTAAATGGCAAACTGAAGAACAAACAAGAATTAGAAAAGCTGTGCCAAGGTAAACATGAATATACAGAAGAACTGGAAATGGCTGAAATTATGAACAACCATTTCAAATCAGTATTCATAATAGAAAACTCACCTAACTGTGAGGAAATTGAGAGAGAGAGATCTTCTCAATGAAAGAAATAATTGTAACACAGAAGGAAATCAGCAACCAAATCAAAACCCTTGATGTCAGAAAATCACATGGTTGTGACGGAATTGCAAATTGGATACTGAAAGAAAGCATGGAAGAATTAACAGACAAAATAATATACAATATAATTAAATTCTCACTTAAAGGAAAAGTGCTACAGGACTGGAAGAGGGCAAACATTGTACCAATTTATAAGGGAGGAAACAAGGAAGACCCATCAAATTACAGACCGGTCTCCCTGACAAGCACAATAGCAAAAATTTGTGAAAAGGTCATCAAAAATAGATGGGTTAAACATTTGGATGGAAGAAAAAACTATACTGAATCCAAATAAATTTGGATTCAGACAAGGAAGATCATGTACAACAAACTTGATCTGCTTCTACTCAAGATTAATAGACATAATACAAGAGCATCTTAGCATCCATTCCCAGATGTCTAATGAGAAATAGACATCTGGGAATGGATGCTAAGAGGAGGTTATATGAAGGAGTGATTGTGCCAACAACACTGTGCGGGGCAGAAACATGGAACATGAGAGAGGAAGAGAGAAGGAGTTTGAATTTGTTTGAGATGAAATGTCTGAGAAGTATGATAGGGTGTACTAGGCTAGATAGAGTGAGAAATGAGGAGGTGAGGAGAATAGGGGTGGAAAGGGAACTGGGAGATAGGGTTGATGAAAGAGTATTAGGATGATTTGGACACATGGAAAGAATGAGTGAAGAAAGATTAGTAAAAGAAATGTGGAAGGCAGAGGTGGAAGGAGTGAATATGAGAGGGCGTCCTAGGATGAGATGGATGGATGGGGTGAAAGGGGCTTTACAAAAGAGAGGAATGTCTGTGGAGGAAGGACGGGAGAGGACAGAAGATAGGGGTGAATGGAGAGGGGTTGTGTATAAATGATGCTGTGATGCATGAGGGGGAGTGGGTGGAGGATGGGGGGTGAGGAAGTATGTATGAGAAAAAAATTGATGCAGCCCAAAGGGATTTCTCCCCGTCTCCTCTTTTTCTGCATGGGAGGACAGAGAGGGGGGGTCGCTGAATTTATGATGTGGCCTTGCTGTGGATGTGCTGTGTCTTGCAACACTGCTTCTGACCCAGGGCAGTGGACAGGATGTAGGGATGAATCATCATCCAGAAGGTGCCAAGATAAGAGAGAGGGAGGAGGGTGCAGGGGTGTGGAATATATAGGAAATGGAATGGGTGGGAGTGGTTTCTATGCCTTTTTTCTTTTTGGCTACCCCCCGTGTAGGGGGGAAAAGCCTTTGGTATATGTATGTATGTACAAGAGAGAGATCGTTGGGCAGACTGTGCCTTTCTGGACCTACAAAAGGCATTTGATAAGGTACCACACAATAAACTAATAAAGAAAATAGAATCAATAAGTGGCATTAGAGGAAAATTATTGGAATGGATGAAAGACTTCCTGACTGGGAGAAAAATGAGAGTAGTAATTAGAGACAAATTCTCAAATTTGGAAGAAATGATAAGTGGTGTCCCGCAGGGATCAGTACTGGCCCCGATCATGTTTGCTATATACATAAATGACATGGACGAAGGAGTAGAGTGTTATATGAATATCTTTGCAGACAACGCAAAAATACTAAAGTAAAAACAGAAGAGGATTGCAACTCATTACAACAAGACTTGGACAAGATCTGGAAATGGACTCAAATGTGGGAAGTGAAATTCAATATCAAGAAATATAATGGAATTTTGAAAAAGTAAAAACAGAATATTGAGATTATAAAATTGGTGAAGTAAAAAAATAAACTCTGAAAAAGACCTTGGAGTGATGATCAGCAATGACATGACACCGGATAAGCATATTAATACAATAGTTGGACAAACCTATAATGTATTGAGGTCATTTAAAGTGGCTTTTGCCTATTTGGACGAGAAATTATAAAAAAATTTAACTACACTAACAAGACCAAAACTTGAGTATGCAGCAACACTATGGACACCCAGTACTAAAAAGAATATAAAAAAAAAGTTAGAATACAAAGAGCAACAGCAAAACTGGCACCAACTCTTTCCAAAATGACATATAAACAAAGACTGTCAAAATTAGAATTACCAACTCTGGAACAAAGAAGGGAAAGAGGAGACTATCTATAGAATTATGAAGGTAATGGAAATCTTAGATAAGAATGGCTTATTGAAATGGGACAATGGAAAAACAAGGACACACACAAAAAAAAGATAATTACAGAAGAGATCTGAAAAAAATAGCTTCCCACACAGAGTGATAGCTACTTGGAACAAATTGGATAAAGAAACAGTTTGTGCAAACACTATTCAAGATTTTAAGAAAAAACTTGATGCTGAGAGATACAAAGATGGGTCACCACGAGCATAGCTCCCTTCCCGTATAATACAACTAGGTAAAAACATAATCTTCCTCGTCTAAATCCAAACTGCCTCGGATTTAGCACATTCCCCCCCCCCCAAAAAAAAAAGTTACCCATCTAATTTTGATCATTCTTTCACAAATTTTTGCTACCGTACTTGTAAGGGAGACTGGTCTATAGTTTGTAGGGTCTTTGTTTCCCATATTATATATTGGTACTATATTTGCTCTTTTCCAATCTTCTGGAACTTTTCCTTCCATCAATGAACTGTTATTAGACTATGTATTTTGTCTGTTAGTGCATCCCTGCATTCTCTCAAAATCTAGTTTGCCATTTCATCTGGACCATGTGATTTTCTGACATCAAGATTACTCAAGTGATTCATTATTTCATTCTTTGTTACTTCTATTTCTTTCATAGGGGGGACTTTCCTCTCCCACTCATCATCTCTCAGTTGTTTGTCCTCCCTCATAAACACTGATTTAAAATGCTTGTTCATAATTTCTACGACACCATTTTCGTGTTTTCTCTTTTCTTCTCTGCACACTTGTACATACACTTCTATATTCAGTATATATTTTCCATTTTTCCTCCATTTTATCCAAGCTTTATCCCTTTTATCTTTTAACTCTCTACATCTTTTGTTGTATCAACATTTTTCATATCCTTCTTCTTGTTTTTGTCTTTGAACATACTTTTCCACTCCTTCCTTATAAATTGATGTCGAAATTTTCAATTTCTCTTCTACTGTTGTATATCCTTTCCCAGTCTGCTCTATGAAAAAATTCTCATTTTATAAAAATTTGTTTTTCCATACATCATTCTTCCCTTTCTATATTGTTCATTTTTTCTTATGTATTTTTCTTCATTTACTTCCAGTTCAACTAATATGTGGTCGATTTTACTTAGTGGTGTCTTATATTCAATCTTGTCCATTATTTCAGGTTCTGATATGATTATTAGGTCTAGTTTCTATGGCTCTTCCTCATTTCTATACCTAGTATTCTCTTGTATCCATTGTGTCATTGTATGTTCTATAATCATATCAAGTAGTACATTTCCCCACAGATCATCTCCACCCTTCACTGTCATTTCTTCCCAGCAGATTTCTTTAAATTAAAGTCACTCATTATAATTATTCTTCATCCATCATCCATTATCTTATTTAGTGTTATCTTTGTGTCTTCTAACATATTTTTGTGTTCTTTCTCTTCCCATGAAGCCATTTTAGGAGACACATAATTTACCACAAACTTCCTGCTCTCCTTGTCCCTGTCCTCTTTTTCCATCATGATCATTTCCACTCTATTCTTTCCATATGTAACATTCCTCACATTTATATCCTTATTAGTCAGGAACATAACTCCACCACCTTGTTTTACTTCTCTATTTCTAATCCAATAATTATATCCACCATGTCCTACACTGTTGGGTGGTAATAGACCATTCAATTTTGTCCCCACAATTCCCATTATGTCAGGTTCCTTTTCCATCAGGTAATCATTCAGTTCATTCAAGCCTGTTATTAAGCCATCTATATTTGTGAAGGACACTTTTAATTTTCTGCTACCTTCATCTTGTTTTCTGTTTCCCTTCTGTTTTTCTCTCCTATGAACCATTTCCTCACTTTCATATCCACTACTCTCCAACAGAATTTTTCTTTGACTCTGTTCTGTTTCCGTTTTTTTCCCCTAGCTTCGATTCTTTTAGTTTTCTCTTCCTCTCTTTCCTCTTTATTCATCTCTTTTTATCCATACCTGTTTGTACTGATCACTTTCTGCTAGTTTTCCTGTTTTTGATAAGATATTCTCTGTTGTCGTTTGTAACCTGAATTTAACCTTAATTGGTCTGGTCTTGTCTATATTAAATTTCCCAAGTCTATATATTTCTTCAATTTCTTTCCCTAATCCCTGTTCACCTTGAAATATTCTTAGTACCCTGTTCACTCTTTCTTTCTCCTCTCTTACTCTTGTAGTCCTATTTGGATTATGTTTCTCTTCCATTCCTAACATAATTATACATTTCTTTTTATCTGCCAAGTATCTTACTATATTCTCCTTCTCTCTCATCACTTTAATAGCTGTGTCCTTAGTGTGTTCCTTCATCTGTTGTTACACTATAGCTCTAAATTCAATTTTGCTATTTTCCTAAACCTTTTCCCAACCACTTACCTCTTTTTCTATGAACTCTTATTTTCTTTATCATTCTTCTTTAATTCTTCATCCTCATCCTTTACTTCTTTTAGCTGTCCTTTTAATTCTTCTATTTCTTTATTTAGGTTTTGGTTCTCCTTCTTTAGTTCTTCCATTTATCAACTCTTTGTGTAATCCATGTAAGTTGATTGAACCTAACCTCCCACTATTCATTCATTTTTGCTAGCTTTTCCTCTAGACTTGCTAATCGGGTGAGGTTGTCATCTCCTCACTCATTAAATCCATGGAAATAATTATCTTCACCTTCCATTGTGCTGCCCTTATCTATATTTCTAATTTTGACATTTTTACTAATCTCTTCAACTGCGCATCTCTTGTTGACATTGCTTCTGACTTCCGGGGCCTGTTTGTCCCCTTCCTCATTTACTTCCATTTTCCTCAGTAATCCCTCCCCTTCTCCTTTTTCTTCACCTTCCCCCTATCCCACGAACTTTCCCCTTCTCTACTAATACAACACAGGTACTCCCTTGTCGTTGAGTTCCACGAAAATTGTATTTTTTTCTGAAGTTCCAATCTTCATTGTAACTTCGACTGTCATGTGTGTGAGAGAGAGAGAGAGAGAGAGAGAGAGAGAGAGAGAGAGAGAGAGAGAGAGAGAGAGAATGGTAAATGATAGTGAAGTAGTGAAGAAGAATGAAGTAGAGTGAATGGGAAGGCAAGAGAAACAGACATATAGATAAAAATAGAGAGAGAGAGAATGAGAGATACTGCACATACCTTCTTCAAGGCGGAGAAGTGAATATCGGGCTGCTGACAGTGCAAGACCACGAATACCATCTCCCCACTCTTTCTCAGCACCACGGAACTCAATATATTTGTAGATGATACCAGCAATTCCCATAGCCACTAATGCATAGTACCATGATGTCATGAACATCACTGTGATACAGAGTGATAGTCCAACAAATGACAAAGACCTGATGAGGGGTAGAAGGGTAAGAAAGAATTAATAACATGCATTATTAATGATATGAAAACTTCTTGAGGCACTATTTGCCATTAATATGTTAAATCACTGAGACATACTATAATTAAGTGTAGACTCTCTTATTTTACCAAATTATCAAACATGTGTAATGTAAAGATAAAAAAATAGCAATTTCATATATTCTTTTCAATTTTTTTTTTATCAATTAATCATTATGTTGTCCCTGTTCTTTCTTACACGAGACCCATGACCATCACTGGATACTGGTTTGGCCCATAGATCTTTCTTTGGGTCATAGATTACTGAAACATACTATAATCATGTACTGATTCTCTTATTCTACTGAATTAATAGACACGTGTAAGGCACTGAAGAAAGGCTGAGATAGCAGGTTCCATACATTCTTCTAAAGGAAACATTTATCAATTAATCAATATGTTGCCTCTGTTCTCTCTTACAAGAGACCCATGGCCATCACTTTGACTACTGGTATGGCCTACACACAATTCTTTGAAGAAATTTTGTGAAGTGACAATTTACTTATCGTATATACCCAAATAATAGTAGAATTTTTCAGTCAATTTTTAAGGCTGAATTTAAGGTGTCAACTTTTAAGTAGATATTACTTTTTCAGGAACAAAATTCATGTCTAATCTGGGTTGAAAATTTAATAAGAAGATTAATGATTTACATATGACTGTATACATCAAAACATATCCTATTAAAAACTATCACTCATGATTCATTTCCATGGCTGATTTGCTCTTAAAATATTTAGCTTTGCTCTTTCACAGCCTTAGCATAAAGTTATATTTACCTAGTTGTATTATACGGGAAGGGAGCTATGCTCATGGTGACCCATCTTTGTATCTTTCAGCATCAAGTTTTTTCTTAAAATCTTGAATAGTGTTTGCACACACTGTTTCTTTGTCTAATTTGTTCCAGGTATCTATCACTCTGTGTGGGATTTTTTTTTTTTTTTTCAGATCTCTTCTGTAATTATCTTTTTTGAGTTTCTTTTCATGTCCTTTTGTTTTTCCATTGTCCCATTTCAATAAATCATTCTTATCTAAGATTTCCATTACTTTCATAATTCTATAGTTACCGTATTTTCCGGCGTATAGTGCGCGACTTTTTCCGTTGGAAGGGCCTAAAAATGGGGGGTGCGCGTTATCTGGTGGTGTGCATTATCTACGGCCTACGATAAAAATTCTGCGGCTGTGTGTGTAATTTTTTTCACAACAACGTGACGATGTTGGCCGTCACAAAGTCGGGACGGCACACTTCTCTGTGACATTCCGTGAGAACAAGAAGAACAGCCATGGTGACATGAAAGAATACGCCAGCATGGGCTACCGTATATAAATATTTGGTATAGGTATCTATCGAATCTTATTTTTCATGTTTAAATAGGCCTAAACACCATGAAACATGATCAATATTCATGATATTTGCCCATGTTCACAGCATCCTAGTTTGAATTTTTATGTTGGCTTTGTTGCTTCACTTTAGGTATGGTACAAATTCCGTTGCGGCCGTTCATAAACTCGTGTCAAACACCTGACTACAACACCCTCTTTCGGGAGTTATATTAACTAAACGTCACCTCGATGAGAGACTGTCCTATTTCACCACTGTCATTGCTGGTTCAAAGCTAAAACGAAACAGTCTGTAGTTTGTTTCAGTATTAAATAAAAAATGGTAAAGACGAATTATTTCCTCAAGATATAAAATGAACATTTTCTGTAAAAATCCCGAAATTTTTCTGTATATTTTACTTTCAATAAACTTTTTTTAGATCATATTTCCTACAAACTATTTAAGCTACAAAGTAATAAGGGACCAACGCACAACATGAGTCATATACCGGTACATGTAGTTCTGACTTTGTCTTAGTTGTGTCCTGATTGATGCCTAAACTGACACTTAATTTAGTGACAAATCAAGAGATTTCCCAGCGGTGGCTCTAGCCAATGAAAAATAATTCTCCATGTAACCTCGTTCACATGATATAAATATCAAGGTAAAACTGCATTATAGACAAATGCGATCGGGCATGCGCGTTATACGTTGGTGCGCTCTCTGTGTACTGAGATAACGAAGTGCATGGGTGCGCATTATAACCCGATGCACATTATAAGCCGGAAAATACGGTAGTAGGTCTCCTCTTTCCCTTCTTTGTTCCAGAGTTGGTAATTCTAATTTGGACAGTCTTTGTTCATATGTCATTTTGGAAACAGATGGTGCCAGTTTTGTTGTTGCTCTTTGTATTCTAATTTTTTTATATTCTTTTTGGCACTGGGTGTCCATAGTGTTGCTGCGTACTCAAGTTTTGGTCTATTAGTGTAGTTAAAATTTTTGTTATCATTTCGTCATCCAAATAGACAAATGCCACTTTTATTGACCTCAATAAATTGTATGTTTCTCCAACTATTTTATTAATATGTTTGTCTGGTGTCATGTCATTGCTGATCATCACTCCAAGGACTTTTTCTGAGTTTACTTTTTTGACCTCTTCTTCACCAATTTCATAATCTCTTGATATTCTGTTTTTACTTTTTCCAAATTCCATTATACTACATTTCTTGATATTGAATTTCACTTCCCACTTTTGAATGTATAAGCACTTGCCAATATTTTCCAAAATCCACTCTCAATAATAATAGATTCAAAGTACATACCAGCATGGATTCGGATAGCTGCACGAGTGACAGATTTTCCATTCAAACGAGTTTCAATTACCCCTTCAGCAACTTTATTTTCCAACTATGGCCATTTCCTGTTAGCACACTTCTGTCTTGGCATTTTCTAAAGTTGGTGTGATATCTTTCTCCAATCTCTCACAAGTTTCTCATTAACACAAAATTCTCTTGCTATTACAGTTATTAGTTTTCTTAGCAATTTCATTAGCTTTCAGTTTAAATGCTGCTGTATATTTGTTTTTCTGGAAGGCATTTTTACACAAGATTTGGGGGAACTATAAGATTTCAGCCAAAATTCACCACCCCTCCCTCTTTTCTTGTATCCTCCTGGATGACGGGTCATCCTTGCATCTCACCCACTACCCTGGGTCAGAAGCAATGCAGCAAGACACAGCACATCCACAGCAAAGTCACTTGATTTAATTGGCGACCTTCCCTCTCCATCCCCTCATGCAGTAAAAGAGAAGGCAGGGAGAAATCCCTACAGGCTGCATCAAAATACCATTCACACATAAACACGTACCTAGAGCCATCTACTGGTACAATAGCAAAGCATTATGTAAATCAAGAAATGAATAATGAAGTGAGTTTCTTGAAAAAAAAAAGTAGATACTGAAATTAATAACGAGGTAAGTGCACTAGAAAAAAAAATCTGGCCTAGTTAAAATATGAGAATGAGAGATTGAAAAATAATTATACCACTAATGGACATGGATTATATAATCACTGGCTTAGAAATAGAGGAGAAATGGGGTGAAGTCATATTCTTGGCTAAGAAAAACTTAAATGTGATTAAAGTTACAAATGGGGAGAACAGGGTGATGATCACAATGTGAGTTGAAGATTAGAAAGTTTGCAGTGAGTTATGTGCCCCCAAAAATGGGGTTTTGGATAGAGATTATTCTAAAATGTTAGAAGATACAAGACTTTCACTGAGATGCTGAAGGATAGAGGTAAAGTGGTATTTATAGAAGATTTCAACTGCAACGAAATTTGTTGGGAAGAGGATCATTGGGGAAATGTATTACTTGACATGACAATAGAACATATAAAGACACAATGGGTAAAACACTAGATTTAGAAATAATGAAGAACCATCAAGACTAGATTTATTATTTACATCAGAACCAGAAATTGTAAAAAAAAAAATTGAATACAAGACACCAATTGGTAAGAGTGACCACATATTACTCAAGTTAAAACTAAAGGAGGAAATATAAAGAGAAATGAGAAATACAGAAAAGGAAGACTGATGTATAGTAAAATGGACTTTGAGAAACTTTGGGATTTTTTTTTTAAAGCGAACTGGGAAAAATTCTGCAATGAAGAAATGCAGGTGGAAAATGGATGATTCTGATGAAAATCTATAAAGGAGTGGATAAATATGTCCCAAAGCAAAAACAGGAAAAGGTGTATATTAAGTGCTGGTTTAATAGTAGGTGCAGTGAAGCAAAAGATGAAAGAGATATAGCTTGGTAAAGATGGAGGAAAAAAAAAAAAAAAAAAAAAAAAAAAAAAAAAAAAAAAAAAAAAAAAAAAAAAAAAAAAAAACCTAGAAAGTGGCAAATATAATCAAAGGAGCAAATATGTAAAAATGTGCAGGGAAGAAAAAAGAAACTATGAAAAAGACATAACAGAAAAATGTAAGGATCAACCAAAACTATGTGAACGGTAAACAAAATGACTCATCATCCAGGAGGTGCCAAGATAAAAGGGAGGGTAGAGGGGAGTGGAGTGTATTTGGGATGGAATGGGTGGGGGATGGTTTTTATGCCTTTGTTTTTTGGCTACCTCCCTTGTAAGGGGAAAAAAATCTTTGGTATATGTATGTTTATTATTTAACTATACATACATACATACATATACCAAGGCTTTTCCCCCCTTTCAAGGGAGGTAGCCAAAAAGGGAAAGGCATAAAAACACTCCCACCCATTTCATTCCTAAATACACTCCACACCCCTCCCACCCTCCCTCTCATCTGAGCACCTCCTGGATGACGGGTCATCCCTGCACCTTGCCCACCGCCCTGGGTCAGAAGCAGTGTCGCAAGACACAGCACATCCACAGCAAGGCCGCTTCATTTAATCGGCGACCCCCCCTCTCTGTTCCCCCTTGCATATAAGGAGAGGACGGGGAGAAATCCCTTCGGGCTGCGTCAAAATTTACTCACACATACTACCCCACCCCCCCGCCCATTCCTCCTCATGCAATCACAACATCATCCATATACAACCATTCTCCACTCACCTCTGTCTTCCGTCCTCTCCCTTCCTTCTTCAACAGACATTCCCCTCTTCCCCAAAGCCCCCTTCACCCCATCCATCCACCTCATCCTAGGACGTCCCCTCATGTTCACTCCCTCCACATCTGCCTTCCATACCTCTTTTACTAGTCTTTCTTCACCCATTCTTTCCATGTGTCCAAACCATTCTAATATTCTTTCATCAACCCTATCTCCCAGCTCCTTTTTCACCCCTGTTCTCCTCCTCACCTCCTCATTTCTCACTCTATCCAGCCTAGTAACCCCCACCATACTACTCAGACACCTCATCTCAAACACATTCAAACTCCTTCTCTCTTCTTCTCTTATGTTCCACGTTTCTGCCCCATACAGTGCTGTTGGCACAATCACTCCTTCATACAGTCTCCTCTTCACATCCATTCCTAAATGTCTATTCCTCATTACACTCTTTAATCCACCAAGGCATTTACTCGCTTCTCTCAATCTACATTCTACCTCCCCCTTCACTCCACCTTTTCCTGCTACACTTGCACCCAAGTATCTAAAACTTTCCACTTCCTCCAGTCGCTCTCCCTTAATGCTCACTTCCAGTCTACTGCCACTTTCACCCCTTGTACATCTCATCACCTTACTTTTACCCACATTTATCTTTAGCTTTCTTCTATCACATACTCTCCCAAACTCTGCCACCAACTTCCTCAATCCCTCCTCTGACCCTGCCACAAGCGCAGTGTCGTCCGCAAACAACAGCTGGCTCACCTCCCACTTTTCTCCATTTTCTTTAACCATCTCCAATCCCTGACCCACCACCCTAGCATTCACCTCTCGCACCACCCCATCCATGTATAAGTTGAACAGCCAGGGCGATATAACGCATCCTTGACGAAGTCCCACCTTTACTTCAAACCACTCACTCTCTCCATTTCTAATCCTGATACAAGCTCTACTACTCTCATAAAAACTCTTGACAACTCCCAAAAGCTTTCCTCCTATCCCATAAATCTGCATAACCTCCCACAGTGCCTTTCTGTCTACCCTATCATAAGCCTTTTCCAGATCCATAAAAGCCCAAAAAACATCCTTCCCCTTTCCTATAGCTTTCTCACATATCTGTCTTACCACAAAGATCTGATCTACACAACCTCTACCTGTCCTAAATCAACACTGTTCCTCACCAATTACTCCTGTTCCTCTCCTAATCCTCTCAATCAAGATCCTCCCTATGCATTTATATATTTCATTATTTACATTATTATAGTTTTTATTCATTTATTTATCATTATTATGATTTTTTCTGACCTAGACATGGACCAAAAGGTCTCATGTCGGTATGCTCTGCCTTTGTAATCCTTTGTAATACCCAAGAAATTACAGATCAGTTTCCCTTACATGCATAGTAGCAAAAATCTGTGAAAGTTATAAAAGATTGATGGATAAAACATCTGGAGAAGAATAAATCCGAGACAATCTGGATACAGACAAGAAAGATCGTGCACCACAAATTTGATCAGCTTTTACTTGAGGCTTTTAGATATAATACAAGAATGGGACTGATGGGCCGATTGCACTTTCCTAGATCTACAAAAAGCTTTTGATAAAGTCCCTCACAAAAAACTATAAAGATGGAAACCATAGAAGGGATAAAAGGTTAATTACTGAAGTGGATGAAGGACTTCTTGTATGAAAGAAGAATGAGGGTAGTGCTCTGAGATAAGGCTTCTATTTGGGAAGAGGTAATTAGTGGAGTCCCACAAGGATAGGTGCTGGTTCCAATAATGTTTGCCATTCATGTGAATGACATGGACTGCGAATCATTACAGTAAGATCTAAACAGGGTTTGGGAATGGAGTCAGAAGTGGGAAGTGAAATTCAACACAGAAAAATGTAGTATAATGGAGTTTGAAAAAAAAAAAAAAATCTGGAAGATATAAAATTGGTGAAAAAGAAATTAAGAAAGAAGGATCTGAAAAAGACCTGAGAGTGATTATCACAAAAGATATGGCCCCAGACAAACATATAAACAAGACTGTTGGTGAAACCTACAACTTACTATGAGCAATTAAAGTAGCTTTTATGTACTTGGATAAGGAAATGGTAAGGAAAATACTAGTCACAATGACAAGGCCTAAATTGGAGTATGCAATGACACTGTGGTCACCCAATACAAAAAATATAAAAAAGATTGAGAGAATCCAGAAAGCAGCTATGAGGATGCCCCCAGAACTCTCAAAATATTCATATGAAGAAAGACTGATAAAATTGGAGTTGCCAATTCAGGAACATAGGAGAAAAAGAGGTGACTTGTTGACCATTTATAGAATTATGAAGGGTATGGAAGTTCTTGACTGAGAAGACTTGCTAAATTAGGATAGGAGAAACACAAGAGGGCATGGAAAGAAGCTTGAAAAGGACATTTATAGCAAAGACCTGAAAAAGAACACCTTTCCCCACAGAGTGGTAGATGTAAGGAACATATTGAACGAAAAAACAGTGTGTGCAAAAACAATGCAAGAATTTAAGAGCAAACTGGATATGGAGAGATACAAAGACAGGACACTGTGAGCTTAGCTCCCTTTTCCCGTAAGATACTAGGTAAATACTAGGTAAATACACACACACCAGTCATTGTAGTGGCAACATGTAGTACTTGGTGAAAATGTGTATATTCACAAAATGATGTAACAGTGCTTTAATTATAGATTACCTAAAGTGTATTTATGGGAAGGGGAGTGCTTGAGGACACCCGATATGATTATTCATAATGTAATCAAATATGATTATTCATAACTTAATGATCAAATGTAAACAGATATGTGGAATGGTCTGCTAGTGTGAAACTGAAACAGAATATAAATCCTGATTTGAGATCACCAAGTGGAACTTAAAGTTTTTTATTTGACAGTGGTGATGGGAGTAATTTTTCAGGATTTACAGGACATGAAAGGTTTTTTAGTAGAATTTTAGAAATAATGAGGGATGTGAGATATATGAATGATGCATGAAGAAGAGAAACAAATGATTTATGGAAGATGAATAATAACATGAGGAATGAAATGGCAGTCTTAAAGAAAGTGAACAATGAAATTAAAGAAGAAATTAGGATACTAAAAAAGGAACTGGCAGAACAGAAAGGTGAAAAAATGCAAATAATGAGACCATAAGGAAAGAGGTAGATGAAAAGATTAAAACAATGACCATGGAAGCAGGAAAAAGCATAGGAGAAAAAGAATTACAATAGTTTAAAAATGTTTGGAAAAAGGACAAGGAAAAAGATAAAGTAATTTTCAAAGAAAGAGTTGGTCAACAGATGCAGGAGAAGGCTCAAGATGCACTTAACAAAAAGAAAACTTAGTAAGAGACACAGTAGACAAGAAAAAATGTATAGTGAATTATGGTTTAAAGAAAAAACATAACCAAAATTGGTTCCAGAGAGAAAAAGAGGACAAAGAATTAGCAAAAAGTGTTCTAAAAGAAGTACAGGATAGTGACCAAGAAATAGGCAAGGAAATACAAGTGCACATATTGGGTAAACATGTAGAAAGAAAAAGATGACTACTAAAGATTAAATTAAGGTCACAAGTGGCAGTAAAAGACATTTTAATAAGAACAGGAAAACTGGCAAGAAGAGGACACCATAAAAATTTATGGATAAAAAAAGAGACAAGAATGACAAGGAAATGGAAAAGTTTAGGACATTAAGAAATGAAACTAAAGAAAAAAATGGGAAGAGAACAGAGATTGAGAAAATGCAATTCTATTGAAGTTTTAGATATGAGACTGAAAAAAATGGTACCCAAGGGGAAAAAAATCAGAGAATGACATGAAGGGTGTGGAAAATTTAAATTGTTGTATACAAATATAAATGGTTTGATCTCAGGATTAAATGACCTCAATGATTATCTATAAGAAGCTAAACCAGACATAATGGGAATTGTAGAGACAAAATTAAGAGGTCCACAAGTACCAAACAGCATTGGACATGGATTATAATCACTGGCTTAGAAATAGGGAGGAGAAACAGGGTGGAGCCATGTTCCTGGTTAAGAAAAGCTTAAATGTGACAAAAGTTACATATGGAGTGAATAGGGTAGAGATGATCACAATAAAAGTGGAAGACAATGACATGAAAAGTAGAAAATTTGTAGTAATTTATGTGCACCCAAAAACAGGGTCTTGGGCAGAGAAAGATCACTTCAAAATGTTTAATGATACTAAATCTTCATTAAATGAGATGCTAATGGATGGAAGTAATACAATTCTCATGGGCAACTTTAATTGCAAAGAAACATGTTAGGAAGAGATGACAGTAAAAGGTGGAGAAGATTAGTAAGGGAATCTATTATTCGACATGACTATGGAACATACAATGACACAATGGGTGAAGGAGAGCAATAGATTTAGAAATAATGAAGAACCATCAAGACTAGGTCTAATATTTATGTCAGAACCTGAAATAGTAGACACCAATACAAGACACCAATTGCAAATAGACCTAGATATGGACCAAAAGGTCTACTGTTGGCATGCTCCCCTTTTGTAATCCTTTGTAATATACAACTTCAGTTAGAATTAAAAGAGGAAATATATATAAAGTGAAATGAGAAACACAGAAAGGGCAGATTGATGTATGACAAAGCGGACTTTGAGAAAATTAAGACATATTTTCTTGCAGCAAGCTGGAAAAAATTCTACAAAGATAAAACACAAGTGGAAGAAAAATGGATGATTCTGATGAAGATTTATAAAGGAGTGGAAAAATATGTACCAAATCAAAAACAGGAGAGGGTGTACACAAAGTGTTGGTTTAATAGAAGGTGCAGTGAAGCCAAAGATAGAAGAAACAAAGTTTGGAAGAAATGGAGAAAAGACAAGAGACCTACAAAGTGGCAATCATATGTTAACCAAAGGAACGATTATGTAAAAATACATAGAGAAGAAAAATGTAAATATGAGAAAGACATAATAGATAAATGTAAAGATCAGCCAAAACTATTCCATAGATATGTAAATGGGAAACTGAAAAACAAGCAGGAAATAGTAAAACTATGCCGAGGGAATACCAAATACAGAGATAATACAATACCAAATTGGTGGAATTTATGTGCAAACATTTTAAGTCTTTCATACATGGGAGGTAGCCAAAAAACAAAGGCATAGAAACCACTCCCACCCATTCCATCCCCTACATACTCCACTCCTCTCTACCCTCTTTCCTCCCTCTTATCTTGGCACCTGGGTGACAGGACATTGCTGCATCTTGTTCATTGTAAAGTAAAGTCTGTTTTCACTTGAGAAAATATACAACAGGTTGAAGGGAGAGAAGGGAAGTTCCCCCATGAAGGAAATAAAAATAACATGGAAAGAAATAATGGATCAAATAATGAACCTTGATGTCAGAAAATTGCATGGGCCAGATGGAATAACAAACTAGATGTTAAAAGAATGTAAAGAACTAAGGATTTCTCCCCATGCCATAATAAGGACAGTAAGACTCCACCTTAGCCTCAGAATCCCTATCTCAGGCAACCTGAACATGTTAATGTCCCCTCAAAGGTAAATAAAATTAGCTGATTATGTTTTTTTTTTTATAAAGTAATTGTATTAAAGGTCAAAATGGGGGTAAAGTAGGAGTAAATTTTTGGGCATGGCACCAATAAGAATTATTATCATAAGTTCTTCAACAAAACTATGGAGTTTCCGGCTATTGTGAGGCAATGTTACCTAACTGTCTTTATGGGAAGGAAAGCTATGCTCGTGGTGTCCCATCTTTGTATCTTGCAGGGTCTAGTTTGATCTTAAATTCATGTATGGTTTTTGCACACACTATTGTTTTATCCAGTTTGTTCCAGACATCCACCACTCAGTGTTTACTTTTTTTTCTTTTTTTTATATAACTGTCCTATTTGAGTTTATTTTTATGTCCCTTTGTATTTCTCTTATCCATTTAGTAAGTCCTCTCTATCAAGGACTTCCATGCCTTTCATGATTCTGTAGATAGTCAGCAGATCACCTCTTTCTCTTCCTTGTTCCAGTCAGTAAATTCATTTTGATAATCTCCTCATATGACAGGTTTGAAAATGTTGGGGCCATCTTCGTAGTTGTTCTCTGGATTCTTTCAATCTTCTTTATATTCTTTTTGGTACTTGGTGACCAGTGTCGCAGCATACTCCAGTCTACACCTTATTAGTGTGACTAGTTTTTTTTTTTTTTTTTTTTTTTTTTTTCCAATTTCTTCAACCAAATAAGTAAAAGCTACTTTACTGACCTTAGCCAGTTGTAGGATTTTCCAACAATTTTGTTTATCTGTTTATCAGGGGGCATGTCATTTGTGATGATTACTCCTATGTCTTTTTTCAGATCCCACTTTCTTTACTTCTTTTGTTCCAATTTTATATTGTCCTGATATTACTATTATTATCTTATTTAACTTTTTCCAAATCCCATTATACTACATTTCTTGATGTTGAAGTCTATTTCCCATTTCTGACTCCATTTCCAAACTTTGTTCAGGTCTCTGTAGTGATTCACAATCCGTTTAAGTATTCACTTTTCTCAGCAATTTAGCATCATCTGCAAAGAAGCTCATGTTACATTCTACATCTTCATCCATGTCATTCACATAAATAGCAAACATTATTGGAGCCAATACCAATCCCTGTGGAATTCCATTAATCACCTCCTTCCAAGCTGAACTTTTCTTTGAGCACTACCCATATTTTTCTTCCATGCAAAAAATCCTCCACCCAGTTTAGTAATTTACCTTGTATCACTCCTATGTTTTCCATTTTTTAAACTAATCTTTTATGTGGCACTTTGTTGAAGGCTTTTTGTAAGTCTAGGAAACCACAATCAGCCCATCCATCCCTTTCTTGTATTATACCTATTAATCTTGACTGGAGACAGATTAAGTTTGTGGGACATGATCTTCCCTGTCTGAATCCGAATTGTCTCCAGAGTTATTATATTGTTTTCTTCCAGGTGTTTTATCCATCTATTCTTAATAACCTGCCCTGGGTCAGAAGCAGTCTTGCAACACTACTTCTGACCCAGGGCAGTGGACAGGATGCAGGGATGACCCATCATCCAGGAGGTGCCAAGATGAGAGGGAGGGAGGAGGGCAGAGGGGAGTGGAATATGTAGGGAATGGAATGGGTGGAAGTGGTTTCTATGCCTTTTTCTTTTTGGCTACCCCCTGTGTAAGGGGGAAAAAGCCTTTGGTATATGTATGTTCCATGACATGTACTGACAATGGATGAGGGCATCGCACACACAAATGACATGGAAGGCTTGGAAGCTGGCAGCGGAGGACTACAAAATCGGGGCCTCCTGTCATCAGAGGTCAGACGGCATTTAAATCATGATGATGACTAGAAGTAGGGCCCTCACTTCTAGGCCCCATTGCTTATATTTTTTAGATGAGTATTAGTGACTATATTGTAAGCCCTCTTCACACAAAAATAAAGATACGGGTAAATAGTGTGAAGCTGGGTAAATAGAAATAGGATAGGTTATATTGGTATACATTGGCTCCTGTGCTATGGCACTGGTGTTGTATACCTGTAGTATAAAAAAGATGTGCAGGCATTTTTTAGCTCTCCTGATTACTGCACCTGCACTCTGTTCACACAGACTTAATTGCAAGTAAAATGTAATTTAATTCACATATTAAATTTAGTGATTGCACTCCACTATTTTCTTGACCCCAGTGAAGTTAAATTTATCATAAAAAGGCTAAATGTTGTTCTAGGACCTGGACTGCAGGAACTACTTGAGTCACGGTTTATGATTTCATGTACCAACTCAAATACAGGGCCTAGCACGTGACAAACCTTTTCACAAATTTTGGCTACAGTGCTTTGTAAGGGAAACCAGTCTGTAATTTGTTGGATTTTTTTTTTTCTTTGTTTATATGTTGGTACAATATTGGCATTTTTCTAGTCATCTGACATTTTTCTTTCTTTGAATGAGCAGCTTATTATGTTACATATTTTGTCTATCAATTCTTTACCTTCTTTTAGTATCCAGTTTGCTATTCCATCTGGGCAGTGTGATTTCCTAACATCAAGGTTCATTAATTGGTCCATTATTTCTTCTTGTGTTATTCTTATTTCCCTCATGGGAGGGATCACACTTTGATTCCTTCATCCCGATGTTGTATTTTTTCTGTAGTGAAAACTAACTTGAAGTGACTCTTCATGACTTCAGCCATTTCTAAATCTTCTGTGTACTCTGTATTTCAATGACAGTTTCACCATTTACTGTTTATTTTTAAGTTTACCATTCACATATCTATAGAATAGTTTAGGTTGATCTTTATATTTTCCTATGGTGTTCTTTTTCATAGTTTCTTTTTCCTCCCTGCACACTTTTACATATCCATTTCTTTTGTTGATGTATATTTGCCACTTTCCGTTTCTTTTATTATCTTTTTTCCCTCTTTTCCAAGATCTCTTCTATCTTTCGCCTCACTGCATCTTCTGTTGAATCAGCAATTATTATACACCTTTTCCTGTTTCTGTCTTGATACATTTTTATCCACTCTTTCATTACAAATTTCCATCAAAATCCTCTATTTCTCTTCCACCTGTGTCTATTGTAGAATTTTTCCCAACTTCCATTTTGAAAAAATTTAAGTTTCCCAAAGTCTTCCTTTTCTGTATTTCTCATTTCTCTCTATATATAATTCCTCCTTTAGTTAAAATTCTACTAATATGTGATCACTCTTCCCAAATGGTGTATTAAATTTTATCCACAATTTCAGATTCTGTTGCAAATATTAAATCTAGTCTCAACAGTTCTTCATTACTTCTATATCTGATATTTTCTTTTACCCATTGTGTCATTATATTTACCTAGTTGTGATATACGGGAGGGGAGCTATGCTCGTGGTGACCCGTCTTTGTATCTCTCCGCATCAAGTTTTATCTTAACCACTTCCATACGGTGACGCCTACGTAGACGTCATGAGGAGCAAGTGGGTACGCGATGATGCCGACGTCAGTGTCTTGATTATATTTATTGTAGTCGTACCTAAGTAACCTCCATTCTCTCTAAACTGGCTTCATCATATTTTCTATGTATTCAAAATTCACAGGTGAAAGAGAACGAACGATTGAGCACTGACTTTATTTTTTATGATGTGATTATTATGATGCAACATCGCACGTCGGGCAGCTAATGCTGCCAGACGTGCGATGTGCCCCAGAGTGAAGTGGTTAAAATCTTGTTTAGTGTTTGCACATACTGTTTTGTTGTCTAATTTGTTCCATGTATTTATCGCTCTGTGTGGGAAACTGTTCCTTTTCAAGTTTTTTCTATAACTATCCTTTTTCAGTTTTTTTCCGTGTCCTCTCATTTTACCGTTGTCCCACACTAACAAGTTGTTCCTGTCTAAAACTTCCATTCCTTTCATTATTCTGTAGATAGTCAGCAAATCTCCTCTTTCTCTTCTTTGTTCCAGAGTTGGTAGATTCAATGTTCTATAGTCAAGTAATACATTTCCCCACAGATCCTCTGCACCTTTCATTGTCATCTCTTCCCAACAGATTTCTTTGCAGTTAAAATCTCCCATAAGTACCAGGTTACCTCCATCCTTCAGCATCTCATTTAATAAATACCTTGTATCCAACAGTTTTGAATGCTCACCCTCTTTCCAAGAGCCCATTTTTGGGGGCACATAATCACTACAAACTTTCTACTTTTCATGTCCCTACCTTCATCTTTTATCTTGATTATTTCCACCCTGTTTATAGTGGCACCAATTATAGGCGATAGCATAGGGTTGAGTGTATATAAAGTATAAGTAATAATTTAAACTACCAACAGAACATTATACCTAGGACTGTACATGTGAAGAATTAAGATATCAGAAGTAATGATATTTCTAGCTTACCAATGGTAATATTTAAAACGAGGACGCCAGTTGGGTGTCCGCAGAAGTGTCTGAAGGGCGCAGGCCAAGTTCACAAACCCATAACACATAAGGAAGAACATGGACAAGATGGGAGCAATATAGTCCAGGTTACCAATCAGAATAGCCACTTCACAGATACCTTGATGGGAGGGGAAAAAGATATATATGAATACATATATATATATATATAAATAATAGCCCTCCTTCATCAAGTGTGATAAACATATTGGACACAATTGAATGATTTATATGTAGGTAAATATTCCTCTAGCAAAAAAGAATTACAAATATAAACAGTCTACATGCAGTGCACTGCTTTATATCATTAAATAGTTCTAAAATCTGTGATGTAACTCAATTTTCTACATAACTTAAACAATGCAGTGAATCACTGTCAAGCTAGCATAATTTGTGAAAAATAACTATTGCTAGACCTTAAAGGACAACAACAAAAAAACATTTTAGTTATACATATTCTTAAAGAAAATTGAACAATTTATGCCTTTAAAAATTGTACATATAATAATACAATAACTCTCATTAAAGCATTAAAGGAATTTTGTAAAGAATAATATGTAAGTAGAATTAGGTGGGAGATTTCATGAAAATGACAAATGGGACAGGAGAATTATAAAACTAGATGAAAAAACGAGTTATAAAGAACATTGCAAGAAATGGAAGTTGGTAAGGGACTTGAGTTAGATGGATGTCATATGGAGTGTCTGATGAAGGAAGTTGTTGGAGTGAATTGAATAGTGAGGTTGTTTAAAGTATACCTATGGGAAAGAGAGGTGACAGAGGACTGGAGGAATGCATGTGCAGTTCCACTATGCAAGCAGAAAGGGGACAAATTTGAATGCAGTAGCTTTTGAGAGGTCAGTCTATTAAGTGTAGTTGGTAAGGCATATGGGAGGATTAGGAGTAGACAGAGGAAGTAACAAGAGAAGAACAGTGTGGATTTGAGGAAGGAAGAGGGCGTGTAGATTAAATTTCTGTAGACAGGCATATATGTCATAAGTTTTTGGCATGTCTTTTAGGCATGCTATGCATTTTGAGATGTATAACAGCTGACAGAAAGGTATTATGGGCTACATTATGGATATATAAGATAAAGGTAAGTCTGTTGAGGGTTAATATATATATATATGTGTGTGTGTGTGTGTGTGTGTGTATATATATATATATATACATATATATGTGTGTGTGTATTTACCTAGTTATACCTAGTTGTATTTTACGGGAAGGTGAGCTATGCTCGTGGTGTCCCGTCTTCATATCTCATTTTATCTAAACTATTTTTAACCCCTTCCATACGGTGCCGCATACGTAGGCGGCATGAGGTCACTTTTACTTATTGGTGCCTGGTATTCTATCTTTTCCACTATTTCAGGTTCTGATGTGATTATTAGGTCTAGTCTCGATGGTTCTTCTTCATTTCTATACCTAGTGTTCTCTTGGATCCATTGTGTCATTGTGTGGTCAATAATCATCTCAAGTAGAACATTTCCCCATGAGTCTTCTCCACCCTTTACGGTCATCTCTTCCCAGCAGATTTCTTTGCAATTAAAGTCGCCCATCATAACTATTCTTCTTCCATCTTCCATTATCTTATTTACTGTTATTCTTGTGTCTTCTAACATACTTTTATGTTCATTCTCTTCCCACGAGGCTGTTTTTGGGGGCACGTAGTTTATTACAAACTTTCTTATCTCTGTCTTCTACTTCTATCATAATCATCTCTACTCTGTTCTTTCCATATGTGACACTCTTCACGTTTATATCCTTCTTAGTCAGGAACATAACTCCACCCCCTTGTTTTATCCCTCTGTTTCTAATCCAATAATTATATGCATTGTGTCCTATGCTGTTGGGTGGTATGGACCATTTAATTTTGTCTCAACAATTCCCATTATGTCTGGCTCTTTTTCCTTCAGATACTTGTTCAGTTCATTTAGTCCTGTTATTAATCCATCTATATTTGTGTAGGATACTCTTAACTTTCTGTTATTTCCATTGTATTCTCTGTTTCTTTTTTGTTTCTCTCTGTTATGGTCCATTTCTTCAATTTCATATTCACTACTCTCCAGTAGAATTCTTGTTTTTCTGACTCCGTTCTGGTCTCGTTTTTTTCTTTAGCTTCTTTCCTTTTCATTTTTTCTTCCTCTCTTTCCTTTTTATTCATTTCTCTTTTTATCCATATCTTTTTATATTGTTCACTTGCTGCTAGCTTCCCTGTTTTTGCTAAGATATTCTCTGCTGTTGTTTGTGATCTGAATTTAATCTTAATTGGTTTGGTCTTATCTGTACTATACTTTCCGACTCTAAACTTCTCTTCAATTTGTTTCATTATTTCAGGTTCATCTTCCTGAACTAATTCTAGTAATCTGCTTACTTTTTCATTTTCCTCCTTGATTCTTGTGGTTCTATCTGGGTTATGTTTCTCTTCCATTCCTAATATAATTATACATTTCTTTTTATCTGCTAAGTCTTTTACAATATTCTCCTTCTGTCTCATCACTTTGATAACTGAGTCTTCAGTTTGTTCTTTTATTTGCCGTTTAATTATATCAGTAAATGCAACTTTACTATTTTCCTGTATCTTCTTCCACCCCTGTGCCTCTTTTGCTATTGCTTCTTTATTGTCTTTATTGTTCCTTTTTAATTCTTCATACTCCTCTTTTACTTCTCTTAACTGTCTTTTTAGTTCTTCTATTTCATCAGTTAAGTTTTTGTTCGCCTTCTCTAGTTCTTCCAATCTTTCAACCCTTTCCACAATTTTTGACATTCTACCGAACCTAATATCTCAATGTTCGGTCATTTGTTCAAGTTTTTCCTCCAGTTTTGCCAGTCGGGGGAGGTTGGTATCCGCCCCCCACCTCATTAAATCCATGGAAATTATTATCCTCACCTTCTATTGTGCTGCTCTTATCTATGTTTCTAATCTTTACATTTTTGTTAGTCCCTTCATCATCACTAAATTGCTCTAGCCCGCGCTTGTTTACATGGCATCTGCCTGCCTGGACCAAGTCCTCTCCTTCCTCATTTCCTTCCATTTCCCTCAGTAATCCCTCCCCTTCTCCCTTTTCCTCACTTTTCCACTACACCACGAGCAATCCCCTTACCTGTAAATACAATATGTACTTCCTTTGCATTGAGATCCACGAATATTTCACTTTTTCTTCAGGACGTCAATCCACGCCGTCCGTCCGACGTAAGTGTGTGTGTGTATTTACCTAGTTTTACCTAGTTGTATTATACGGGAAGGGGAGCTATGCTCATGATGTCCCGTTTTCATACTCTCATTTTATCTAAACTATTTTTAAATTCATGTATTGTTTTTGCACACACCACTTTCTCATCTAACTTGTTCCAACTGTCTATTACTCTGTGAGGAAAGCTGTTCTTTTTCAGGTCTCTTCTATAGCTGTCCTTTTTGATTTTCTTTCCATGTCCTCTTGTATTTCTATCATCCCATTTTATCAGATTCTCTCTATCAGTAATTTCTATGCCTTTCATGATTCTGTAAATAGTTATCAAATCTCCTCTCTCTCTTCTTTGCTCTAGTGTCTGTAGTTCAAGTTTTGCTAGTTTCTCTTCATATGATAGTTTTGTGAGTGTAGGTGCCAATTTTGTAATTGCTCTTTGTATTCTTTCAAGTTTTTTTATACATTTTTTTGTACTTGGTGACCATATCGTTGCTGCATATTCCAATCTTGGTCTTATCAGGGTGATTAGAATTTTCTTCACCATTTCTTCATCCAGATATGTAAATGCAACTTTGATTGTTCTTATTAAATTATAGGTTTCTCCAAAAATCTTATTTATATGTTTCTCAGGTGACATATTATTCATAACAATGACTCCCAGGTCCTTTTCATATTCTACTTTTTTTATTCCTTCTTCTCCCAATTTATATGATCCTGTTATTCTGTTTTTACTTTTTCCAAATTCCATTATACTACACTTCTTTGTATTAAACTCCATTTCCCACTTCCTACTCCATTCCTGTACTTTGTTTAGATCTCTCTGTAGTGATTCACAATCTTCTTCCGTGTTCACTTTTTTCAACAGTTTTGCATCATCTGCAAAGAAGCTCATATAGCTTTCAATTCCTTCCTCCATATCATTAATATATATAGCAAACATTATTGGGGCCAGAACCGTTCCTTGTGGAACACCGCTTATTACTTCATCCCAGTTTGAGTGTTGGTCTCTTATCACTACTCTCATTTTTCTTTCTTGCAAAAAGTCTTCCACCCAATTTAGTAGTTTGCCCTGTATTCCTCCTTCAGTTTCTAATTTCTTAAGCAACTTTTTATGTGGTACTTTGTCAAAAGCTTTTTTTAGGTCTAGAAATGCGCAATCAGCCCATCCATCTCTTTCTTGTATTATATCTATTAGCCTTGAATAGAAACATGTTAAATTGGTGACGCATGATCGTCCATGTCTGAATCCAAATTGTCTTGGATTTAGCACGTTTTATTTCTAAATATTTTACCCATCTATTTTTTATAATTCTTTCACAAATTTTTGCTATTGTACTTGTTAGAGAGACTGGCCTATAGTTGTTAGAGTCTTCTTTATTTCCCCCTTTATATATAGGTACTATATTAGCTTTTTTCCAATCTTCTGGAACTTTACCTTCTTTCAAGGAACTGTTTATTATGCTATGTATTATGTCTGCCAGTTCATTCCTGCATTCTTTCAGAATCCAGTTTGCTATTTCATCTGGTCCATGCGATTTTCTGACATCAAGATTACTCATGTGTTTCAATATTTCATTCTTTGTTACTTCTATTTCTTTCATGGGGGGGACTTTCTCTTTCCATTCAATCTCTTCAGGTTGTATGTTCTCCCTTGTAAACACAGATTTAAAATGTTTGTTCATAATTTCCGCCATTTCAATTTCCTCTGTGTATTCAATTCCTCCTTGTCTTAATTTCTCCAAATCTTGTTTGTTTTTCAGTTTGTTGTTTACAAATCTGTAGAATAGTTTTGGTTGATCTTTACATTTTTCTATGACATCTTTTTCATATTTTCTCTTTTCCTCTCTGCACGCTTGTACATATTCATTTCTATAACAAGTATATATTTTCCATTTTTCTGTTTTTTTTGTTTTTCTTCCATTTAGCCCAAGCTTTGTCTCTTTTGTCTTTTATCTCCCTACAACTTTTATTGTACCAGCACTTTATATATTCTTTTTCCTGTTTTTGTCTTGGGACATACTTTTCTACTCCCTTTTTATAGATTTTTGTCAAAATATTCCATTTCTCTTCTACTGTTGTATCTTCTTTGTGTATTCTTTCCCAGTTTTCATTTTGGAAGAATTCTCTTAATTTATCAAAATTTGCTTTTTCATACATCAATCTTCCTTTTCTATATTGTTCATTTCTTTTTATGTATTTTTTCTCATTTAGTTCTAGTTCTATCAATATGTGGTCACTTTTGCTTATTGGTGCCTGGTATTCTATCTTTTCCACTATTTCAGGTTCTGATGTGAATATTAGGTCTAGTCTCGATGGTTCTTCTTCATTTCTATACCTGGTGTTCTCTTGGATCCATTGTGTCATTGTTTGGTCAGTAATCATCTCAAGTAGAACACTTCCCCATGAGTCTTCTCCACCCTTTACGGTCATCTCTTCCCAGCAGATTTCTTTGCAATTATAGTCGCCCATCATAACTATTCTTCCTCCATCTTCCATTATCTTGTTTAGTGTTATTCTTGTGTCTTCTAACATGCTTTTATGTTCATTCTCTTCCCACGAGGCTGTTTTTGGGGGCACATAGTTTATTACAAATTTTCTGCTCTTCTTATCTCTATCTTCTACTTCTATCATAATCATCTCTACTGTATTGTTCCCATATGTGACATTCTTCATGCTTATATCCTTCTTAGTCAGGAACATAACTCCACCCCCCTGTTTTATCTCTCTGTTTCTAATCCAATAATTATATGCATTGTGTCCTATGCTGTTGGGTGGTAGTGGGCCTTTTAATTTTGTTTCAACAATTCCCATTATGTCCGGATCTCTTTCTTTCAGATATTTGTTCAGTTCATTCAGTCCTGTTATTAATCCATCTATATTTGTGTAGGATACTTTTAACTTTCTGTTATTTCCATTGTATTCTCTGTTTCTTTTGTGTTTCTCTCTGTTATGCTCCATTTCTTCAATTTCATATTCACTACTCTCCAGTAGAATTCTTGTTTTTCTGTCTCCGTTCTGGTCTCGTTTTTTCTCTTAGCTTCATGTCTTTTCCTTATTTCTTCCTCTCTTTCCTCTTTATTCATTTCCCTTTTTATCCATACCTTTTTATATTGTTCACTTGTTGCTAGTTTCCCTGTTTTGGATAAGATATTCTCTGCTGTCGTTTGTGACCTGAATTTAATCTTAATTGGTCTGGTCTTGTCTGTACTATATTTCCCTAGTCTGAATTTCTCTTCTATTTGTTTCATTATTTCTGGCTCATCTTCCTGAACTGATTCTAGTAATCAGCTTACTTTTTCATTTTCCTCCTTGATTCTTGTGGTTCTATCTGGGTTGTGTTTCTCTTCCATTCCTAATATAATTATACATTTCTTTTTATCTGCTAAATCTCTTACTATATTCTCCTTTTGTCTTATCACTTTAATAATTGAGTCTTCAGTTTGTTCTTTCATTTGCTGTTTAATTATGTCAGTGAATGCCACTTTATTGTCTTCTTGGGTTGTCTTCCAACTCATAGCTTCTTTAGCTATGGCCTCTTTGTTTTCTTTATTATTCCTCTTTAATTCTTCATTCTCCTCTTTTACTTCTTTTAACTGTCTTTTTAGTTCTTCTACTTCCTTAGTTAAGTTATTGTTTGCTTTCTCTAGTGTTTCTAATCTTTCAACCCTTTCAGCCATTTTTGAAATTCTATCAAATCTACTCTCCCAATGTTCATTCATTTGTTCAAGTTTTTCTTCGAGTCTTGCTAGTTGGGGGAGGTTGGTATCCGTCCCCCCCTCATTAAATCCATGGAAATTATTATTCGCACCTTCCACTGTGCTACTCATATCTATGTTTCAAATGTTTACATTTTTGTTAGACCTTTCATCATCACTCAGCTGGTCAGGATCCCTTTTGTTTACATGATGCCTGCCTGACTGGGTCAAGTCCTCCCCTTCCTCATTTCCTTCCATTTTCCTCAGTAATCCCTCCCCTTCTCCTTTTTCCTCACTTTCCCACTACACCACGAGCAATTTCCCCCCACCCTGTAAATACAATAGGTACTTCCTTTGCTTTGGGATCCACGAAATTTCACTTTTTCTTCAGAACGTCCTCTAAGCCATCCGTTCGTTGAAGTGTGTGTGTGTGTGTGTGTGTGTGTGTATTGACCTAGTTGTATTTTACAGGAAGGGGAGCTATGCTTGTGGTGTCCCATCTTCATATCTCATTTTCTCTAGACTGTTTTTAAATTCATGTATTGTTTTTGCACACACCATTTTCTCATCTAACTTGTTCCAAAAGTCTATTACTCTGTGGGGAAAGCTGCTCTTTTTCAGGTCTCTTCTATAACTGTCTTTCTTGATTTTCTTTCCGTGTCCTCTTGTATTTCTACTATCCCATTTTATTAGATCCTCTCTATCAATAGTTTCTATGCCTTTCATGATTCTATAGTTATCAAGTCTCCTCTCTTTTTTCCTTGCTCTATTATCTGTAGCTCAAGTTTTGCTAGTCTCTCTTCATATGATAGTTCTGAGAGTGTTGGTGCCAATTTTGTAATTGCTCTTTGTATTCTTTCAAGTTTTGTTATACATTTTTTTGTACTTGGTGACCACGTCGTCGCTGCATATTCCAATCTTGGTCTTATCAAAGTGACTAGTATTTTCTTCACCATTTCTTCGTCCAGGTATGTAAATACCACTTTGATTGTTCTTATTAAATTATAAGTTTCTCCAAAAATTTTGTTTATGTTTCTCAGGGGACATATTATTCATAATAATGACTCCCAGGTCCTTCTCATTTTCTACTTTTTTTATTTCTTCTTCTCCCAATTGATATGATCACACTATTCTTTTTTTCCTTCTTCCAAATTCCATTATACTACACTTCTTAATATTGAATTCCATCTCCCACTTCCTACTCCATTCCCATACTTTAGCGAGATCACTCTGTAGCAACTCACAATCTTCTTCAGTGTTCACTTTTTTCAACAATTTTGCATCATCCGCAAAGATGCTCATATTACTTTCAATTCCTTTATCCATATCATTAACATATATAGCAAACATTATTGGGGCCAGAACTGTTCCTTGTGGAACACCACTTATCACTTCATCCAAATTAGAGTGTTTGTCTCTTATCACCACTCTCATTTTTCTTTCATGCAAGAAGTCTTCCATCCATTTCAGTAGTTTGTCCTGTATTCCTCCTGCAGTTTCTAATTTCTTAAGCAACTTCTTATGTGGCACCTTATCAAAATCTTTTTTCAGGTCTAGAAATGCACAATCAGCCCATCCATCTCTTTCTTGTATTACATCTATTAGTCTTGAATAGAAACACATTAAGTTTGTGACGCATGATCATCCTTGTCTAAATCCAAATTGCCTTGGATTTAGTACGTTGTTTTTTCCCAAATGCCTTACCCATCTAATTTTGATAATTCTTTCACAAATTTGAGCTATCATACTTGTAAGAGAGACCGGTCTATAGTTAGTATAGTGTATTGGGTGGGCTGTGTTTGTGGAAGCTGCAGCAAGTCTTTGTGTGCCTCTCATATCAAGGTGATCCTTGACCTTGAGAACTTTCATTTCATAATGTAGATGGTCTGCAGGTGTTGTATATGTGCAGCCTGTAATTATCTTTAGGGCTTTGTTCTCTATAGTCTGTAGGATGTTGTGATGTGTCTAAGAGAGGTTAGAGGCCCATGCAGGGCTTGCATAATTCAACAGTGAGCATATATACTGTTTATATACTGTAATGGTAATTTCTTTGTTGTGCCTGAATGTTGTTCCTGCAAATGATTTAAGCACATAGTCCAGGTGTGCATTTTGTCACTATGTTTGAGATGTATTGTTTGACATAGATGTATCATATGTTACACCAAGAATCTTGGGTGAGTGTGTGTGTGTGGTATGAGGGTGTTGTTGATAAAGAGGCATGGTATGTATTTGTGTTCTACTGTCCAGTTGGTGAGAAGTGTGGCTGTGGACTTGGTTGTAGTAAACCAGGTGTTAAGCGTATCAAGGTATGTTGTAGTACTGTATTTTTGTGGCTCTGTCTGCATTATGATACATACATATACCAAAGGCTTTTTCCCCCTTACAAAAGAGGCAGCTAAAAAACAAAGGCATAAAAACCACTCCCACCCATTCCATCTCCAAATACTTCACTCCCACCCTTTTATCTTGGCTCATCTTGGATGATGTGTCATCCCTGCATCTCGCTCACTGCCATGGGTCAGAAACAGTGTTGCAAGACATGGCACATCCACAGCAAGGCCGATTCATTAAATCGGCGACATCCCTTCTCCATCCCCTCATGCAGAAATGGAGAAGATGAGAAGTCCCTTTGGGCTGCGTCAATTTATTTTTCACACATCTACCTCATCCCCCATCCCTATCCCATTCCCCCTCATGTATCACAGCATCACCCATACACAACCATTCTCCACTCACCCATCCTCTTTCCTCTCCCGCCCTTCCTCAATGGACATTCCTCTCTTCTCAATGCCCCTTTTACCCCATCCATCCATCCCATCCTTGGCTGCCCCCTCACATTTTACTAGTCTTTCTTCACTCATTCTTTCCATGTGTCCAAACAATCCTAATACTCTTTCATCAACCCTATCCCCCAACTCCCTTTCCACCCCTGTTCTCCTCCTCACCTCCTCATTTCTTATTCTATCCAGCCAAGTAACCCCTATCATACTTCTCAGGCACCTCATCTCAAGCACATTCAAACTCCTTCTCTCTTTCTCTCTTATATTCCATGTCTCTGCCCCATACAGTGCTGTCAGCACAATCACTCCTTCATACAATCTCTTAGCATCTATTCCCAAATATCTATTTTTTATTAAAAATTTGAATCCCCCAAGGCATTTACTTGCTCCTCTCAATCTACATTCTACCTCCACCTCCAGTCCTCCCTTTCCTGCCACATTCACACCCAAGTATCTAAAACTATCTACTTCCTCCAGTCCCTCTCCCATAATACTCACCTCCAGTCTGCTGCCACTTTCTCCCCTTGTACATCTCATCATCTTACTTTAACCCACATTTATCTTCAACTTCCTCCTTTTGCACACCTTCCCAAACTCTCACTAACTTTCTCAATCCCTCCTCTGATCCTGCTACAAGTGCAGTGTCATTATCAAACAACAACTGGTTTATCTCCCACTTTTCTCCATTTTCTTTAACCATCTCCAATCTCCAGCCCTTTACACTTGGGTTCACCTCTCACATCACCCCATCCACGTACAGACTGAACAGCCAAGGCAACATAACACATCCCTGACAAAGACCCACCTTTACCTCAAACCACTCACCCTCTACATTTCTGGTTCTAACACAAGCTCTACTACTCATAAAAACTCGACTGCTCCTAACTACTTTCCTCCTATCCCATATACCTGCAATATCTCCCACAGAGTGCCTTCTCGTCTATCCTGTCATAAGCATTTTCCAAATCCATAAAAGCCCAAAAAATATCATTCCCCTTTCCTATAGCTTTCTCACATATCAGTGTTACCACAAAAAATCTGATCCACACAACCCCTACCTGTCCTACACCCACATTGCTCCTCACCAATTTCTCCCTGTTCTTCTCTTAATCCTCTCAATCAAGACCCTCCCATAAGCCAACTACACTTAACAAGCTGATCCCTCTGAAACTACTACACTCACGCTTGTCCCACTTTCCCTTGTAAAGTGGAACTATACAGGCATTCCTTCAGTCCTCCGACACTCTGCCCTCTCTTAAATAAACATTAAATAACCTCACCAGCCAGTCCACCATCACTGTACATCCCTTTTTTAGACATTCTGGATGACATCTATCCAACCCAGGTGCCTTACCTGCTCCCATCATCATAGCAACTGCCTTCACCAACTCTTATTTCTCCTCCATTTTTCTCACTCATCACTATCATTTTCTTAGCGCTTCCCACTGCAACTACCTTTCCCTCCCTTTCCTCCTTCACATTTAGCAACTCCCTAAAATACTCTGCCCATTTTCCTCTTACTGCCTTCTCTTCCATTATCATCTCTCCATCAGCACCTTTTAGCTTTTCTTCTCTACTTTATTTGCCTCCTCTTCCTCTTAATTTCCTTCCAAAACATCTATTACTTTAAAAAAATTCTTTCATACTCTTACCCCATTTCACATCTGCTCTCTTCTTTGCCTCCTTTATATCTATGCTTTACTTCTCTTTTCTTTGTATGTCTCATATAATTCTCTCATCCTATTTTGTAACCAATCTGTGAAAGCTCACTTTTCCTCTTCTACAACCTTCTTTGCTTCCTCATCTCACCACTCATTACCCTTCATTCTATTTCCTCCTGTCTTCCTTGTTCCACAGACCATCTTTGCACACCTTGTAACCCCCTCCTTAAACCATCCCCATTCCTCCTCCACTCCTAGTTTTACTCTATCCTTCACTCCCTCCCACTCCTCTCTCAGCTTCTTCTTGTACTCCTTCCTTCTCATTTAAGCAGTTCACTTTAAGCACCTCCCTACCTTCTGTCCTTTTCCTCTTTTTCCATCTATCCTCCAGTCTCAACTTACCTTCCACTAAAAAATTATATGATATTTCCCCACTCTCTCCCCTTAGAACATGTACATCAACTCTTCCTAAGTACTCTTGGTTACCACTATATAGTCCATTAATGCTCTATCTACCACCCTTCCATTCACCACCATTTCCCATGTGTATTTATGTTCGACTTCCTTCCTAGAAATTGTATTGGCTATCAACTCTCTATACATCACCATCAACTCTCAACTATGATTTTTTTTTCCTGAAACTCCACACTTACCAACCATTCTGTCTATTGGTTTATTTCCTACCCTAGCATTAAGATATTCTAATACCACTACATTTACATTTCTTCCTAATTCCTCTAAGCACTCAATTTAAATCTATCCAAAAAGCCTCTCTTTCCTCTACACTCTTTTCACTACCAGGCCCATATGCACTTACAAAAACCCACATCTCCCTTCCCAGTTTCACCTTCATCCAAATTAACTTTGAAGAAACCTCCTTCCACTTCACTACACATTTACCCATCTCTTCACTTACTATAACCACCTTTTGAGTTTGGTTTTTAGTTCTGATTTTTTTTTCATATCAGATACCTTGTTGTTAGCTTGGGCTAAACATTCCATTAATTCTACAATCTCCTTCCTTAGTTCCATGAATTTGTTCTCCCACTATTTTCTATTATTATTTATTTCCCTTTCCATGTCTAAGATTTGACACAAGAATGTTTCCATCTGAATCCATGCTGGCTATCTTTTATCAAACAGTTACTTTCTAAATGATGTTCGATAGCATCTCTGATGATAGTTTTCTATCACGAGCGAAGTTGGAGATGAAAAATCACTATTTTCCCTCCCTGACTCTTCCAATATTGGAACCAGTAATGTTATGACTCTTCAGTACTCTGAATAATACTGCTTCCCCCCTTATCCACTCAGCTGGCAAATAACCCCATGATGGTGCCTTAAATAAAAGGCTAAATCTATGAGTGTTGCATGCCAGCTGTTGATCATCACTTGTCGCTTGTTTATGGCGAGGTGAAGGTGAGGGTGATGGTCAGGGTTTTGGAGTTATGTGAGAGTGATACAAAGTAATAAGTGAACCAATTATTGTTTGATGATAACACCACACTTGTAATAGAGTCAGAGGATGGGGTGAAGCAGTCACTGGTGGAGTTTGGGAGGGTATAAGAGAGGAGAAATCTGAAAGTAAATGTGATATACATGGGGAAGGAATGGCAATAAGTTGGAATAGAGTTTAAATAAATAGAGGTTAGAGGAGTGCAGAGTTTTCAGTATTTAAGGCCAGATGTATGAGGGAATGGAGGAATGGGGGCACAAGTAAATCACAGAGTGAGGGAATCAAGTAATTGTCTTGGGAGAATGAAAAATGTCATGAGAAGTGGGTATCTGGGGATAAACACACAGAAAAAACTGTCCAAAAGTGTAATTATGCCCATGACACTGAATGAAGCAGACTTGGAATTTAAAGAAGCAGTAAGGAAGATCCTAAATGTCTTTGAAATAAAATATTTAAGAAGTATGGTGGAGGTTACAAAGATGGATAGAGTGAGAAATGAGAGGGTGAGGCAGTGAGTGGAGGTGAAAAGTGAAATGGCTCCTTCCCCTTTATAAAGAGAGTACCATAACTCATAACACTCTTCATACATATTTAAACCCATTTAACACTACAGTGATGAAGAGCCATTCCAGTCCCCTGCCAAACTTATTGGGTCAAAGATAATGCAGTGAGGAAGCATTTCCACAGCAGGGCCTGAGAGCCTAAGTTGGATTATCCTTACCATTTAAGTATGTGATAACCCCCTTCCTCACCCATTCAAGAAAGGAGATAAAGCAGATGAGAAAAAATCCTTTGGATCATATTATCCTTTCATCCATTTACATAAAATATACAATTTAGACATATAATTATTGTCCAATACATCTAATGACATGCTCAGTGTGATGATAATGAGAGAAGGATGGGTGATCACACATGAAGATAAAGAAAAAGGAATGGATGAGAATGGTAATAGTGATGATGATCATGATTACAACAAAATACAAGTAACAGGCTGGTTTACTTACAGGCAGTGAGAAGTAATGATCTTAAAGGCTCCCCCCTTGCTGAGGATTTAGCAAATGGAGCTAAGAAAGGGATAATGCCATCAGTAGCAATGGCCTGCATAAGTCGAGGGGCCCCAGTAAGAGATTGCAAGCCTGCACCAATGGTGGACAGGAGGGAACCCACAAGGATGACCCAGTGGCTTGGCCATGCAATACTTGCAATGGCCAACTTACCACCTACACTTTGACCAAACCTGCAGTAATCAGAAGTCTGTTATTAATTCATTATCACAAATTAAAACATGTACATAGATACATATACCAAAAAGCCTTTTCCCCTTGAAAAGGGGGGTGGCTGAATTAAGATAACAGGGAAACAAATGAGTGATGGATGAGGATGAGATAGGTGGGGGTGGATGCATTCCATTGGTGGCTACCTCCCTAATAAGGGAGAAGAAGCCTCTTGATATATAGATAGGCTGAGCCTATCTATCATACACTAACCTAAACCCATCCTACATCCATCCAAACACCCATTTGTTGTCCCTCTGGTCTTAGCGCCTCTTGGATGAGGGTCATCCCTGTCCCCACCACACTGCTCAAGTCAGAGGCAATGCAGCAAGGCAACACTTCCACATCCAGGGTCAGATTTACCTATTTGTGGGCCCTGGGCCAAACTCATCAGTGGGTCCCCAAATTCATAGAAATATGACATGTTTTGGTATCCAACATGTATATGTATTTATAAATATATGCATATATATATACATATATATATACAAATATATGCATATATATATACATATATATATATAAATATATATATATATATACACACACATGCACATACGTATCTCAACAGCATTTTCCCCCTTACAAAGGAGGTAGCCAAAGTCAAAAGGCATAATTCCACTCCCACCCCATCTCATCCCCACTCACTCCACTTTCATTCACCACCCCTCCTTCCCTCCCTCTTTTCTTGGCTCCCCCTGGATGATGGGTCATCCATTGCATCTTGCACATTGTCCTGGGTCAGAAACAATGCAGAAAGACACAGCACATCTACAACAAAGCCACTTCATTTAATTGGCACCCCCTCCTCCATCCCCTCATACAGAAAAAAAAGAAGACAGGGGAGAAATCCCTTTGGGCTGCATCAAAATATCATTCACACATAACAACTCCTTTCCATGCATCACAGTATCATCCATACACAACTACTCTCCACTCACCCCTATCTTCCATCTTTTCTCTTCCTTCCACAACAGACATTCCCTTCTTTCCCAATGCCCTTTTTATCCCCAACCATCCATCTCATCCTCGATCGCCCCTCCTGTTCACTCCATCTACCTCTGCCTTCCACACCTTTTATTAATCTTTCCTCACTCATTCTTTCCATGTATCCAAACCATCCCAATAATCTTATGTCAACCCCATCTCCCAACTCCTTTTCCACCCCGACTCTCCTCCTCACCTCATTTCTCACTTTATCCAGCCTAGTAACCCTTACCTCTTCTTCTCTTATATTCCATGTTTCAGCCCCATACAGTGCTGTCGGCAAGGATAGCAAATGAGCTCCAAGCCAGTGCTTTTTCGATAAGATCAAGGAAACACCTATATTGTGTTTACGGAAAAGTTGTATTTATCAAGTGACCGCTATGGTGTAAAAGTATCCAGCTTGATATAGTGTACTAACATATAAAATGGAGGGAGGGAGAGAGAGAGAGAGAGAGAGAGAGAGAGAGAGAGAGAGAGAGAGAGAGAGAGAGAGAGAGAGAGAGAGAGAGAGAGAGAGAGAGAGAGAAAAAAAAAGGAATAATATACCAACAATTGGAGCATGAGCAGAGTCGAATCACCACCGAGGAGAACTTGTTTGAACGATACCCCAAAGTCAACTCAGGTGGGACAACAATGTTTTTTTCAGGGTTTCAAAGAGAAAATATTAGGTAAAGATTTAGATGTAGAAAGAGAAACTAGGTATAACAATGTACTAAGGAATTGAGACATTAACGACTTGATGGAGGACATTAATGACTTGATGGAAGAACTAATAGATTTAAGAACTGATTATAGAGCAATGCCCTGAGAAATGACCAATATATGAAAAGCTAACAAAGAAATGAACAGAGAGCTTAATGACCTAAAAAGTGAATTAAGTATGATCAGAAGTGATAACAAAAGAAAGAAAAATGAGGAACTGAAAAATAAGAGGTCAAAGAATAAATACAAGCAGTAACTGGAAAAAGTGGGAGAATCAATCAAGGCAACACATCTAGAAATAAAAAAACAGTGGAAACAAGAACAAGAAAATCAGAAAATAACATTTAAAGAAATAGTACAACAGCAGGTAGAGGAAAATGCTAAAGAAATGGTAATTAAAGTAATTAAAGAAAAGGAAAACTGGGTAAGAGACACAGTGGATAAAAAAAAGTGCATTGTAGTTTATGGTATTAAAGAAAAATATTTATACAAATACCAAAGAGAAAAAGAAGAGAAATAAATTGCAAAGGAAATTCTGAAAGAGGTTCAAGAATTGGCAAGAATTGGCAAGAATTGGCCAAAGATATTGAGGTGCATAGAATGAGACAATACTCTAGAGAAAAACACTATAGGTCACTAAAAATCAAACTAAGAACTCAAATGATAGCTGCAGAGGTACTATCAAAAGCAGCAAAGCTAGCAAATAGTAAAAATTATAAAAATGTATGGATAAAAAAGGAAATGAGCAATGAGGAAATAGAGAAAGAAAAGGCACTTAGAAATGAAGCAAGAGAAGAATGGAAACTGAAAATAATGAGTTTTTTGGAGAGTACTAGACCTCAGGCTTAGAAAATTGTACATAAAAAAGGAAACATAACCCAAAAAAGAGAAGAAAAGAAAAAATTAAAAATAGCAAACACATAGATGGTATGATTTCAGGACTAAACAAATTAAATGACTATCTGTTAATAGAGAAACCAGACATAATGGGAACTGTGGAGACAAAATTAAAAAGTCCACTACCACTAAATACTATGGGACAAGGTCTATACAACCATTGGGCAAAAAATAGAATGGAGAAACAGGGTGGAGGACTCAAGTTTTTTACTAAGAAAGGTTTAAATGTGACAAAAATAACAGAGGGGAAAAATGTGGAATTTATTATGATTAAGAGTTGAAAACAGAAATATGAAAATTACAAAATTTATAGTAATATATATGCCCCCAAAAACACTGGCTTGGAATTATAGTGATCATTCCGATAGTGATTATTCCAAAATACTGGAAGACACAAAGAATACATTAATTGAATTATTGAAAGGAGGAAAAAATGGTAATTATGGGTGACTTTAACTCAAATATATCGGGAAGAAATGACAGTAAAAGGTGGAGAGGAACTTAGGGGAAATATTCTACTGGAAATGACCACTGAATAAACATTGACTCAATGGGTAAAGGAAAATACCAGATATAGAAACAATGAAGAACTGTCAAGACTATATTTAATATTTACATCAGAGCCTGAAATTGTGGACAAAATGGAATACAAGACACAAATTGGGAAGAGTGACCACATACTAACAGAGTTTAAACTAAAAGAACAAATTGATGAGAGAAGAAATGAGAAACAAAGAAAAGGAAGACTAATATACAACAAAACAGATTTTGAAAAACTTAGAAAAAATTCAAAATGCTAATTGGGAAAAAAATTTAAATGAAGAAACAAAGATGGAAGAGAAATAGAACATATTAAAAGAAAAATACATGGAGGGAACAGATAAATACATATGAAAGAAGAAACAAAAAAGGGTATACATAAAGTGTTGGTATAACAAAATGTGTAGTGAAGCTAAAGATAGAAGAGACAAAGCCTAGAAAAGATGGAAAAAAGACAAAAAATTACCAAAAGGCAAATATACATCAATCTAAGAAATGAATATATAAAAATATGCAGGGAAGAAAAAATAAACTATGAAAAAGGCATAATGGAAAAATGCAAGGACCAACCTAAACTATTCTACAGGTGCATAATACCCTTCAACCGATTATCCATACAAAAAGACTTAGGAAGACTTGATATATATCTTCCTATTATTACATACATACATACATATACCAAGGCTTCTTCCCCCTTTCAAGGGAGGTAGCCAAAAAGGGAAAGGCATAAAAACACTCCCACCCATTTATTATTAAAAGGAATTAATAACATCTGTCATTAACAAGCTATATAAATCGTTAATCCGTCCACATTTGGAATATGCTGTATCATTATGGTCACGGAATCTCATTAAAGACACTGAAAGATTGGAAAGAAAAGTACAACGGCGAACCACAAAACAGATTACAAATAACAAATCATGAATCATGGGTGATTTCATACAGGTCGAAGATTCTAAAGGGAACTGACAACATCGAAAGTGACAAAGTTTTCACAATGAATGCGAATCAGACAAGAAATAATGGTCTCAAACTGTCAAGAAATAGATTTAATTTGGAAGTGGGTAGAAACAACTTCGCTAACCGTGTAGTTAATGAATGGAACAAACTTCCTGCAGAGGCAGTGCATTGTAGTACAATTCAAAGTTTGAAGATTCCTTTAGATAAACACCTAAGCAATATGCTGTATTACCTGCCATTCTTTATTATTTTTTTTTACTATTATTTATCAGTTTTCTATTATGAATAATTATTATATGTTTATTGTTTATCATTGTCTATTTATTCATTTTATGTTTATTTCTTTTTGTTTATTTTTTCGAATCCGACTTAGTTATGGACCAAAAGGTCTCCTGTCGGCATGCCCTTCCTTTGTAAATGACAAACTAAAAGACAAACACAAAATAGTGAAACTGCAAGAAGGAAATAATGAATATATAGATGATGTAGAAATGGCTGAAATTATTATAAAACTAGGGAAAGAAATAATGGTGACACAGAAAGAAATAAGGGACCAAATAAAAAACTTTGATGCCAGAAAGTCACATGGGGAGGACAGAATTGCAAATTGGATATTGAAAGATTGTATAGATGAACTAACGAACAAAATACACAAGATTGGAAAAATGCAAATACCGTATTTTTCGGTGTATGACCCGCGGCTTTTTGCCTCAGAGAGGGGCCAAAATTCGGGGTTGCGGGTGATATAAAGGTGTTGGTCATCTGTGGATTCTGGTTAGAAATTGCTCTATTACGCAGTCAAAAAAATTTGAATGATTAGTTTAGTTTAGTTGGGTGCCCTTTCTGATCAGGGATTTGCGGGAGGACAGACCGGGTTCGTCAAATGAAAGTTGATCAATGTCATAATACAGCGTGCATGATCGAGACAAATGACAAAGAGAAGGTAGGATTTGTCAGTATCTTACCCGCTTTACATGCTCTTGTTATTAATAAAGGCATTATCACAAATAAAACAGGCCTAACTAAACAGCATGAACATACAATACAACACTGACTGGTACCAACACCAACATTGTGTGTCGCGATCAAACAAAAACAAGCGGGCAGCAATTTTCGCAGTTACAAATTACAAACTGTACCTGATTCCTTAATGCTAAATTTGTGCATTACATGTGCATAATGGGTCGTTCAAGCATGGAAAAAAATTAAAGAATCGACTATTCAGAACGGTTTCCGTAAATCAGAAATGTGCCATCCTGCAATGTTCGATGCATGCTACAACTCGGAAAAGGAATCGGACGAATCCGAAATCGAAATGGAAACATATGAGGTCACTGCATCAGAATTGGCCGATTTATACCACAACCTCTTCCATGACGAAACAGAGGATGAGGAATTCGATGGCTTCGTGAGCATTGATACGCCTTCATAAAAATTATTGACTCTGTCGTCTGTGATCACTGACTGTGCTTTTTTTCTAATAATGATGTGCTCCATTGACTCTGTTCATAACAGTTCAGTAATGTGCTCTATTATTGTTCTATTCTATTGAAAACTAACCATTGGAAATTGTTTGGTTTAATAATTAATTACCAGTCTTTGTATGGCATTTATAAACCAATTGATTGATTAATTACCGGTAAACAACCAAACAGGGTTTTATGGCATTATTTACACAAATTGATTAAGGTTCTTTGTAATATATATATAAGTGCAATAAAATATATTGAAATGTAATTTGTTGGTTATTCTTCATCTTCATCACAATCAGAAATAAATAGGACTGGAGGAATGCTGGTATCATGATCATGAATCGCAATGCCACGTCTTCAACCCATCCCAAAGGCATCGTAAGATCAGTTGCACACTTTCGAGATCACCCCTCTTTCATTGAAGCTACCACTACATCTAGTGGCAGTTTCAGAAACCAAATTGTGAGGTTGTGTACGTACGTGTCGGCCTTTGATGTGTGATGAATCCTGAAAAGCAAGATATCACCAAGAAACCTGCCAATATCGGAATACATATATTTTTTTTTCATAAATCACATAAGCATTGATGACACAGAAAATTTAGAAAAAGCCTCAGCTTTGAAATTACTTTGATCACCACGTCAACGGCCGGCCGTAACAACAACCGCCGTGAGCTGTGCCTGTGGCCACCCATGCATGGGTAGTATACATCGTCGGATCTACAGTGCCGTGCATGTCATATGACTGCAGGTCATACAGCGGTGCGGGTCTTGTGTGGATTTTCACTAAGGTGTAAGGGGGTGCAGGTCATATAATGGTGCGGGCTATAGTCCGAAAAATACGGTACTGTATATACAAAGGAGGGGACAAAGAAAATCCAACCAACTATTGGCTGGTGTCCCTTATAAGTACAATAGCAAAAATATGCAAAAAAATTATCAAAAGTAAATGGATTAAACATTTGGAGAACAAAATACCAAATCCAAAACAGTTTGGATTTAGACGCGGAAGATCATGTGCCACAAACCTGATATGCTTTTACTCCAGGCTAATAGAAATACAGACGCTCCTCTACTTACGTTCATTCGTTTTACGTTTTTTCGATTTTATGTTTGAACCGACGGTAAAAAAAAAATTGTAAAAAAAAAACCTTTTGAGTGAATTTTTTAGTTTACCGCGCTCTCCGTAGTTCAAACGATACTTGCGCACGACGCTGCATCCATTGTTTACATTGCGCAGACGACAAACTGAAAATGCCTTGCCTCCTCCTCCTCCACCATCTCAATTTATGTTGCTTGAATTTAATCTATTTGAAATTAATGTTATTATTTTACAATGTTATGTGTTTAATTAATGATTTAGGGGTGTTTTATAAGATACGGTAATAGAATTTACCGATGTATAGTACAGTAACAACTTACGTTCATTTTCAACTTACGTTCGGCCGTTCGGAATGTAACTAAAACGTAAGTTGAGGAGCGTCTGTAATACAAGAAAGGGAGGGATGGGCTGATTGTGCCTTCTTAGATTTACAAAAAGCATTTAACAAAGTACCACACAAAAAACTACTACAAAAAATTTCAACAATAGGTGGAGTACAAGGAATGTTATTGGAATGGATGAAAGATTTCTTGAACGGGAGAAAAATGAGGGTGGTACTTAGAGACAAGAACTTGAACTGGGATGAAATGATATGTGGAGTCCCACTTATGTTGCCATATATATAAATGACATGGATGAAGGTGTGGAATGTTATATGAACTTCTTTGCAGATGATGCATAACTACTAAAGAGTAAGTACAGAGAAAGACTGCAAATCACTACAAGAACACCTGGACAAAGTCTGCAAATGGAGTCAGAAGTGTGAAGTGAATTTCAACATCAAGAAATGTAGTATAATGGAATTTGGAAAACGCAAAAATAGAATATCAGGACAATATAAATTTGGTACAAAGGAAGTTAAAAAAGTAAACTTGGAAAGGGACCTAGGAATAACTATCACCAATGACATGGCACCAGACAATTATATCAACAAAATTGTCAGAGAAACTTTCAATTTATTAAGATCAATGAGTGTGGCCTTTGACTACATGGATGAAGAAATGGTAAAGAAAATATTAGTTACATTGATAAGACCAAAATTGGAGTATGCTACAACACTATGGACACCTAGTACTAAAAAGAACATAAAGAAATTAGAAAGAATTCATAAAGCAATGACAAAGATGGCACCAACACTCTCCAAATTGACATATGAACAAAGATTGGACAAACTCAAACTACCAACCATGGAACAAAGAAGAGAAAGAGGATATCTACTAACCATATACAGAATTATGAAAGGGATGGAAGTCCTTGATAGAGATGATTTACTAAAGTGGGATAGGAAAAAAACAAGAGGACACAAAAAGAAACTGGGGACTGTGTAACCCGTAACTCATCCTACATTGGATACACTAGATGTAGTCTCAGTAGGAGAATATCTATGCACTTAAAAAATGGGGCTATCAATCATCATTTGAGAAAATATCATGACCAAACTGTCACCCGTGAGTACTTAGTTCAGAACACTAGAATAATCGCAAGCAATAGGGATGCACATAAGCTTAACCTTTTAGAAGCAATGTTTAAGAGAATAGCCCTATTATAAACATCCAATGGAACATCATTTCCAGCATTAACTTACATAACAATGTTCTCGCCCACGTGGCGAACCCCCTACCTTCCTCCCCCCAACCAAATCCTCCTGTGACCACCACACCCTTTATCAATATGAAGTCGGGTCATAAGCACCCTCTCCCTCCTCCTCCCACCCACTCCCTCCATCCTCCCCTCCAACTGACCTCGCAACCCCCACCCCAACCCCCCCAACCCTCATACCGACGCTGTCAAGATGGGTCACACCCCAGTACAACCTCCCCCTTCACCACCCATGCAGGGTAGGATCTGATGTATAAGTCAACTACCCACGCTATCTTTTGTCATTTCTTTAAATCTTTAATTTTGTAAGTATTGGTCCCCAACGGGCTATGTATCTGTGTTAGTTTACGATTTGATATAATGATGTCTATTTTCTTGATTTATTGATGTCTATTTTCATGATTGGTGAATTTTTGTCACTGTTAATACCCTTGTTCTTTGTTTCTGTATGTCAGTAATTTATATGTTACAGATTTTCCTGATGATGTCTCCTTGCAGACGAAACGTTGAGAATATATGAATAATTTTTTTGGGCAATCTGGTTTATGCCCACCCCCCACATGGCCAAATCCTTGTTAGAAAGTTTGAAAATACCCATAAGAAGATTAACAACCTCCTTAATGCTGTCAAATTTAACAAGGCATGTCTACAGGAGAACCTGCTCCCTCCATATTCAAATATATATATATATACATATATATATATATATATATATATATATATATATATATATATATATATATATGTATATATATATATATATATATATATATATATATATATATATATATATATATATATATATATACATATTTTTATAAACCACAATACAATTTATTTCTAAGCCATCAACATCAGGAGATCCATGGAGGCCAACATGCAGAAATTAAAATGTTGTATGGCCAAGGACTGGAACCCAGCTATCATTGTGGTTGATAAAAATGTATCTCTTCACTGGGACTCATTCAGTGTTGTACACACACACACACACACATAAGAATATAAAGAAAATAGAAAAAATCCAGAGAGCAGCAACAAAAATGGCACCTGCACTTGCAAACCTATCATATGAGGAGAGATTGGCTAAACTGGAGTTACCGACGCTGGAGCAAAGAAGAGAGAGAGGTGACCTACTGAACATCTACAGAATCATGAAAGGCACAGAGATACAAAGGCGGGACACCACGAGCATAGCTCCCCTTCCCGCAAAATACAACTAGGTAAATATATATATATATATATATATAGATATACATACAGAGTCAAACCTCAGTTTTCAAACATAATTCGTTCCAAAATCTGTTCTAAAACCATATTGTTCAAAAACTGAATCATATTTTCCCATTACAAATAATGTAAAAAGAGATTAATTCATTCCCAAGCACCAGATGAATGCTTATTTACCTAATTATACTTTATATATCATATAATAGATAAAAGATAAAAATGTAAATCAAACGAAAAACAGAAGTAAATTTAATGACAAAGCAACACTGTACAGTTATTATGTAATGTATGTACTGTACCCTTTTGGCTGCAATGTGATGGCATAGGTGGATGGAGATGAGGGAGGGAAAGGGGCGAGTTATTGTTCAGGTGTTTCTTCTCTTCTCTTTGGCTCAGGTAAATCTTTCTCTTGGGTTTCTTTCCTTTTTTCTTTCACTAAAAACCTTTCCAATGTTTGTTGTTTTAGCCTGCACTGTAAAAATTTTCTGAAATGTGACATGACATTGTCATTGAAAAGATTTACTGCTCTATGTGCTACCACGGTGTCTGGGTGGTATTTTTCTACAAAATTTTGAACATCACCCCATTTAGCACAATTTTCTTTGATTAAAGAACTTGGCATATCTTCAATTCTTTCCTCCTCCTCAGGAGACTGTTCCTCAGCCAATTTCTTTTCCTGTTCATTTTGAAAGTGTACAAGCTCTTCAGTTTAGCTCAGTATTGTGGTCTTCCACCAGCTCTTCAATATTTTCACTGTCAACCTCCAAGCCCATTCTTTTTCCCACAGAAACAATCTCTTCAATAATAGCATTGTCCTTGACAGCAGCAGCAGATCCAGTACACAGCCTGGCCAAAGGTTCCACCATGCTGAATTCATGGTTCTAGTACTCACTTGGTTCCATACATTATCAATAAGTTTAACACAACTCAGGATATTCAAATGGTCTTTCCAAAATTCTCTCAAGGTTAACCGAGTGTCATTAGTAACTTGGAAACACAAAACACAGTTTTACCATACTGCACAGCAAGATCAGATACACGAATGCCATTTTCGTGTTTTGTGATAATTTCTTTACTTCAATTGTTTTTCTCACAACTTTTCTTTTTCCTTGACCAGTATCACTTTTTGCTTTCTTTGGAGCCATGACTGAGGGCTAGTGTAGGAAAATTAATGTTGAATGCAATAAAATTTATAACAAAAGCACAGCACAACTATTCAGCTCAACAGTCAACAGAGAACTGTTTATGTTTCATCAGCGGCCACATGTCAATGTCGTTCAAGAACCAAAATTTTGTTTGAAAACAGAGGTATTTCCAGCTCGAATTTTTCATTCAAAAACTGATTTGTTCAAGTTCAGTGATGTTCGAGAACAGAGGTTTGACTGATAAATACATATATACATACATACATTGGCTCCAACAATGTTCACTATTTATGTGAATGACATAAATGATGATGTGGAATGTTACAAGAGCCTTGTAGACAATGCTAAATTGTTGAGGAAAGTGAAAACTAAAACAGATTATGAATCATTACAGACATGAACACGATTAGGAAATGGAGTCAGAAGTGGGAAGTGGACTTCAACATTAAGAAATGTAGCATAATGGAGTTTGGTAAAAAAATATATATATATATATATATATATATATATATATATATATATATATATATATATATATATATATATATATATATATATATATATACATATCAGGACAATATGCAAATGGAACTAAGGAGGTAAAGAAAGTGGGATCTGAAAAAGACCTGGGAGTAATTATCTCAAATGACTTGTCCTCTGATAAACAAATAAACAAAATTGTTGGAGAATCCTATAAATTGCTAAGATTGATACATACATACATACATACATATACCAAGGCTTTTTCCCCCTTACAAAAGAGGTAGCCAAAAAGGAAAAGGCATAAAATCATTCCCATCCATTCCATCCCTGAATACACTCCACATCCCTCCACCCTCCCTCTTATCTTAGCACCTCCTGGATGACAGGTCATCCCTGCACCTTGTCCACTGCCCTGGGTAAGAAGCAGTGTCGCAAGACACAGTACATCCACAGCAAGGCCGCTTCATTAAATCGGCAACCCCCCCTCTCTGTTCCCCCATTGCATAAAAGGAGAAGATGGGGAGAAATCCCTTCGGGCTGCGTCAAATTTTGCTCACACATACTACCTCACCCCCCATCGCCCCGCCCATTCCACCTCATGCATCACAACATCATCCATATACAACCATTCTCCATTCACCCCTATCTTCTGTCCTCTCCTGTCCTTCCTCAACAGACATTCCCCTCTTCCCCAAAGCCCGCTTTACCCCAGCCATCCACCTCATCCTAGGACGTCCCCTCATGTTCACTCCCTCCATATCTGCCTTCCATACCTCTTTTACTAGTCTTTCTTCACTCATTCTTTCCATGTGTCCAAACCATCCTAATACTCTTTCATCAACCCTATCCCCCAACTCCCTTTCCACCCCTGTTCTCCTTCTCACCTCCTCATTTCTCACTTTATCTAGCCTAGTAACCCCCATCATACTTCTCAGACACCTTATCTCAAACATATTCAAACTCCTTCTCTCTTCCTCTCTTATGTTCCATATTTCTGCCCCATACAGTGCTGTTGGCACAATCACTCCTTCATACAGTCTCCTCTTAGCATCCATTCCCAAATGTCTATTCCTCATTACATTTTTAATCCACCAAGGCATTTACTTGCTTCTCTCAATCTACATTCTACCTCCACCTTCACTCCACCTTTTCCTGCCACATTTGCACCCAAGTATCTAAAACTATCCACTTCCTCCAGTCACTCTCCCTTAATGCTCACTTCCAGTCTACTGCCACTTTCACCCCTTGTATATTTACTTTTACCCACATTTATCTTTAGCTTTCTTCTATCACATACTCTCCCAAACTCTGTCACCAACTTCCTCAATCCCTCCTCCGATCCTGCCACAAGCGCAGTGTCGTCCGCAAACAACAGCTGGCTCACCTCCCACTTTTCTCCATTTTCTTTAACCATCTCTAATCCCTGACCCACTACCCTTGCATTTACCTCTCGCACTACCCCATCCATGTATAAGTTGAACAGCCAGGGCGACATAACGCAACCTTGACAAAGTCCCACCTTTACCTCGAACCACTCACTCTCTCCATTTCTAATCCTGATACAAGCTCTACTACTCTCATAAAAACTCTTGACAGCTCCTAGAAGCTTTCCTCTTATCCCATATATCTGCATAACCTCCCACAGTGCCTTTCTGTCTACCCTATCGTAAGCCTTTTCCAGATCCATAAAAGCCAAAAAAACATCCTTCCCCTTTCCTATAGCTTTCTCACATATCTGTCTTACCACAAAGATCTGATCTACACAACCTCTACCCGTTCTAAATCCACACTGTTCCTCACCAATTACTCCCTCTGTTCCTCTCCTAATCCTCTCAATCAAGATCCTCCCATAAGCCTTCCCAACTACACTTAACAAGCTAATCCCTCTGAAACTACTACATTCACACTTGTCCCCTTTTCCTTGTAAAGAGGAACTATACAGGCACTCCTCCAGTCCTCCGGCACTCTACCCTCTCTCCAGCAAACATTAAATAACCTCACCAGCCGGTCAACCATCACTGTACCTCCTTTTTTTAGACATTCTGCATGGCATCCATCCAGACCAGGTGCCTTACCTGCTTTCATCATCTTAACAACTGCCTTCACTTCATCCTTCCTTATTTCTCCTCCATTTTCCTCACTCATCACTCTCATTTTCTTAGCGCTTCCCACTGCAACTACCTTTCCCTCCCTATCCTCCTTCACATTTAGCAACTCCCTAAAATATTCTGCCCATCTTCCCCTTACTGCCTTCTCTTACATTATCATCTCTCCATCTGCACCTTTTACCTTTTCTTCTCTACTTGATTCACCTCCTCTTCCTCTCTTAATTTCTTTCCAGAACATCTTTCTATTACTTTCAAAATTTTCTGACATACTCTTACTCCATTTCACATCTGCTCTCCTCTTTGCCTGATTGATATAAGTGGCATTTACCTATTTGGATGAAGAAATTATTAAAAAAAATATTTGTCTCATTAATAAGGCCTAAAATGGAGTATGCTGTGACATTATGGTCACCCAGTACCAAAATGAATATAAAGAAAATTGAAAGAATCCAGAGAGCTACCACGAAAATGGCCCCAGCACTTTCAAACTTGTCATATGAGGAGGGACTGGCTACATTGAAATTATTGACTTTGGAACAACAAAGAGAGGTGATCTACTGACCATCTATAGAATCATGAAAGGCACAGAAATACTTGATGGAAAGGACTTACTAAATTGAGACTAGAGAAACACAGAAGGAAATCAAAAGAAACTCAAAAAGGATAGTTATAGAAGAGATCTGAAGAAAAACAGTTTTCCACACAGAGTGGTGGACACTTGAAACAAGCTGAACAAAACAATAGTGTGTGCAAAAACCATACACAAATTTAAGAGCAAACTAGACACTGTGAGATAGAAAGGTGGGACACCATGAGCATAGCTCCCCTTCCCATAAGATACAACTAGGTAAATACACACACACACACATGATAGTCAAAGTGACAGCGAAGATTGGAACTCTGAAGGGGGAGGAATTGTGGATCTTAACGACGAGGAAGTACCTGTGTTGTATTAGTAGGGAAGGGGAAAGCTCGTGGTGTAGTGGGAAGGTGAAGAAAAAGGAGAAGGGAGGGATTATTGAGGAAAATGGAAGAAAATGAGGAAGGGGACGAACGAGCCCCAGACGTCAGAAGGAATGTCAACAAGAGATGTGCAGACGACAGAGGTGAAGTCGAAGAAATTAGTAAAAATGTAAAAATTAGAAATATAGATCAGAGCAGCACTATAGAAAGTGGAGATAATTATTTCTATGGAGTTAATGAGGGAGGAGATGACAACCTCCCCCGATTAGCAAGTCTAGAGGAAAACTAACAAAAATGAATGAACACAAAGAGTTTATAAATTGGAAGAACTAAAGAAGGAGAACCAAAACCTAATTAAAGAAATATAAGAATTAAAAAGACAGTTAAAAGAAGGATGAGAATGAGGAATTAAAGAATAATAAAGAGAATAAAGAGTCCATAGAAACAGAGGCAAGTGGTTGGAAAAAGGTTCAGGAAAATAGCAAAATTGAATTTAGAGATATAGTGAAACAACAGATGAAGGAACTAAAGAAGGAGAACTAAAACCTAATTAAAGAAATAGAAGAATTAAAAAGACAGTTAAAAGAAGGATGAGAATGAGGAATTAAAGAATAATAAAGAGAATAAAGAGTCCATAGAAACAGAGGTAAGTGGTTGGAAAAAGGTTCAGGAAAATAGCAAAATTGAATTTAGAGATATAGTGAAACAACTGATGAAGGAACACACTAAGGACACAGTTATTAAAGTGATGAGAAAAAGAATATAGTAAGAGACTTAGCAGATGAAAAGAAATGTATAATAATGTAAGGAATGGAAGAGAAACATAATCCAAATAGGACTACAAGAGTAAGAGAGGAGAAAGAGTGAACAGGGTAATAAAAATATTTCAAGAAGGTGAACAGGAAATAGGGAAAGAAATTTATGAAATATATAGACTTCGGAAATACAATATAGACAAGACCACACCAATAAAGTTTAAATTCAGGTCACAAACAACAAGAGAGAATGTCTTATCAAAAACAGGAAAACTAGCAGAAAGTGATCAGTACAAACAGGTATGGATAAAAAGAGAGATGAATAAAGAGGAAAGAGAGGACGAGAAAACAAAAAGAATCGAAGCTAGGGGAAAAACGAGAATAGAACAACTTTCCCCACAGAGTGGTGGATGTATGGAACATATTAAGTGAGACAACAGTGTGTGCAAAAAGAATACAAGAATTTAAGAGCAAACTAGATATGGAGAGATACAAAGACAGGACACCATGACCACAACTCCCCTTCCTGTAAGATACAAATAGGTAAGAGTGCTTGTCATGAGAATGGTCATAGAGGGAATTGACGTGGTGTTGGGTATAAGTGAGGATTGGAGCGATACACAAAAGGGAGGGGGAGGACCCATCTGGGCTGGAAATAGATGAAGGAATGACAATGAGGGCCATGGAGGGCAGTGTCATCACAAAAGTTTACCCTGACTAGAGGGCGGTGCTTTGCACAATTGCGGACAAAGACTTCTGGGCGAAATTTGATGGCCAGAAGTGGGAGGTTAGAGTGGTACCTGAAGAAAAATCTCACCTATGTTGAAGAACAAAGTTGACTGCTACAAACAGACTCTCGGAGAGGGGGTGAGGGATGACTTTGACCCCGAAGTAGAGCGGTGGATTGATGAGGGAATTTTGAGTCCCTGGGAGGAGCTGGTGGAGGGTGGAATCTTGCCCATGACAGCAATGGTGGAGCCGAGAACAAAGTACGACCAGTGTTGGATTTCTGAGAACTGAACCAGTTCATGAGGTGTCATACTGGTAATGATTTTGTAGGAGTGTGTAACAAGACCCTATACAGATGGCGCCAAATGAGGGAGGTCCACGATTGTAGACCTGCAGGTGGTTTACCGACAAATTCATGTGGCAAAGAAGCTATGGAAATATCAACTAATAAAATATAAAGGTAAAACATACTGCTTGACCATACTAGGATTTGGGCTGTGCTCAGTCCCGAGGATCATGATGAGGATCCTAAAGACAGTACTGGAGAAGACTGAAACGATGAAGAAGTCATGGATTCATACCTCAATGATATACTGGTGGATGATACTGTAGTATCAGCATCAGATGTAGTGGAACATTTAGCTTGGTTTGGATTGGTATCAAAGGAGCTGGAACCAATGGAAGGAGCAGTGTTGGAACTGTGACTAGAGACAGGACCGGAAACCTGCTGTTCAGGAGAGGCAACGAGATCCCAAACATAATGGACAAGATGAGCAGTTGATAGCTTTTCTCCCTGTTTAGCAAATTGGTTGGTCACTACCCGATCACCAGTTGCCTCTGTGTAACATGCAGATATATTATCAAGTGGTCAAGGTCAAAGGATTGGGGAGAGAAGGTTGATGAAGGCACGCTTGTGATGATGTGTGACGTCGTACAACAGATGAGACATTATGATCCTGTGAGAGTATAGTATAACACACCACAACAAGGTCCAGGTGTAGTGTGGTGCAATGCTAGCATTGTCTTGGAGATAGGTGTGGTAGTTGAAGAGGGAGCATGGCAGTGAAAAAAGGATGACTACCATCACATCAGTGTATCAGAGTTGGACACAGTTATAAAAAGAGTCAATTTGGTGCTGAAATAGGGGCTACATGAGACTGAAATCAGGACTGACTCAGCCACAGTAGAGGGGTGGATGAACTTGAAGCTGACAAGTGAGAAGAGAATATGCACAAAAGGGGCTGCAGAGGTCCTTGTGAAGTGGTTTCTTGGGATCCTGAGGGAGTTAATAGACGAGTTCGGCATGAAGATGAGCGTGACTCAGGTGCTGTCAGGAATGAACAAAGCAGATGTTCTTGGCTAGGAAAGTTGATGAGGGAAGAAGTCCAGTGGGTGGCGAGAGCTTGCACCCCATGTCAGTCAATAGACCCCAACCCCAGACCACATGCTGCAGGGGAACTTAGTGCAGAAGAAAACTGGAGGAGGTTGGCAGCTGATGTAACCCATTATCGGTGGGGCATGTATTTATCAATGGTTAACTGTGGCCCAGGATGCTTCGCCGTCTGGCGGGAGCTAAAAATGGAGACATACATACATACATACATACATATACCAAGGCTTTTTCCCCCTTACAAGGGAGGTAGCCAAAAAGGGAAAGGCATAAAAACACTCCCACCCATTTCATCACCCTAAATACACTCCACACCCCTCCCACCCTTCCTCTCATCTGAGCACCTCCTGGATGACGGGTCATCCCTGCACCCTGCCCACCGCCCTGGGTCAGAAGCAGTGTCGCAAGACACAGTACATCCACAGCAAGGCCGCTTCATTTAATCGGCGACCCCCCCTCTCCGTCCCCCTTTGCATATAAGGCGAGGACGGGGAGAAATCCCTTCGGGCTGCGTCAAAATTTACTCACACATACTACCCCACCCCCCCGCCCATTCCTCCTCATGCAGTCACATCATCATCCATATACAACCATTCTCCAAAGCCCTCTTCACCCCATCAATCCATCTCATCCTAGGACGTCCCCTCATGTTCACTCCCTCCACATCTGCCTTCCATACCTCTTTTACTAGTCTTTCTTCACTCATTCTTTCCATGTGTCCAAACCATCCTAATATTCTTTCATCAACCCTATCTCCCAAATCCTTTTTCACCCCTGTTCTCCTCCTCACCTCCTCATTTCTCACTCTATCCAGCCTAGTAACCCCCACCATACTTCTCAGACACCTCATCTCAAACACATTCAAACTCCTTCTCTCTTCTTCCCTTATGTTCCACGTTTCTGCCCCATACAGTGCTGTTGGCACAATCACTCCTTCATACAGTCTCCTCTTCGCATCCATTCCCAAATGTCTATTCCTCATTACACTCTTTAAACCACCAAGGCATTTACTCGCTTCTCTCAATCTACATTCTACCTCCACCTTCACTCCACCTTTTCCTGCTACACTTGCACCCAAGTATCTAAAACTATCCACTTCCTCCAGTCGCTCTCCCTTAATGTTCACTTCCAGTCTACTGCCACTTTCACCCCTTGTACATCTCATCACCTTACTTTTACCCACATTTATCTTTAGCTTTCTTCTATCACATACTCTCCCAAACTCTGCCACCAGCTTCCTCAATCCCTCCTCTGACCCTGCCACAAGCGCAGTGTCGTCCGCAAACAACAGCTGGCTCACCTCCCACTTTTCTCCATTTTCTTTAACCATCTCCAATCCCTGACTCACTACCCTAGCATTCACCTCTCGCACCACCCCATCCATGTATAAATGGAGACAGAAGAGGAAATTGCACAGGTGATGATTGAGTTATTTTTGGAATGGGGTCCAGTGGATGAAGTCCTGATGGATAATATAACTGCATTTTGGTTGGGGGCACTGAAAGAAATGGACAAGTGGAGTACACGACATTTCTTTTGAGCTGCTTACTAGTGGAAATGGAATAGTGGGACGAACACCACTGCATGATTAAGTCCATCACTGAAAGGGTGCAAACACCACCCATAGAGGCAGTCTTCTGGTATAACATGTCCCCTAGGTGAGGCCAAGATGAAGGCTTGGTTCCACAAAGATCCTTACTTAAATATGATTGGCGACATCCCTGGGTAGGGCTGGGGCTACCAGCCAATACAGAAGGCCCTGCTTCAGTACAGGTGAGGCCAAGGGATGGTAAGTGCACATCATAGTGGATGAGAGGAATCATAACAGAGGTAAATCCGTGGAACAACATCTCTATCAAGGGAATGCCACAATATATCTTGGATCTTCATTATACGGTGAATGACAGAGAAAATGAGGAAGAGAGTCATGACATGGTAATGGATTAGGGAGCGGCACCCTGGAGACCCCAGCATGACACACATCCTCCAAGATGGCTGCTGGACTACAAAGTAGGAAATGGAGGAGACGAAGAAGACAAAGAACAGGTTGATCTCGCGATCAAGGGGGTGTGTGGTGTGAATGTGGCACAGATAGGGTGCGCAGATGGCACCTCCAGGGCAGGGTCAAAGGGTGTGAGGTGGGAATGCTGCTGGTACACCAGGGTGTCAGGGCCCCCAGTATTTATCTAGTTGTATCTTACAGGAAGAGGAGCTATGCTCATGGTGTCCCATCTCTGTATCTCGCCATATCTAATTTGCTCTTAAATTCATGTAGTGTTTTTGCACACACTAATGTTTTGTCTAGTATGTTCCATACATCCACCACTCTGTGGGGAAAGCTGTTCTTTTCCAGGTCTCTTCTGCAACTGTCCTTTTTGAGCTTCCTTCCATGTCCTCTTGTATTTCTCTTATTCCAATTTAGTAAGTCTTCTCTATCAAGGACTTCCATACCTCTCATAATTCTGTAGATGGTCAACAAGTCCCCACTTTCTCTCCTTTGTTCCACAGTTGGCAATTCTAGTTTTGACAATCTCTCTTCATAAGAGAGTTTTGATAGTGTTGGGGCCATCTTCATTGTTACTCTCTGGATTCTCTCAATTTTCTTTATATTATTTTTAGTACTGGGTGACCATAGTGTTGCTGCATACGCCTCATCAGTGTGACTAGTATTTTCTTTACCATTTCTCCATCCAAGTAAGTAAAAACCATTTTTACTGATCTTAGCAAGTTATAGGTTTTGCCAATAATTTTGTTTATATGTTTGTCAGGGGTATTGGCTGCATGTTATTGTGGCAAAGTAGTATGCAGTTGATACTTTAGGGTCTATATGGGGTGCCCCTATGGACTAGAGCAACACATCATTTTGTCTGTGATAGATGAGGACTCTGTTCACAGAGAAATGATAATAGTTTTATTATACTGCTACTGCTCCTCTGTTATGCTGTCCCCCAACCCCTTGTTACTGTTCTGTACTATTTCTCTGAACATTCTTTTCTACTTTTTTTTCCTACCCTGTGATGGGGGATAGAATGCTGCCACCAAGTCTTCCCACTTGAATCGTAAGAGGCGAGAAAAACGGGACAGGGATTAGGACTAGGCATCCTTCTCCCATTAGCCCCATAGGGGACATTCCTAAAAAAAAAAGTAAAGGAATTAGAGGGTCTAAGAGTTTTCCAACCAGTACCTTAAGGTTTGCATCTTTTAATGTGCATAGATGTGGTACAGATGAGAGTAAAAGGAAAGAGATAGGCAGTATGTTTGTGAGAAGAAAGATGGATGTGTTGGCTTTGAGTGAAACTAAGTTGAGAGGGAGGGGCGAGTGTGAGTTTGTGAATGTAGTTGGGAGGTTCTCTGGAGTGAAGAGAGGGCAAGGGAGAGAAAGGGTGGCTATACTTGTAAGTGAAGAGATAGGTGAACATGTAGTGGAGTGGAAGGTTTCTTAAGATTAATGTGGATGAAGGTGAAGCTGGGAAGGGAGATGTGGGTTTTTGTAAGTGCATATGGGCCTGGTAGTGAGAAGAATGTAGAAGAAGGGGAGGCTTTTTGGATACATTTAAATGAGTGCATAGAGGGATTAGGGAGAAACATCAATGTAGCAGTATTGGGAGACCTTAATGCTAGGGTAGGAAATGAACTAATGAATGGAGTCGTTGGGAAATGTGGAGTTCCAGGAAAGAATTGTAGTGGAGAGTTGATGGTATAGATGTGTCTAGAGAGTTGATGATAGCAAATACAGTGTTGAGATAGAATGTCAAGCATAAGTACACATGGGAGAGGGTGGTGGATGGAAGGGTGGTAGATGGAGCGTTAATAGACTATGTAGTGGTAGATAGGAGTAAAGTAGGAAGAGTTAAGGATGTACATGTTCTAAGGGGAGAGAGTGGGGGAATATCATATCATTTTCTGGTGGAAGGTAAGTTGAGAGTGGAGGACAGATAGGGGAAGAGGAAAAGGACAAAAGGTGAGGGGGTGCTTCAAGTGAACTGCTTAAATGAGAAAGAAAAGGAGAAGGAGTACAAGAAGAAGATGAGAGAGGAGTGGGAGGGAGTGAAGGATAAAGTAGAACTAGGAGTGGAGGAGGAATGGGGATGGTTCAAAGAGGGAGTCACAAGGTGTGCAAAGATGGTGTGTGGAACAAGGAGGATGGGAGGAAATAGAAGAAAGGGTAGTGAGTGGTGGGAGGAAGCAAAGAAGGTTGTAGAAGAGAAGAAATGAACTTCCACATGGTTACAGAATAGGATGAGGGAATCATATGAGAGGTACAATAGAAAACAGAAGAGAAGTAAAGCATAAGATAAAGGAGGCAATGATGAGAACAGATGTGAAATGGGGTAAGAGTATGTATGACAGAAAATTTTGAAAGTAATAAAAAGATATTTGGAAAGAAATTAAGAGAGGAAGAGGAGGCAAATTAAGTAGAGAAGAAAAGGTAAAAGGTGCAGATGGAGAGATGATAGTGAAAGGCAAGGCAGTAAGAGGAATATGGCCCATGCAGAGTATTATAGGGAGTTGCTAAATGTGAAGGAGGATAGGGAGGGAAAGGTAGTTGCAATGGGAAGTGCTAAGAAAATGATAGTGACGAGTGAGGAAAATGGAGGAGAAATAAGGAAGGATGAAGTGAAGGCAGTTGTGAAGATGATGAAAGCAGGTAAGACAGGTCTGTATGGATGTCATGCAGAATATCTGAAAAAAGGAGGTACAGCGATGGTGGACTGGCTGGTGAGGTTATATAATGTTTGTTTAAGAGAGGGTAGAGTGCTGGAGGACTGGAGAAGTGCCTGTATAGTTCCACTTTACAAGGGAAAAAGGGACAAGTGTGAGTGTAGTAGTTTTAGAGGGATTAGCATAAGTGTAGTTGGGAAGGGTTAGGGGAGGGTCTTGATTGAGAGGATTAGGAGAGGAACAGAGGGAGTAATTGGTGAGGAACAGTGTGGGTTTAGGACAGGTAAATGTTGTGTAGATCAGATATTTGTGGTAAGACAGGTATGTGAGAAAGCTATAGGAAAAGGTAAGGATATTTTTTGGGCTTTTATGGATTTGGAAAAGGCTTATGACAGGGTAATTCAAGATAACCTACTACCTTGTTGGATCTAAGGTTATAATCAATTTACTAAGACTGGCATGCACTATGGCTATTGCTAGAAGTGACTTATGGCGCCATACCCATCTCTTTGTGTCAGTGATGTGTCATGGAAAATGACAATAGCCTCTCCCTAATATTCAGTTCCAATTAACTGCCATCCTCTCCCCTTGTACATCTCATCATCTTATCCTTACCCACATTTATCTTCAACTTCCTTCTTTTGCATACCTTCCCAAACTCCATTACTAATTTCCTCAATCCCTCCTCTGATCCTGCTACAAGTGCAGTGTCATAAGCAAACAACTGGCTGATCTCCCATTTTTCTCCATTTTCTTTAACCATCTCCAATCCCTGACCCATCCATGTATAAATTGAACAGCCATGGCAACTTGACATATCCCTGGATGAGTCCCACCTTTACCTCAAACATCTCTTTCTTTCCATTTCTAATTCTAACACAGACACTACTACTCTTATAAAAACTCTTGACTGCTCTTAACGTCTTTCCTCCTATCCCATATCCTATATGGATCCCAGATGTAAAGGGTTTGTGTTGTTGCTGAGGATTCTGTGGAGGGTTTTGGGAGTGATTTTGAAGAGTTTTTTTTCTGACAATGCAGTGGGAACTTTGGCTGAGCATTTGGTCCCAGTCTAGTGGTCAAGAACTTAATAAATTTGGTTAACTTATATTTAACTCTGACATAGACAAACAATGTGTGGCTACAGTCTATAGGGATACCCCAAAACAGTTCCTAAAGAATTGGATACATATTACCATGTAGTCAACACCTGAGTACTGGTCAAACCAGTAGATGGAAGACTTACAGTTGAAGCTGAGTGAAAGGGATTTTGGTCCCAGTCTTGTGGTAAAAATTCAATAAATAAACTTGGTTATATCTAAATTGAATAAAGTGTTTATTATGTGCTTCATCTGTGTTTACATATTCAAAATATCTTCCCTTCTCATAATATTTTTCAGTACTAAACCTTGAATCTTTGGGGCATACAATCAAGGAATTGGTTCTGGGCATCACCAGAACTCTGCACACCACTGCATCCTTGTAATGCCAACCATACATCTAATATATATATATATATATATATATATATATATATATATATATATATATATATAAATACATATATATACATATATATAAATATATATATACATATATATATATATATATATATATATATATATATATGTTTATACATACATATATATGTTGAGACATTCTGACAGGTTGATGTAAGCGGAATAGGAAACACAGGAGTCTTAGTCTTGAGTTTATTCCTGACTAGTTTCGCAGGTATGCGTATATATATATTATATATATATATATACAAATATATATATATATATATATATATATATATATAAATATATACATATATGTATATATATATATATATACACATATATATATATATATACATATATATATATATATACACACTGATATAGATATATATATATATATGTATATATATATATATTATATATATACATATATATATACATATATGTATATACATATATGTATATACATATATATATATATATATATATATATATCTTGTATGTATATATATGCATATACATATATAAACATATATATTTACATATATATATATATAATGTATATATACATATATATACAGTATGCATTTATATATATATATATATATATATATATTATATATACATACATACATATACCAAGGCTTTTTCCCCCTTCCAAGGGAGGTAGCCAAAAAGGGAAAGGCATAAAAACACTCCCACCCATTTCATCCCTAAATACACTCCACACCCCTCCCACCCTTCCTCTCATCTGAGCACCTCCTGGATGACGGGTCATCCCTGCACCCTGCCCACCGCCCTGGATCAGAAGCAGTGTCGCAAGACACAGTACATCCACAGCAAGGCCGCTTCATTTTAATCGGCGACCCCCCCTCTCCGTCCCCCTTTGCATATAAGGCGAGGACAGGGAGAAATCCCTTCGGGCTGCGTCAAAATTTACTCACACATACTACCCCACCCCCCACTTCCCCGCCCATTCCTCCTCATGCAGTCACAACATCATCCATATACAACCATTCTCCACTCACCTCTGTCTTCCGTCCTCTCCCTTCCTTCCTCAACAGACATTCCCCTCTTCCCCAAAGCCCCCTTCACCCCATCCATCTACCTCATCCTAGGACGTCCCCTCATGTTCACTCCCTCCACATCTGCCTTCCATACCTCTTTTACTAGTCTTTCTTCACTCATTCTTTCCATGTGTCCAAACCATCCTAATATTCTTTCATCAACCCTATCTCCCAAATCCTTTTTCACCCCTGTTCTCCTCCTCACCTCCTCATTTCTCACTCTATCTAGCCTAGTAACCCCCACCATACTTCTCAGACACCTCATCTCAAACACATTCAAACTCCTTCTCTCTTCCTCTCTTATGTTCCATGTTTCTGCCCCATACAGTGCTGTTGGCACAATCACTCCTTCATACACATACACACACGCATACATACACGCGCTCATCGAAGCAACACCGCTCGTCGTCGCTCGTCGTCGCGCGACCAAGAAGGAGAGGATTTACAACGAAAAAGGAAAACCTGGTTTGTACTGTAGGGGTGGGGAGTGAACGTGAGTGCCCGAAATGGTATCTATGCAGTGCTAGTTAATTGTGTTAACTCGAAATTAGCAAAAATGAATGAAAACGGCTCGAAAGCCAGTTGCGAATCAGAGCCATCTGGAGGCAATCCACTGAACCGCGATGTAAACAATAAACAAAGCGCCACGTGTTACGACAATGATTTCTTAGGGTTTGGTAAGTACGAAAGAAAGAACTTAAGTAGATTATTAGAGATAGAGAGAGAGATGAGCAAAAATAGGACTCGGTGGGAAAATGAAATCATGGACTTAAGAAAAGAGGTCATTGGTTTAATTGATTGTTTATCTAAGACTAACCACGAAATTTCTGACCTGAAAAAAGCTAACTTGGATCTTACAAACGAAATTAAAGAAATGAAAAGAGACATAAATGAACTGAAGAATGAAAATGAAAAGAAGAAAACTAATGATAATAATAGCGAAAATCTAAAGCAAGAAGTGAACAACAAATTCCAAGAATTGACACAAAAGATCGAAGAAAACTTAGGTGGGGACAGTATCCAGGAAATTAAGAAGTGGAAAGAAAATATTGAAAATAAAGAAATTGCTTTCAAAGAAATAGTCAAGCAGCAAATGCAAGATAATGCAAAAGACACAATCATTCAAGTGATTAACGAAAAAGCAAACTGGGTCAGGGACACAGTAGATAGGAAGAAATGTATTGTGGTTTATGGGCTTAAAGAAAAACAAGGATTGGCGAGGTACATGAGAGAAAAAGAAGAAAAAGAGACAGCAGTAGAAATCCTTAATGAAATTCAGGGGGGAGATAGTGATTCAGGCACAGACTTAGAAGAGACTTACAGAATTGGTCGCTATACTAAGGATAGGAATCGACCTCTAAAGATAAAACTAAGGTCACAAGTGGTAGTAGAAGACATATTTGAAAAAGTAGGTAACTTGGCAAAGAGTGAAAAATACAATAAGATATGGATAAAAAGAGAAATGAGTACTGAGGAATTAGAAAAAGAAAGGGCGCTAAGAGAAGAAGCAAAGGAAAAAAACTTGAAAAGATCGGAGACAGAATGCAAAGAATTCCAGTGGAGAGTAATAGACTTGAGATTAAGACAATGGCGCTTCAAAACGAACAAAACAAGGGAAGAAGAAACCAGGGAGAAGGAAGAAAATTAAAAGTGGCCTATACCAACATTGACGGACTAATTTCGGGACTGAACGAACTCAATGATTATCTGTTAGAAGCAAAACCAGACATAATGGGAATTGTAGAGACTAAACTAAGAGGTGAAATACCATCCACTGTTATCGGACAAGGTTTATACAACTACTGGATAAAAAACAGGGACAAGAAACAGGGAGGGGGAATCATGTTCTTGGCCAAGAAAGACCTAAAGGTGACAAAAATTGCAGAGGGCAAAGGTAATGCTGAATTGATCATGATAAAAGTCGAAGGCAAGAATATGAAGAGTAGAAAGTTTGTGGTGACTTATGTGCCTCCAAAAACAAGCGCTTGGAAAGAAATTGAACATAAAAAAATGCTAGATGACACAAGAAAATCACTCAATGAGATACTAATGGGTAAGGGTAATCTGGTAGTTATGGGGGACTTCAATTGCAAAGAAATTTGTTGGGACAGCATGACAGTGCAAGGAGGAGATGACTCGTGGGGCAATGTACTGCTAGATATGACCATGGAGTACACAATGACCCAATGGGTCCATGAAAACACAAGGTACAGAAATAATGAAGAGCCATCGAAACTAGATCTAATATTTACAACAGAGCCTGAAATAGTGCATAAAGTCCAGTATGAGACACCAATTGGAAAGAGTGACCATGTACTCATCGAAACTATACTAAAGGAAGAAATAGACATAGAGAGGAACGAAAAGCATAGGAAAGGAAGACTGAGGTACAACAAAGCAGACTTTACAAAACTAAAGACATTCTTCCGGAATGCAAACTGGGAAATATTTTACAGGGAAGAAACAGCAGTGGAAGAGAAATGGAATATATTGATGGAAAACTACAATGAAGGGAAACAGGCATGTACCAAGACAAAAGCGAGAGAGAGAGTACATTAAATGTTGGTTCAACAAAAGATGCAGTGAGGCAAAAGACAGAAGGGACAAAGCTTGGAAAAAGTGGAGAAAAGACAAAAAACAAAGCAAATGGCAAATTTATGTTAACTATAGAAATGAGTATGTTAATGTGAGAAGAGAGGAGAAAAGGAACCATGAGAAGGATATTATAGACAAATGCAAAGAGCAACCCAAACTATTCTATCGGTATGTGAATGGTAAACTTAAAAACAAACAGGAATTGGTGAAACTATGCCAAGGAAACATAGAATACACAGAAGATTTAGAGATGGCCGAAGTCATGAACAATCACTTTAAATCTGTTTTCACCAGAGAGAAAATACCGAATTGTGACATAGACAAAAACAAGAAATCTCCCCTCATGAATGAGTTTACAGCATCACTAAAGGAAATATCAGAACATTTATCAAGGCTGGATGTCAGAAAATCACATGGCCCGGACGGTATTGCAAATTGGATTCTAAAGGAGTGCAAAGAAGAACTAACAGACAAAATACACATCTTAATAAACAGCTCACTCAAAGAAGGAAAGATACCCGAGGACTGGAAAAACGCTAACATTGTACCAATACACAAAGGAGGAAACAAAGAAGAACCCACCAACTATAGGCCAGTATCACTAACAAGCACCATTGCCAAAATTTGTGAGAAAATAATCAAGAATAGATGGGTAAAACATCTGGAAGACAATGACATATTAAACCCAAGACAATTCGGATTCAGACAAGGAAGATCATGCTCCACAAACTTAATATGCTTTTACTCAAGACTAATAGACATAGTGCAAGAAAGAAATGGATGGGCTGATTGTGCATTCCTAGACTTGCAAAAAGCCTTTGACAAAGTACCACACAGAAAACTACTAAAAAAACTGGAACACATAGGAGGAATACAGGGAAACCTACTAAAATGGATAGAGGACTTTCTGACTGGTAGAAAGATGAGAGTAGTGCTCAGAGAAAAATATTCAGACTGGAAAGAGGTGATCAGTGGAGTACCGCAAGGATCTGTGCTGGCACCAATAATGTTTGCTATCTATATGAATGACATGGATGAGGACGTGAACTGCTACATGAGCTTCTTTGCCGATGACGCCAAACTGCTAAGGAAAATAGAAACTGATGAGGACTGTGAAGCACTGCAAGAAGACCTAAATAGGGTATGGAACTGGAGTCAGAAATGGGAAGTGGACTTTAATACTAAGAAGTGTAGCATAATGGAGTTTGGAAAAAGCAAAAACAGAATATCAGGAAAATATACAATTGGAACCAAAGAAGTAAAGAAAGTAGGATCCGAAAAAGATTTGGGAGTAATTATCACGAACGACCTGTCCTATGATATACAGATTAACAAAATTGTCGGGGAGACTTACAATTTGCTAAGATCAATAAAAGTGGCGTTTACATACTTGGACGAAGACATGATGAAAAAAATATTGGTTACATTGATAAGGCCTAGATTAGAGTATGCAGCGACATTGTGGTCCCCCAGTACCAAAAAGAATATAAAGAAAATAGAAAGAATCCAAAGAGCAGCTACAAAAATGGCACCTGCACTTGCAAACCTATCATACGAAGAGAGATTGGCTAAACTGGAGTTACCGACACTGGAGCAAAGAAGAGAGAGAGGTGACCTATTGACCATCTACAGAATCATGAAAGGCACAGAGGTACTCGATAGTGAGAATTTACTTAACTGGGACAAAAGAAACACAAGAGGACATGGAAAGAAAATAAAAAAACATAGCTATAGAAGAGAACTGAAGAAAAACAGTTTTCCTCATAGAGTTTTGGACACTTGGAACAAACTGGACAATGAAATAGTATGCGCAAAAACCATTCATGAGTTTAAAAACAAACTAGACACTGCAAGATACAAAGGCGGGACAACACGAGCATAGCTCCCCTTCCCGCAAAATACAACTAGGTAAATACAACTAGGTAAATACAGTCTCCTCTTCGCATCCATTCCCAAATGTCTAGTCCTCATTACACTCTTTAAACCACCAAGGCATTTACTCGCTTCTCTCAATCTACATTCTACCTCCACCTTCACTCCACCTTTTCCTGCTACACTTGCACCCAAGTATCTAAAACTATCCACTTCCTCCAGTCGCTCTCCCTTAATGTTCACTTCCAGTCTACTGCCACTTTCACCCCTTGTACATCTCATCACCTTACTTTTACCCACATTTATCTTTAGCTTTCTTCTATCACATACTCTCCCAAACTCTGCCACCAGCTTCCTCAATCCCTCCTCTGACCCTGCCACAAGCGCAGTGTCGTCCGCAAACAACAGCTGGCTCACCTCCCACTTTTCTCCATTTTCTTTAACCATCTCCAATCCCTGACTCACTACCCTAGCATTCACCTCTCGCACCACCCCATCCATGTATAAGTTGAACAGCCAGGGTGACATAACGCATCCTTGACGAAGTCCCACCTTTACTTCAAACCACTCACTCTCTCCATTTCTAATCCTAACACATGCTCTACTACTCTCATAAAAACTCTTGACAGCTCCCAAAAGCTTTCCTCCTATCCCATAAATCTGCATAACCTCCCACAGTGCCTTTCTGTCTACCCTATCATAAGCCTTTTCCAGATCCATGAAAGCCCAAAAAACATCCTTCCCCTTTCCTATAGCTTTCTCACATATCTGTCTTACCACAAAGATCTGATCTACACAACCTCTACCCGTCCTAAATCCACACTGTTCCTCACCAATTACTCCCTCTGTTCCTCTCCTAATCCTCTCAATTAAGATCCTCCCATAAGCCTTCCCTACTACACTCAACAGGCTAATCCCTCTGAAATTACTACATTCACACTTGTCCCCTTTTCCCTTGTATATGCAAAGAAATCACAAACATGATTCACAAAATGTACAAGTAACAACCAGGAAAATGAGAACTTGGTAACAGAACGTTTTCGTCTATTTAAAAAATGTCTAAATAGATGAAAACATTTGGTTACCAAGCTCTCATTTTCCTAGTGGTTACTTGCATATATATACATATACATATAAATATTATTTAAAATCCTTGCCTCCCTTAAATTCCAAGCACCCCATACAGTGTTGTAGGCACATTCACCTCTTCATATAGTCTTCTCTTTGCATCCATCCCAAGATACTTTTTTGTCATGATACTTTTCATTCCCCTAAGACATTTACTTGCAATCAATCCTCATATACTTTCTTCTCTCCTACTGCCTTCACCTCTTTATCTCACCACTTACTACCCTTCCTTTTGTTCCCTCCCTTCTTCCTCATCCCTCATAGTATCTATGCACACTTTGTCACTTCCTCCTAGAAACATATCCATTCTTTTACTCTCACTTACCCTTTATAATTCACCACCTCCCACACTTCTCTTAACATCTACTAGTATTCTTACTACTTTTCCTTCTTAATTTGTTAACTCTAAGCACCTCTCTACCTCCCACCCTTTTCCTCCATTCTCAATTTCCTTTCTACTAAAAAATTACCCGACATTCCCCCACTTTCTCCCCTGAAAACATAAACATACAGAACATTTCCTATCCTTCCTTTGGGTAACACTACATAGCCCATTAATGCCCTATCAACAACCCTTCCCTCCACTGCCCTTTCCCATGCATACTTATGCTGTGTTTGCTATCATGAACTCCCTTTCTAAACACATCTCCAATGTCATCTACTATGTCACTCCAAACCTCCATACTACTCCATCTATTGGCCTATCTCCTATTCTAGCATTGAGATCCTCTAACAGCACAACATCCACATTCCTCCCAAAACTCCCTAAACACTCATTTAAAGTGATCCAAACAGCCTACCTCCTCTTCACTTTTCTCATTACCAGGACCATGTGCTTTACAAAAACCCACACCTCCCATCCCAGTTTCACCTTCACCCATATCAACCTTGAACATACACAAATATTGATGGTATGATCTCTGGAATCAATGAACTAAATGACTATCTAGAAATAGAAAAACCTGATATCACGGGCACAGTAAAGACAAAATTGAAAGGACCGCTATCAACAAGCATAGTGGGTCATGGTCTATATAACCACTGGGCAAAAAATAGGACTGAAAAGCAAGGTGTCATGATATTGACCAAAAACGGTTTAAATGTGACAAAGATTATTAAAGGTCAAGACAATGTAAAAGTAATTATGATTAAAATTGCCAACAAAAAGATGAAAAGCAGAAAATTTGTAGTAGTGTATGTACCACCAAAACCCATGCATGGTCAGATAGCGAACATTCCAAATTATTGGAAGAAACAATAAAGGTGCTAAATGAGTTACTGAAAGAGGGTGGAAACATAGTAATCATGGGCAATTTTAATGCAAAAGACATACATACATACATACATACATATACCAAGGCTTTTTCCCCCTTTCAAGGGAGGTAGCCAAAAAGGGAAAGGCATAAAAACACTCCCACCCATTTCATCCCTAATACACTCCACACCCCTCCCACCCTCCCTCTCATCTGAGCACCTCCTGGATGTATGTATGTATCCAGGAGGTACATACATACATAAATGATAGTTAAAGGGGGAGATGAAACTTGGAGCAACATTCTACTAGATATGACCATTGAATACACCCTAACACAATGGGTTAAGGAAAATACTAGATATAGAAATAATGAGGAACCATCGAAACTAGACCTAATATTAACTTCTGAACCAAATATTGTGAACAGAACGGAGTATAAAACACCAATTGGAAAAAGTGACCATATACTAATAGAGTTTGAATTAAAAGAACAAAACAACATAGATAGAAATAATAAACATAGAGAAGGAAGATTTATTTACAACAAAATGGACTTTGTAAAACTAAGGAAATTTTTACAAAACACAAATTGGGATAGGTTCTCCAGAGGAAACATATATGGAAGACAAATGGAACATATTTAAAGAAAAGTACAAAGATGGAACTAACAAATATGTACCAAAAAAGAAACAAAAAATATCTATATAAGATATTAGTTCAACAAAAGATGTAGGAGGCTAAAGCCAAGGGAGATAAAGCCTGGAAAAAATGAAAAAAAGACAGGAAAACATTTAAATGGCAAACATATAAAAAACTAAGAAATGAATATATAAACATACACAGAAAAAAAAAAAAAAGAGAATATGAAAGGGATATCATAGACAAATGTAAGGATCAACCAAAACTCTTTTACAGATATATAAATGACAAACTAAAGGATAAACATGATATAATAAAATTGCGTGGAGACAAAGAATACATAGATGACACAGAGATGGCAGAAGTTATGATCAGACATTTCAGGTCTGTTTTTACAACTGAGAGCTCACAACCCTGGGAGGATGCACAACTAGAAAGTTCACCCATGATTTGGCGCAGCGAAACTGGGGACTGTGCAGATTAAATGGACACTCAGCATCTTAGCGTCCGTGACGTAGACAGACCTACAAAGTTCGTGCCTCTGTCAGAACGCATCAGTTTAACTGGGCCATGAATACAGATGAATCTCTTTAAGGCATTAATGAAGGAAGAAGTACTCAATTCTTCTACAGTCTCTATATGGATAGCTCTGGAAACAAGACAGGTGAACAGAACGCCCCATCTTTTGCTTTCGAGGAAGGAACTTCTAGTGCGCCGTGTTTTTATATGCCAAGGGCCAAAGAGGTCAACTCCTACATAAGAAAATGGCGGACTGGGAGTAAGTCTGTCAACGGGCAAGTCTCCCATCTTCTGAGCACATACCCTACCTCTTACCCTTTTACAGGTGACACATTTAGAAATGACCTTAGAGATGGTACGTTTTCCTCCCAAAATCCAGAAACCACCCGTACAGATGGCTCCTTCTGTAATCACTCTACCTTGGTGGTGCACTGTCTCATGGTAGTGGCGGATCAACAATAAGCCTAAGTGGGATTCCTTTGGAATAATAATAGGCTTTGCAAGCATACCAAGTACATCGCTGTCTTGACTCAACCTGCCTCCTACACGAAGTAGGCCTTTCTGGTCTAAATAAGGAGACAGAGGAGCAATGGGACTGGTAGGAGATAAACAAACTTCACCTTGCAATTTAGTCATGGCAGACGAGAAATAATCCCTTTGATATATCTGAACAATGAGATCAGCTGCGTCTTCTAGCTGATTGGGTGACTTATGTTTGTTGCACATATGCCAACCTGAACCACACTTGGTACCTTGTTTGAAGGAACGGGCTATATGCTTAAGGAGAGCTACCGCTCTTACAAGTCTCCTCCAACAGGAGAAACTAGAGAACCTCTGGGCTAATGACACAACTGCAGGTTCTACATTGCTTTTGTTTACACTAACAAGAGGTTCAGACTCAATTGTGTAGTCTGATACTTTCACTTCTTTATCTGTCTCAGGGCTTACAAGAGGAAAACTTCCACAGGTGGGTATAACATCCTCAAATAAGTGTGAGGGACCTGACAACCAATCACTCTGATTTAGGTCGGTTATTTCGAGACCACGGGTAGCCAGGTCCGCTGGGTTACAATCCGTAGGTACATAATGCCATTGGGTAGGTTTGGTGGACGACCTAATGTGGTCTACTCTGTTACTCATGTAGACATGAAATCTATGCCTTTCATTATGAATATAGCCTAAGACAATCATGCTGTCGGAATAGAAATGCCTTGCATCTAAGGTTTTGTCTAAGCAATCTGTGATGGAATTACTGAGATTGACTGCCATCACTGCAGCACACAACTCTAACCTGGGAATAGTATGACCATGGTTGGGAGCTACTTTAGCCTGTCCCCTCACAAAACACACCTGGTAGCTTTTGGTATCACTAAAAACTTTAAGATATGATACAGCTCCTACTGCTACTCTGGAGGCATCTGAAAAGGTATGGAGCTCTATCCTGTGAGCTTGAGACAAAGAAATACTGGCGAACTGACGATTGACGCTTATGTCCTTGAGGTTCCTTAAGGACGTTAGCCATCTGGACCATTTGGTGTGGATCTTAGCTGGTAGGGGTTCATCCCAACCACACTTTAGGTTGGTTATCTCTCTCAGGAGTAGTTTTCCCACTATTATTACTGGAGCTAAGAACCCCATGGGGTCAAACAGACTGTTTACAACAGACAGTATACCTCTTTTCGTCGAAGGCTTGTCTGAATCAATGAATCTATACACAAAAACATCTTTCTGGATATCCCATAAGAGACCTAAGCTAGATTGCATAGGCATGGAGTCAGAAGTTAGGTTCAGCTCCTGAAGGTTATCTGCCAGCTCACTGGTGGCAACCCTTTCCAGCACTTCTTTACTGTTGGAAGTAATCTTGTGCAAGCGTAAGCGTCCTCCTTCTTGGAGTGCTGACTTAGAGTCTTGGATTAACTTGTAAGCAGTCTCTGCATCTGGCAGAGATGCTAACCCATCATCCACGTAGAAATTGTTCTCTATGAAATAACGAACTTCTGTAGAGGCATTTTCTACAGACTTACGCAGGCCATAGGTGGCAATGGCAGGAGATGGAGTATTTCTAAAGACGTGAACAGTCATCCTATACTCAATCATCTTTTGGTCAGGGTCGTTATCCTTGTACCAGAAGAATCTGAGGTAATCTCTTTGCTCAGTCTTCACTTTGAAGTTGTAGAACATATGTTCTACATCGGCTGCCACTGCTACAGCTTCCTGCCGGAAACGTAGAAGAATCCCAAGAATGCTGTTTGTCATATCAGGACCTGACATCAGCATGTCATTTAGGGAGAACTCTCTGGATTTGGCAGAAGAGTCGAACACAACTCTGATCTTGTCAGGTTTCTTAGGGTGGTATACCCCAAACAAGGGAAGATACCAGCACTTCTGATCAGACTTCAATGGTGGTGCAACCTCAGCATGCCCACGATCTAACATCTTTTGCATGAAGGCCATCATATGCCGACGTTTTTCAGGCTTTGTGCTGAGGCTACGATGGAGAGATAGTGTGCGGTGCCACACAAAGTCTCTATTATTACTGGTGGCTACAACATTAGGACGGAAAGGCAGTGGCGCGACCCAATGGCCACTTTGATCCTTCCGGAACTCTGTGTTCATGACATCTAGGAACTTCCTGTCTTCAATCGACAGGGCAGTCTTGTCATCATCTTTGGTTACTTTGAACAAATCATCCTTTACTTCAGAGACAATCTGGTTACCACATGGTGCAACTATGGAGGGACGCCTATCATGTACAAAGGACGTTTTGAAACTGCTAATGACGGAAGGCATACAAGTGCCGTGGAGACACACTTCCCCAATGATTGCCCATCCCAGGCTGGTCTGTTGAGCTAGAGGGGCGTTGACAGGTCCGATTCTCTGGTCAAAAATGTAATGGGCTGAAGGTATATCTCGACCAATGATGAGTAGAATCTCAGCCTCAGGGACTAGAGGCGGAATACATTCAGCCAGGTCGGACAGATGGGGATAGCCGCGAGCTATGGCAGGAGTGGGTATCTCTTCTCTCACATTCGGAATGCTGTCACATTCCACTAGCAGAGGGACATGTACCTCGTGTAAGTTATGCCAAGACATGATGGTGTAATTTTTGGTGGTGCACCCAGAAGCACCCATTACACCTGCACAGGTAGCTAGACAATATGAAACCCGTTTGCTCTGTTTGTCAAACAAATTGAAAAACTCAGACCTTGCTAAAGAGCAATTGCACTGATCGTCTAGGATGGCATAACACCACACCCCGAGCTCCGGCTTACTTTCAGGATAGACTTTCACCAAGAAGGTCTTGGCACAGGACTTACTCATGGAGGTGGGGTTACTGCATATCAAGGTACATTTTGAATTGACAGCAGCGTCCTCCCCTCCATGAGTCTTTACTACAGGAAGTGACACTTGGTTGACTACAGGGGAGCGAGGTGTCCTATCTTGAGCAGCCTCCCTTCCTTGCTGTGTTACAGCTTGAATAGAATTTCCCTTTTGTCTGGGTCCATCGTAGTGTAAGGCAGCCACGTGACTGAAGGCCTTACAGAGCTTACAATCTTTCTCTGCAGCTGGAGGAAGGATGGTCATCTTTGCAACATTTATGACATATACCTTTATCACTTAAGAAATCCTTCCTTTCGCTGACAGACATGGTACGGAAGGCCCTGCAGAAATTCAAATCATGCACGTCAGCGTTGTGAAAAATACAAAACCTCCCTTTTTCTGCCTTTCCTTGATCGGTGGAACTAGCAGTGTTAACTGACCTGTCAGCAACCGTGCTCGTCTTACTACCACCGGACAGTGTGGTGTCGGTCTTCTTCACGCGTACTTGGGGAAACTTAGTGGGAGGTGGCTTCTCTGATTTCATAAACCTGTCAGCACCGAGGTCATGAAAGGCGAAACATGGATTATTCTTGACCTTTGCCATCTCCTTCACGAACTGTACGAAGAATGAAAAGGGTGGATACGGCACACCGTAGGTGGTCATGTAGTTCGTGGCTTTACCAATCCACTTTTCCTGTAAACAGGACGGGAGTTTAACGACAATAGGATTGATGCCTGAATAGGTATCATAATAAGCAAAGAGAGTACTGTAGACCGGGTTTGCCTTCAAAGCTTCTATATGGAGCAGGATGTCGCACAGGTCAAACAACTTGGAGGTATCTTTAGGTGCTAGCCACGGGAAGACAGCTAACTTCTTTTTAACCAAAGTCTCAACGATCCCAGGGGCAGCAAACCTATCATTTAAGCGTTCCCAGATTCTACTGCACGCCATGTTTGGATCATTTGCATTGGAGGCTCTGGTCGCACGGGCCCATCTTTTCGATTCAGGCCCTAGGTGCTTAACTAACAGATCCATTTCCTCCTTGCGTGAGATATCCAACTCTCGCACGACTTCGCCGAAACTCTCTCTCCAGACAGCATAATTTTCAGGAGTGTCATCAAAATTAGACAGTCTGCCAAGAAGGAATTCCTTCCGCATGAGGAACTTAGTTACATCAACACAATTAGAGGATGTTCCCGACCCATGACACGTACTACAAGGAGGTTTTACTACAGGTTGGGACACAGAAATGCTATGATTAGCAATGGGTTGCTGTGCAAGTTGCACAGGCTTCACGTTTGCTTCCTCGTTGCGAGGTTCAAAACTGGATGTAAAATTGTTCACAGGCTGTGAGTTAACTCTGAGATCAGAACAGGGCTTGAAAACAGGACTTTCAGGGTTCAAGCCTACCAGATCTTTCTGACTAGCGGAAACATCAACTATACCACCCTGCTGTTCCACATATAGCTGGGTGCGGGTAGCAACTGTTTCTTTTAGTTGGTCCCATTCACTGCATGTTTCCCAATCATTGTCGGCTCCTAAGTGCCTAAATTCGGCTTTGGCTACTTCCAACTCCTTTTGGTGTGCCATAACTTTGAACTTGGCCTGCATTTCAGCCTCTTCTCTTGACCTTTGAGCTTCCTTGTCAGCCTTTTCTTTTGTCCTTTGAGCTTCCTTTTCGGTCCTTTCCTTCATAAGCTGACCTTCTTGCTCGGCAAACTTGACTCTAATACGAGTGGTCTCCACCTTGGCTCGTTGCCTCCTTGCAACACACTGGTGCTACTGGAATGACCTGACCTAACCGACTTTCTTGAACTGCCCTTCATGGAGGGGGGTACACAAAACTCAGAGTGGTCGGCAAGGGATAAAGGAACTTGACTGGACTTCGGGTCATCTTGTAAAAACGGTTCAGTGTGGTGTTCCTCTTCCATGACTTCAACTGAGGAAGAGGATGCATAATTACTGATTGCCTGACGAAAAGATGCCTGAAAATCCCTGTCTTCATTGTTCACTAATTCAGCACGAGCCAGACTTTCTGAAGTACGTTCACGCGTTAAATATTCCAGATACTTTTTTACAGTATCCTGGTACACAGCGTGGGCCTGGTACAACCAAGGACTACGATTCGGGTCCTCTAATAAGGCCTGTACTCCATCTCTACTCGCCTTTACCCTTTCTTCATGTTGGTCAGTTATTCTATGATAACCTTCTTGCCCTCCGGCAGTAAGAGTCCTTACTCTTTTAGAGACGGGTCCTTCATCTATACTGTGGGTGGAGGACATATTGCCAAGCGAGAGAAACAGTGGGAGACAAGACAGTAATATGATAAAGAAGGCAAGGAAAAACTCGAACTTAATCGAAAACCGCGGAGTATGTTTACACAGACACTCCTACTAAACGATGGTTGAGGTAGACATAACAGATTAAACCTTACATTGATTCAATCTACAAAGGCACATTACACGCATGCTTATATTAAACATACAGAACAGGTTTTTAGGCAAGGTAGCTTTGCCTTCAAAAGGAAAAAACATGCTTACATAAATACGATGGAAAAATGGTGTTACGTAAACAACACTGGTGAACTCGGCGCCCATACATTGCTGCCACATCGACACCTGCGGGCCGATACAATTACTAAGACGGTATAAGATCACTAATTAATTTTCCGTATCGGCAACTTCACAACACTACGCATACACTTCCACTATCTTATCACTCGCGAAACACTAGCGACACTTGTTGATTCGTAGGACACATCAAGCTATGTTGTGGTGACGACGAGGCGAATCTAGACTTGGCAACGGCGTGCAGGGCGTGGTCTGGTTAAATCCTCTTCTTTTTATGCTCCTTTCATCTGTATTCGTTTCTATCGTACTCATTTTCATTTTGGCGCAGCGAAACTGGGGACTGCGCAGATCAAATGGACACTCAGCATCTTAGCGTCCGTGACGTAGACAGACTTGGGACGGAAAGGTTATAGATTCACGGGGATGTTTCGATGCCACTTTATTGCAGATCCGATCCATCACGCTGGATGGACCCAAGGGAATTTCGATAGTTACGGTGAAATGATGAAAACTGGAATTGGGACTGTAGTTACTAAAGGCTAAAAGCTACACATGATATAAAAGGATTGCAAAGGCTGCACTAGTACACTCTAAACCTAAAATATAAAGGGTTTTACGACTTACTGAGTTGGCTACAAGAGGGGTGCGTACACCTTTCGAGTTTCGAACCAGACTGGCGCCTAGATGCGTGACATGACATCACAAATGGCAACCGGTCTTTACACACCTTCTTAATTCTAATTCTTAAAGTGAACATTGTACAAATAATGCGATGTTATCTTGCGACACAGCTTGCAGACAACTTACAAAGGTGGGATTTGGAACAGAGGAGGTCTCTGCTCGAAATACACTTAAAATTAAAGCATTACAAAAAACAAAATTGAAAACCCCTTCCGAGGGGAAACGAGCCTTACGACAAAAAATATGTAAACATGGAGATACACGGAATTATAAAAAAGCCCCGTTACTGCTCGTAACGGCACACATGATGAAGGAAATAAAAATAACACAAAGGGAAATAAGAGACCAAATAAAAAGCCTAGATGTCAGAAAGTTGCACAGACCAGATGGAATTGTAAATTGGATACTGAAAGAGTGTATAGATGAACTGTCAGATAAACTATGCAAGATAATAGACTTCTCACTAAAAGAGGGAAAGGTGCCACAAGATTGGAAAGATGCAAAAATAGTACCAATACATATAGGAGGAAATAGAGAAGATCCTACAAATTTTAGACCGGTGTCCCTCACAAGTACAGTAGCAAAAATATGCAAAAAGATTATCAGGAGCAGATGAACCAAACACTTGGAAGAAAACAAAATAATAAATCCCAAACAATTTGGTTTTAGAAGTGGAAGATCGTGCACCACAAATCTAATCTGTTTTTACTTGAGACTGAGATAATACAAGAAAGAAATGGATGGGCAGACTGCACCTCCTTGGACTTGCAGAAAGCATTTGACAAGGTACCACACAAAAAGTTAATGAGTAAAGAAAAAAAAAAAAAAGAGGAATTCAAAGCAAACTGTTGGATTGGGTGAAGGATTTCTTAACTGGGAGAAAAATGAGAGTGGTACTAAGAGACAAAAATTCGAAATGGGAAGATGTAAAAAGTGGCGTCCCACAAGGCTCTGTTTTGCCTCCTTTAATGTTTGCCATATACATAAATGATATGGATGAAGGAGTAAATTGTTACATGAACTTTTTTGTTGACGATGCCAAATTACTCAAGAGGGAAAACAGAGGAAGATTGCAGATGACTACAAGATGACCTGGATAAAGTATGCAAATGGAGCTGGAAATATGAAATGAACTTCAACATCAAGAAATATAGTATAATAGAATTTGGAAGAGGCAAAAATAGAGTTTCGGGAAAATATACGATTGGAAACAAAGTAGTCAAAAAAGTAAACTCAGAGAGGGACCTAGGAGTAATCATCTCAAGTGATTTGACACCTGACAAACATGTAAATAAGTTATTTGGAGAGACCTACTACCTATTAAGATCAATGAAAGTGGCCTTCAACTACATGGATGAGGAGATGGTTAAGAAAATAATTATTACATTGATAAGACCGAAATTAGAATATACTATATCAATGTCGGCAACTAGCACAAAGAAAAATACAAGAAAATTAGAAAGAATCCAAAGAGCAGCGACAAAAATGGCACCCACACTATCAAATTTGACATATGAACAAAGATTGGAGAAATTACAGTTGTCAACATTGGAGCAGAGAAGGGAAAGAGGCAATTTGTTGACCGTTTACAGAATTATGAAAGGGAAGGAAGTTCTCGATAGAGATGACCTATTAAAATGGGACAAGAGGGAAACAAGAGGACACGAAAAGAAACTATAGAAAAACAGTTACAGAAGAGACCTGAAAAAGAATAGTTTCCCACACAGTGATCAATGTCTGGAACAAATTGAACAGTGAAACAGTGAATGCCACAACTATACACGATTTCAAGAAAAAACTGTACGTGGAGAGATACAAAAATGGGTCATAAATGAGCATAGCTCCCGTCCCGTAAAATACAACTAGGTAAATACTTCCCTCCACTCCATCATGCACTTTTTCTATCACATCACTTACCAGGAGACCCACTCCTTCCCTCCCTAACCCCTCATCACTCCCAAACTGACCTCTCTCCTTCAACATAGTTTCAATTAATGTTGACACATTAATCTTCTTTTTCACAAAATGTCCACATTTTCTCTTTTATTTTCATCTGTACTGCAACCACACACATTTAATGACTCAATTATGATTAGGGTTCTAGTTAAAGTCCTCCTTACAGACCCTCTTATGCCTGGACTTTTTGCAGGACAAACATGAATGTGGCAGAATTCTTTCCCCCAAAACCACAGGGGATAGAAAGATGTAGAGTCATAAAATGGTAAAAGACAGTTTCAAGGAAACAGCAAAGGGGAGGGACAGCTGTAGTACAAAAGTAGCATCATTCCCTTACAGGTACAGATTTTACTCTGACATGGATAAACGATGTGTGGCTACAGTCTGTAGGGATGCCCCAAAACAGTTCCTAAAGTATTGGATGCATGTTACCATGCAGTCAACACCTGAGTACTGGTTAAAACCAGTAGGTGGAGGACTTACAGTTTAAGTTGAGTGAGAGGGATTTTGGTCCCAGTCTAGTGGTCAAATGCCATCCCACAGGGACCTCCATGTGGAGATAAGAGTGTAGATAGATTTTACAAACAGACAGTAGGGAGATGATTGTCATCAATCTTACACGTACATCAAAAGCAGACACCAATTGTTGGTCCCTTACAATTAAGTAAACATACAAACTGAACACCACTGCACAATAAGTTTAAGAGTGCCTGTACAAATACATCCCAAATAATAATCTAAATATCTTCAAAAATATTTGTGACATTACTGCATAATTTTGTACAAGTTTAAGCTTAAAAAAAAGTTTTCTTCACTCACTTATCTAACATGATGAGCACATCATAGGTTCCTGCAAAGAGAAGCAGGTAGGACAGATACACAGTTGAGGTGGTGATGATAGCACCCAGTGTGCCAACAGGGATACTTTTCTGAGCATCAGCCAAGTCACCTGAGCGGTTGCTGCCAGCCATGATACCTGCAATACATTTTGTAAGCCATAAAATATATTTCACTGGGTTTCTTTTAAGTATTGTGTTATTTCTAAAACTGCATGGTACTGTCCTCTACTTATACAATCTACAACTGATTAATATAAAATGAAAATTCCAAGGATGTAGCTACAAGTTTGTAGATTGAGATCAGTTCAGGACTCAGGAGAGAACATTATTATGTTTAACATGACAACAGCTCATGTAAAAATAACTACACAGTTGTATTGTTCAATCAATCCACTGCACCAGGTTTCTCCTTCTCATGGCTCCTAAGTAACCAGCAACAGCTGCCAGACAAACCCACAGGTCACTCAGGGAAGAAATATTGAGTTGTTGTCTCAGGATCATGTGGGGCTGTGTAAGGAGAGGTGTTCAGTGTCTTTTGCAAGATGTTTGCATCTAGGGTGGTTTGATTCCATGGCCAGGCCTATTCTACATTGGTAGTGTCTTAAAGCTGGATGGTGTCCTGCTTCTCTTGAGAAAAACTTTTTCTGTGAGGCTGATGTCTAGGGGTTTTTGGTGTAGTATTGAGTTTGGGTGTATTCACTTGGTCTTTGGATCACGTGTTGGACTCGTGATCGACAGCTATTTCCCTCCTGGAAGAGAGCTCAGAGCTCGTAGGTCCGATCTATGGGTAATGCTATGACCTTGCACACACACACACCCCCAACTCCCCGCCCACGAGAGTTGGAGTAACACCCCTCAGCGCTGCGATACTGATATTATTTCAGCCCCGGGCGAGGATCGAACCCGGACCTCCGTAGTGGCAGGCCAGAGCTCTAACCACAGCGCCATGTGTTTCTGTGTTGATGTATTGTGTGGTGCAGGTGGTAATTTGTTCTATATATCTGAGTTGTATACTCCTGGTATTCTTTTTAATTCAACTGGTTGTGCTTGTGTGATATAACAAGATGAGTAAGTGTAGTTGAGGGCCCTTTCATATAACTATATACTTATCATTTTCCTATGACATCCTATGGAGATGATTTTGGTTTATGTGTGCAGGTGTTCTACTGGGGTGATTCTGGGGCATCCTGTATTACACTCAATACTTTATTTTGCATTTATGTAATTGTACCTAGCTGTATTTCCCTAACTGTAGTATATAGGAAACAAGCAACACTCATGGAGTTCTGTCTCTTACTCTCCAATTATTGCACCTGGCTTAAAATTCATGTATAGTTACAACACAGGCTATATTTCCAACATAATCAATATGCAACATCCCCTGATATTACAATGTACTCACCATCCCTACAATCACAAGAAACATGGGAAACCATACAAGACTTCCCCAATAAAGGTCACCATAGAACTGGAATAATTAATGTAGCCCACACATATGAGAACATTCAGAACATACATAAAAGGAGACTGGCATGAATACACAAAGAATATAAACAGAAACCTAATGCCTGTAACAATGATTAGTTCCTATCTCAAGAAGCAGGGCCTATGAGAGGGGGGATCCAGCAAGTCCATTGTTCCGGGGCCCGAGAGCTACAGAGGGGCCCGAGACTGAAGGAACATTTGAGTGTTTGTTACTAACAAACTCGGAATAATGTCACAAAATTAATCCTGGTGATAAAACTGGTTTGGCCTCAAGGATTTGGTAAGCTAGTGCGATGTATTTTAATGTGAATTGCTAGCAGTGCATTTTCCTGATATGATGCATTGATAACACTGGGTAACAGCCAAAAAATCGTCAGGGGTTTCTCAGCTGATTTAGACTAATTTTGGTGTTCTGAGTCCGAATATCACATTGGTTTTGCTCAATCAGGTCAACTTTTTGAGATACAGCCATAGGCCTACCTGATGAGCTATACATATGATAATTTGAAGGGTTTTGAGTTCAATCCTATTTTTCTTGAAGAATATAGCAAATTATTCATATATAAATGGTTGCTTCTGGTGTGTTTCTGTTTGAAATTGACTAATTGACTTATTTCTTTCTTTTCAGGGTATTGATATGGCTTCGGCACGACGGTCATGCAGGAATAATCCTGACATTTTCTGCTACATTTGCGGAGAATACACGCTGTCAATGCACAGGAAGAGCATCACAAGCTTTGTGAAGTGCGCATACCAGGCTTACTTTCAAGTCAAGCTGGGTGACCAAGATAAGTCCTGGGCACCGCACACGGTGTGCATGACGTGCGTGGAATACCTCCGGCGGTGGACGAAGGGCACGAAAACTTCACTGAAGTTTGGGATTCCGATGGTTTGGAGGGAGCCGTCTGACCATGAATCGGATTGTTACTTCTGCGCCATCAATACTACTGGCATCAACCGGAAGAATCGGAGCAGCCTCCAGTACCCCGACCTTCCATCTGCCCGCCATCCAGTTGCTCACTGCGAAGAACTTCCTGTACCAGCGTGCAGAGAGCTTCCTGACAGCGACGACGAGGCCATCACTGCATATGAGGGAGGAGATACAGAAGAAGAGTATGAAACACAAGATGGTCCGTAGCCCTTTTCACAATGTGAGCTTAATGATCTGGTTCGGGATCTCAGCTTGTCGAAGACTTCCGCCGAGCTGTTGGCCTCCAGACTCAAAGAGAAAAATCTACTCGGCGAGGATGCGTGTATCACGTTCTTTCGTAGAAGGCATCAGGACTACATGGGCTACTTCTGCCAGGAGGAAGACCTCGTGTACTGCCGAGATGTCGCCGGTCTTCTTGTTAAACTCGGCGCTCCTCAATATGATCCGAGAGATTGGCAACTCTTCATAGACAGTAGCAAGCGCTCTTTGAAGAGTGTGCTCATCCACAACGGGAACGAGTTCGCCTCAATTCCTCTTGCGCACTCCACAACTCTCAAAGAGAAATATGAAGCAGTCAAGTACGTGCTCAACAAAATCCAATATGAGCAGCACCAATGGCTCATCTGCGTCGACCTTAAGATGGTGAACTTTCTACTTGGTCAGCAGTCCGGGTACACAAAGTACCCATGCTTTATATGTAAGTGGGACAGTCGAGACAGAGCCCAGCACTATGTGAAGAAAGAGTGGCCGGCGCGAGAGCAGTTAGTACCTGGGGCGAGCAACATCATAAACGAACCTCTTGTTGACCGGGAAAAGATTTTGTTCCCACCGCTTCACATCAAGCTTGGGTTAATGAAACAGTTCACGCGCGCTCTGGACAAGGATGGGAGGTGCTTCAACTACCTGTGGCGAGCCTTCCCTGGAGTGACCATTGAGAAGCTGAAGGCCGGCTTTTTTCGATGGCCCACAGATACGGCAGCTCATCAAGGACACAGAGTTCGAAAACTCCATGAACACGCTAGAGTGCGCCGCCTGGAGGTCGTTTGTGCAGGTGGTGAACAACTTCCTGGGGAACAAGAAGGCAGCAAACCACGCCACACTCATCAACAGCATGATAAAGAACTTCCAAAACCTCGGGTGTTTGATGAGTATAAAGATGCATTTCCTGTTTTCACACATGGAGAAGTTTCCTGAAAACCTTGGAGTGGTCAGCGACGAGCAGGGAGAAAGGTTCCATCAGGACATGCGTCAAATGGAGGAGAGGTACCAGGGGAGGTGGGACGCAGTCATGCTCGCGGACTACTGCTGGTCGCTGAAGAGAGACAACCCAGCAGCTGCTCACACACGGAATTCGAGGAAACGGCGATTTATGCCGTGAACTCCGAACTTTTGTGTCACGTAACGCTCATGTACATGTATTAAGCTTATCAAATGTAATCGAGTATATAAAAAATGAATGAATTTGGATACGTTGACTTTTATTTCCCCAGGAAAACGGAAAAACCGAATTTTTATGATCCGCAGAAATTGGGTTTTTGGACGAAAAATCGTTTTTTTCTTAAATGTCTGTAGCGAACAATCCTGACCTGATTGAGAAAAACCAAGGGCATTTTCGGACTCAGAGCATCACAATTAGTCTAATTCCGCTGGAAAACCCTGGACGATTTAAAAAAAAAAAAAAATTTGTTACCCAGTGTAATTATTAGCAGTAATTCTTTTTGTTGACCTTGAATGTTTGCCTACTTTGTCGAATTTAATTATTAGCAGTAATTATTTTTGTTGAACTTGAATGTTTGCCTACTTTGTCAAATTTAAGACATTCAAAATTACTGTCCCAGTTTGTCCATTGAACTGAATTTTCCTTTACGTCTTTCATTGCAGGAAAGTATAGAGCACTATCTGGTGAATGCAGTTTAAAAGCCAATGAGAGAATGTAAATTGATCCATGCGAACATGTCACTGTTGACATTGCGCAGCAGGAAACCCCCACCACTGAAAGCCAAACTGGTGGCTTTGACAGCTGCTACCAGTGGTGAGTGATTTCAAACATTGCAAGTTTTTTTTTTCAGTGTACAAATTCCTTTTTTTTTTTTTTTTTTTTGCTTAATCACTTCTCTCTCTTTTATTCAGCATTAGGGTAGATCAAACTAATACAGTATATGTGCACACACACATATACCATATGGACAGTATGATTTCAGGATTAAATGAATTTGAATGACTATATGTCAATAGAGAAACCCAACATAATGGGCATTGTGGAGACAAAACTGAAAGGTCCTATATAATCAAGTATGGTGGGACAATGTTTATACAACCTTTGGTCGAAAAATAGGATGAACAAACGGGGGGAAGAGTCATGCTATTGATTAGAAGGGACCTAAATGTAATAAAGGCAACAGAAGGAAAAGATAATGTGGAATTAATCACAGTTAAAGTCGAAAACAGCAGTATGAAAAGTAGAAGGTTTATAGTTGTATATGTGCCACCAAAAACTAAGACTTGGACTGACAGCGAACACTCAAAATTACTAGAAGACACAAAGAATGAATTAACTGAGACACTGAAATATGGAGAAAATATAGTAATTATGGGTGACTTTAACGCAAAGGAAATAAATTGGGAAGAATTGACAATGGGAGGTGGAGAGGAACTCTGGGGCAATGTCCTACTGGATATGACCATCGATTACACATTGACTCAATGGGTTAAAGAAAATACTAGATTTAGACAAAACGAAGAACCATCGAGACTAGATTTGATATTCACCTCTGAACCTGAAATAGTGGAAGAAATAAACTATAAAACACCAATTGGAAAGAGTGACCACATACTAATAGAGATCGAACTTAAGGAACAAAATGTGGTAAGAAGGAACGAGAAACATAGAGAAGGAAGATTAATGTACAACAAAACTGACTGTAAAACTTAGAAAAAAAAATTCAAAATCCTGTTAGGAAAAATTTGCAAATGATTAAACAAAAATGGAAGAGAAATGGAACATTTTCAAAGAAATATATAAAGAGGGAACAAATATGTGCCCGAGCAGAAACAGAAAAGGGTGTACATAAAGTGCAGGTATAATAAAAAGTGTAGCGATGCTAAAGATAGAAGAGACAAAGCTTGGAAAAGATGAAAAAGAGACAAAAAAGAGACTACCGTATTTTTTGGACCATAAGGCGTGGGCAAAATCCTTAAAATTGGCCAAAATCGGGTGGTATGCCTTATCGTGAGGTGTGCCTTATGTGTGGCTTCAATGCAAAAAAATGCCTCAGACAGTGACATACTATTTTGACACGTTTCATAGCTAGCCTGCCGACGGCGACAGTGCATAGGCCTAGCAAAAGTTACAACCAAGTTATAACCAAGATGCATGTATCTTGACAAGAAAATTGCGAAAACTTCAACAGTTTTCGAGTCCATGCCAACTCATTCATTCACGCTATCACGGCTATGACATGATAGCGTCCACAACACAGACAGCCATATTGCATTGGTCTAGTCTCGCTCCACTCCGACTGTAGTCACTTGGGTATTTTTTTGGTTTCGACCATGGGCGCAATATAACAATAGAAAATTAATTATTTTGTAAATTAAAATGTATCAATGTAATATGCAATTTTGTGGGCGGAAATGAAAATAAAAAATACCTTGCTACAAGCAAATATGCTAATGAACGAAGTCGGTAGCATAGGATCGGGACGCCATCTTGTCGTCTGTCAACTGATGGCCTCGGTACTTCCGACAGTACCTCGCCAGGTACATTTTCTGGAATGAATGTTATGGAGCGGAGATACATGAATTCCTTCAAGCTGCAAGAACTTTGTATACCCCGAAAGCTGAGAGTGGTTGAAAAGCCCGCCAACGTCTCTCACGACGACAACAACGAGGACGAGCCGGATGACATTTAATTTGCAGGTAATGATTTATTAAACACAGGTTAGGTTAGGTTAGATGAATTTATCATCCTTTCATTTCTTCAACGTCGACATCTATCATAACGAACATGGCATACCATTTGTTCGACACGACTTCGTTACTTACGAAATCTGTTTTAGCACCTTTTTTGTTTTTTATTTCTGCTCACAAAATTGCATATTACGTTGATACTATATAATTTACAAAATTAATAATTAATTTTCTATTGCTATATTGCGCCCATGGTCGAAACTAAAAATTTACTGTCATTTGTAATAAATCTTGTGTTTTTAAGTGAATAGAGAATTCCAGGAATAAAACTGCTAATGTTGGTTTTATTCCCCACAATTCCCGTAACGTGTTTATGTTGTTGTTTTTGGATAGTGGCAGGGCATACCGTCCATGGAGGTGGTCTGATTTCACTGACCGAAATAAAAAATATATAATTTATTTTTGTAATTTTGCTAAATCCCAACCGATTTTTCTTATTCAACAATGAAAATGTTCAGTTCTGAATGCACTCACTTATGCATGAATATTATCCGATGACGAGACCAGGTGCGCCTAATGTAAGGACAGGGAATAGCAAATTACGGGTGCGCCTTATGGTACGAAGCACCTTAAGGTCCGAAAAATACGGTAAATGGCAAGCATACATCAAACTGAGAAATAAATACGTAGACATATGAAGAGAGAAAAAAAGAAACTATGAAAAAGATATAATAACAAAATGTAAAGATCAACCTAAACTATTTTACAGATATGTAAATGACAAACTAAAAGACAAACACGAAATAGTGAAACTGCGTGAGGGAAACCAAGAATACACAGAAGATATAGAAATGGCTGAAGTAATGACCAGACATTGCAATTGAAAGCTCACAATTGTGGGATGACAGTCACTAAGAAGGATCCCCTAAAATGAAAGAAATAACATTTGGTGACACAGAAAGAAATAAGGGACCAAATAAGGAAATTCAATGTCAGAAAGTCACATGAGCCAGACAGAATAGTGAACTGGTTAAAAGAATGCATAGACAAACTCACAGATAAAATACACAAAATAATTGACTTCTCACTCAAAGAAGGAAAAGTACCACAAAACTGGAAAAATGTTAATCTTGTACCAATATATAAGGGAGGAAATAAAGAAAATCTAACAAATTATAGACCGGTATCCCTTACAAGCACAATTGCAAAAATATGCGAAAGAGTTATATCAAATAAATGGACTAAACACTTGGAAGAGAACAAAATATAACCACCACCAATTTGGATTTAGAAGTGAAAGATCATGTACTACAAATTTGATACGCTTTTACTCAAGATTGCTAGACATAATACAAGATAGAGATGGCTGGGCAGATTGTGCCCTCCTGGACCTACAAAAGGCTTTTGACAAAGTACCACACAAAAAACTACTAAGAAATTTTGAAATAATAGGTGGAATACAAGGAAAATTATTAGAATGGATGAAAGACTTCTTGGAAGGAAGAAAAATGAGTGATACTTAAGAGAAAAGAACTCAAAATGGGTAAACATGATAAGTGGAGTCCCCCAAGGGTCTGTGTTGGCTCCAATAATGTTTGCTATTTATATAAACGACATGAAGGAATTGAATGCTATATAAACTTCTTTGCAGATGATGCAAAACTATTAAAGAGAGTAACGAAGAAGATTGCAAATTTTTTCAGGGAGACCTGGACAAAGTCTGGAATTGGAGTAAAAAGAATGAAGTGAATTTCAACATTAAAAAATGTAGTATAATGGAATTTAGAAAAAACTAAAATAGAATATCTGGTCAATACAAAATTGGAACAAAAGATGTTACAAAAGTAAACTCAGAAAGAGACCTAGGAGTAATCATTTCAAATGACATGACACCAGACAAACATGTAAACAAAATAGTTGGAGAAACCTACAACTTAATAAGATCAATGAAAGTGGCCTTTGACTACATGGATGAGGAAATGGTTAAGAAAATACTAGTTACACTGATAAGACCAAAATTAGAGTATGCAGCATCACTATGGACACCTAGTATTAAAAAAACAAAAAAAAACAAAAAAAATCAGAGCAGCGACAAAAATGGCACCTACACTCTCAAATTTGACAAACAAAGACTGGATAAATTACATCTATCAACACTGGAACAGAGAAGAGAAAGAGGTGATTTACTGACCATTTACAGAATTATGAAAGGGATGGAAGTTCTTGATAGAGACGACTTATTAAAAATGGGATAGAAGAGAAACAAGAGGACACAAGAAGCACAGTTACAGAAGAGATTTGAAAAAGAATAGCTTCCCACACAGAGTGATTGATGTCTGGAACAAACTAAATGGGGAAACAGTGAGTGCCAAAACTATACAAGATTTTAAGAACAAACTAGATGCAGAGAGATATGAAAACGGGTCACTACGAGCATAGCTCTGTCCCATAAAATACAACTTGGTAAATACATGCACAAACACTTCCTTTGTTAGTGAGGACAGTGTCCAGTAGATGGCACATGCATCAGACTTCAGCACTCCCGCCGATACCACCACCACTCAAAGTGTATTTACCTCTGCCAATCCACAACTTTGTGCTGTGTTACTCTGCATTTTTTTGCAGATATTTCTGTGACTAGGCATAGTTCAGACTTGTATTTTTCATCTTGCCTTCATGGGGTACTGTTACAACTTCTCAGGGGAAGAAAGTGACCTTATCTGAGAACCAGGAACTAGAACATAGAAAGCTAGAGGCCAATGGTATGGTGGCAAAAATGTGTCAAGAATATGGAGTGAAAGAAAAACAAAGTCTCAAAGTAGAGCAAGAGATGGGAGGTACAATTCAACATCAAGAAGTGCAGTAGAACTGAATTTGGAAGAAGCAAGAAGAGAATATCAAGACAGCATAAAATTGATGGAAAAGAAGTAAAGAAAGTAAATTCTGAAAGGGACCTAGGAGTAAGCATCACCAAAGACATGTCGCCAGATAAACATATAAATAAAATAGTCAGAGAAACATACAATTTGTTGAGATCAATAAAGGTGGCCTTTAAATACCTGGATAAGGAAATGATCAAGAAAATATTACAAACACTGATAAGGCCAAAACTGGAATATGCAGCACTGATATGGTCACCCAGTACAAAAAAGAATATAAGAAAATTAGAAAGAATACAAAGAACAATGGCAAAGATGGCCCCAACACTTTCAAACCTGACATATGAACAAAGACTGGTCAAACTAGAATTGCCAACCCTGGAACAAAGAAGAGAATGAGGGGACCTACTAACCATCTACAGAATTATGAAAGGAAAAGAATGCCTTGATAGAGAGGACTTATCAAAGTGAGACAGAGGAAAAACAAGAGGACATGCAATGAAACTCAAAAAGGATAACTACAGAAGAGACTTGAAAAAGAACAGCTTCCCACACAGAGTGATAGATATATGGGATAAATTGGATGAAGAAATAGTGTGTGCAAACACAATACAAGAGTGTAGGAACAAACTTGATCTTGCGAGATACAAAAAGGCTCAACATGAGCATAGCTCCCCTTCCCGTATAATACAACTAGGTAAATATGCAAGGCAAAGGATAAACTCATTGCTTCTTCTTTGAAATATAATGTGAATGCTGGTTCTACAGCATTCTCTGTTGGTGGAAGGAAGTGTCTGCAAGTTGCAAGATACAAATCTTGAGGAAACTGTGACAAAGTGGTTTATACAACAACGATCATATGGTAACAAAGTACGTGGTGTAGAAATTCAAAGTGCTGCCGCCAAGCTAGCAAGCATATGAGAATTGAGAACTTTGATGGTAGTGATGGGTAGTTATGGCAGTTTAGAAATTGCCACAGAATGTGTAATAAACTTGGGCATGGTGAAGCAGGCAGTGGATCTACACAGGAAGCAGCTTAATGATTTAATTTAGAATAAAGGGCTGCTAGTTTCCCAACTGTATAATGGGGATGAGACTGGATTGCTTTGGCAGTCATTGCCCAGGAATACCCAAGCTTTTAACCCCTTCCATACGGTGCCGCCTATGTAGGCGGCATGGGGAGCAAGTGGATACGCGAGGCTGCCATATCGGCGTCTTGATTATATTTATTGTAGGTGTCCCTGCGTAACTGACATACTCTCTAAACTGGCTTCATCACATTTTCTATGGTTATCAAAATTCACGGGTGAAAGAGAGAACGATCGATATAAGCGGTGACTATTTTTTATGATGCGAGTATTATGACGCAACATCGTACGTCTGGCACCTAATGCTGCCCGCGAGATTTTGGCACGGAGTGAAGTGGTTAAACATGAGAGTGCCTTACCTTGCCATAAAATAAGCAAAGAACATTTCTTGGTGTTGTGCTGTGTAAAGTCAGATGGCTTGCACCATCTGAAGTTTGTGGTGGTGGGCAGGTCAGCTCCCCCGCAAGTTTTGAAAGACTGCATGAACCATCTCCCAGTGCATTACTACAGATCCAAGAAGGCATGGTTCAACATGACAATCTTCAGTGACTGGTTCTTCACCCATTTCATACCTGCAGTGCATAAACACCAGGAAGATGTCCTCAAACTGCCTGCTGATGAGGTGAAGGCATTACTCATTTTAGATAATGCACCTGTTCACCTAAGAGGTGAGCAACTTGTATGTCAAGATGGGAAGATACAGTACATGTTTATGCCACCCAATGTTACCTCCCTGATCCAGCCCAATCAAGGGGTACTTGTATCCTGCAAGAAGTTATACCAATGCAGATGTTTAGATGAGGTACTTGTGGTGCTAGAAGAGGAAGATGATCAGCTCATGACACATGAGGAAAAGGAACAACTGCTAATATAAAAAACTACAACCTCCAATCAGCTATATTCAATTTTGCAGCTGCATGGAAATCAGTCAAAATTAACACCCTAGCCAATGCTGGGAAAAATCTTCTTTATGATACACAGGTAGATTATGATTGTGAAGGATTTGAGGCCAGGGATTTTCATCTTATCCTTCAAAGGGCAGGCAAAGGAAATCTGAAGATGATATAAGGTCCTGTTTAGAAGACACAAAGGGTGACCCTGGATACTAGATGATTACAGAAGAAGAATTAACTGATGACATTTTCACTGGTGACAGGAGATATGATAGGGATGAAGATGAACATGACAAACCATTGCCCATGAAACCCAAGCTCTCTGTTGTACATGAATCACTTGATAACCTCATCAACCACATTGATTTGTCTGCAGAAAGTGAGATCCAACAATAGTATCAACATTCTACAACCTTCTGGGAAATCATCATCCAGAAACATCAGCCAGGAAAACCACTCAAACCCAATTCATTCTTCAAGCCAGCTTGTTCCAGCTGTGCTGAAGCTGATGATGTCAGTGACCCATCTGCTGCTGAATTAGTCAGTTCTTAGTCACCTCAGCCTTCTAGAAGTGGTTATCAATAACCAGCCTTTTCTCAGTCAGTGGAGCATTACAGCTCTACAGACTCAGAATAAGTTATCATCTCCACCCACCTGCCACCTCCATCGACTACATAGATGAGGAGATGGTAAAAAAAATAGTTGTTACACTGATAAGACCTATATGCTGCAACACTGTAGGCACCTAGCACAAAGAACATAAGAAAATTAGAAAGAATCCAAAGAGCAGCGACAAAAATGGCACCTACACTGTCAAATCTGACATATGAACAAAGATTAAAGAAATTACATTTGTCAACACTGGAACAGAGAAGAGAGAGAGGCGATTTGTTGACCATTTTCAGAATTATGAAAGGGATGGAAATTCTCGCCAGAGATGACTTATTAAAGTGGGACAGAAGAGAAACAAGAGGACACGAAAAGAAACTAAAAAAAGACAGTTACAGAAGAGACCTGGGAAAAAAAAAAAAAAAAAATAGATAAATAAAATAAAATAAAAAGCTTCCCACACAGAGTGATTGATGTCTGGAACAAACTGCATGGAGAAACAGTGAATGCCAGAACTATACAAAATTTTAAGAATAAACTGGATGTGGAAAGATACAAAAATGGGTCACTACGAGCATAGCTCTCGTCCCGTAAAACACAACTAGGTAAATACATCAAACTCATCAATCATCTATGAAAGGTAAATGAAATCTATATCAAAATATTTTCTTTAATCCCACTGATTAAATATTTTAGTCTTTATATATACAGTATAAATGTATATTCATACATACTGTATATGTTTTCTATGATGTAACTATTATATGCAGTGTACAGTACAATGTATACTGTACAGTAGGTATCATATATTCCTATAAGTAGGCCTATCTGTTAAGGGAGCGTCACCAATGATCATTCGAAAAATTCTGGTACACGAGCGAATTTTACGTAAACATTTCAAAAGAATCTCTATGATGGTGGCAACATTCATACAAAGTTATACAACTGTATTTCGTTTCTCTTTTTTTATACAGCATAAAATAGATCAAATATTGGCAATCTCTGGCAACTCCATTGCATAAAAAACATTCTGTATATTGAAATAGTGTCAACATTTCTATAGCTATTTTGTTTTTTGCTACGGAATTGTTAATGGAGATATTTGGCAGCTCCTCCCACCAGCATACCCCACAAAGATAGTGGACAGGTCACCAGTACTCTGGAAAAGGTCAAAGTAAGGTGAAGTCGCTCCTGGCACTCTCACCATATGCAACAATTTTGATTCCTTGCTCTGTATTGTTGCTGTGATCATGGGAAAATTAAGAAGAAACATGAGTGAAATGGCAGAATATAAATAGGGCCTGTGAGTGCCTGAAATAGAAACAAAAAGGAAAAAGAAAGAGGAGAAAAGCAGCAAAGCTGCACTCAGCACTCCACAAGCATTTACTAGCCACACCCACCTTACACCTTCTCCACCCATGCCACACCACTGACCCTCAACTCCCACCTCATCAGCAAAGAAGAGAAAATTGAAGATTTGCTATACATCGCAACCATGAAACAAATGGTCGCAAAAATTTAAATCCCCTATCCTGTAAAGTTTATGTTTTTGTTCTTTCTGTTGTAATATCTTTGGTTGTTCTTTATGGACTTTTGTCTTTTTTGTTTCATTTTAAAGAAAACATAATGCTCTTTATTTTCCACAGTAAAAAATAAAATAAATTTAATTTTTTTTTAAATATTTTATTTATGAAACCTGAATTTTGCAGTATTTTTAATGAAAAATCAGAGGTATTAGTTTGAAAAAATGTATTCAATAAGATTTGTTTCCAAGACTCTAAGCTTTCATTTCATACCAAGCTGAATGATGTGGAAGGATTTTCCATTAAGTAATTAGAGCTTCACTAACTGCTCATTATATCTTCATTAAATATTCACTATGCCTTATATATATACATGGGACGCACACAACACCCTGAGGAATTACACACCTATGTAAGGGGTATTTATACCTATATTCATTAAACACATATTTGAGAAAAAGAAAAAAAGGAAAAAAAAACAAAAAAAAATCACCTCTGTAAAACAATGCGACACTCCCTTAAACTGGACAATCAGCTAAGATGGACACCCTTCCCTCCTATTAGTCTGTTTTAAAGAGGTTTGACTGTTAAATATTACATCATAAAAGTGTCTTACATACTCAGTAACTGGTACATCATCTCCAGACATAATTATCTCCAACATTTTATAAAAAAAGAAAAAAAAAAAAATATTAACATAACATGACTGTGTACATAACATGAAATACAGACCATAACACAACAAATTACATACATACAAAGGCTTTTTCCCCCTTACAAGGGTAGCAAAAAAAAAAAATAAATAAATAAAAAAAAATATTCTCATCCATTTCATCCCTAATACACTCCACTCCCCTCCACACTCTACCCTCCCTCTTATCTTGGCACCTCCTGGATGACGGGTCATCCCTGCATCTTGTCCACTGCACTGGGTCAGAGGCAGTGTTGCAAGACACAGCACATCCACAGCAAGGCCACTTCATAAAATTAGCAACCCCCCTCTCCATCCCCCCCATGCAGAAATGGGGAAGACAGGGAGAAATCCCTTTGGGCTGCATCAAATTTTTCTCACACAAACTACCTCACCCCCCATCCCCCACCCATTCCAACTCATGCATCACAACATCATCCATATACAACCATTCTCCATTCACCCGTCTTCTGTCCTCTCCCATCCTTCCTCAACAGACATTCCCCTCTTCCCTAAAGCCCCTTTTACCCCATCCATCCATCTCATCCTAGGTTGCTCCCTAATGTTCAATCCCTCCACATCTGCCTTCCATACCTCTTTTACTAGTCTTTCTTCACTCATTCTTTCCATGTGTCCAAACCATCCCAACACTCTTTCATCCACCATATCTCCCAACTCCCTTACCACACCTGTTCTCCTTCTCACCTCCTCATTTCTCACTCTACTCTAGCCTAGTAATCCCTATCATGATTCTCAGACACCTCATCTCAAACACATTCAAACTCCTTCTCTCTTCCTCTCTTATGTTCCATGTTTCTGCCCCATATAGTGCTGTTGGCTCAATCACTCCTTCATACAATCTCCTTTTAGCATCCATTCCTAAATGTCTATTTCTCACTACACTTTTTAATCCACCAAGGCACTTACTCGCTTCTCTCAATCTACATTCTACCTCCACCTCCACTCCTCCCTTTCCTGCCACATTCACACCCAAGTACCTAAAACTATCCACTTCCTCCAGTCTCCCTTAATGCTCACTTCCAGTCTGCTGCCACTTTCACCCCTTGTACATCTCATTGCCTTACTTTTACCCACATTTATCTTCAACTTTCTTCTTTCATACACTCTCCCAAACTCTGTCACTAACTTCCTCAATCCCTCTGATCCTGCTACAAACGCAGTGTCATCCGTAAACAACAGCTGGCTCACCTCCCACTTTTCTCCATTTTCTTTAACCATCTCCAATCCCTGACCCACCACCCTATCCATGTATAAGTTGAAGAGCCAGGGCAACATAACACATCCCTGATGAAGTCCCACCTTTACCTCGAACCACTCACACTCTCCATTTCTAATCCTGACGCACATTCTACCACTCTCGTAAAAACTCTTGACTGCTCCTAAAAGCTTTCCTCCTATCCCATATATCTGCAAAACCTCCCACAGTGCCTTCCTGTCTACCCTGTCATAAGCCTTTTCCAGATCCATAAAAGCCAAAAAAACATCCTTACCTTTTCCTATAGCTTTCTCACATATCTCCCTTACCACAAAAATCTGATCTACGCAACCTCTACCTGTCCTAAATCCACACTGTTTTTTACCAATTACTCCCTCTGTTCCTCTCCTAATCCTCTCAATCAAAATCCTCCCATAAGCCTTCCCAACTACACTTAACAAGCTAATCCCTCTGAAACTACTACACTCACACTTGTCCCCTTTTCCCTCCCCAGTCCTCTGGCACTCTCTTGTCTCAAACATTAAACAACCTCACCAGCCAGTCCACCATCACTGTACCTCCTTTCTTCAGACATTCTGCATGGCATCCATCCAGACCAGTTGTCTTACCTACTCTCATCATCTCAACAGCTGCCTTCACTTCATCCTTCCTTATTTCTCCTCCATTTTCCTCACTCATCACGGTCATTTTCTTAGCACTTCCCACTGCAACTACCTTTCCCTCTCTATCCTCCCTCATATTTAGCAACTCCCTAAAATACTATGCCCATCTTCCTCTCACTGCCTTATCTTCCATTATCATCTCTCCATCTACACCTTTTACCTTTTCTTCTCTACTTCATTCGCCTCCTCTTCCTCTCTTAATTTCTTTCCAAAACATCTTTTTATTACTTTCAAAATTTTCTGTCACAGTCTTACCCTATTTCTCATCTGCTCTTCTCTTTGCCTCCTTTATCTTGTGCTTTACTTCTCTTTACTTTGTACCTTTCATATGACTCCCTCGTCCTATTTTGTAACCAATCTGTGAAAGCTTGCTTCTTCTCTTCTACAGCCTTCTTTGTTTCCTCATTCCACCACTCACTCTTCCTTCTATTTCCTCCCATCCTTCTTGTTCCACACACCATCTTTGCACACCATGTGACTCCCTCCTTGAACTGTCCCCATTCCTCCTTCATTCCTCGCTCTACTCTATCTTTCACTCCCTCCCACTCCTCTCTCATCTTCTTCTTGTACTCCTCCTTTTCCTTCTCATTTAAGCAGTTCACTCTATAAACACCTCCCTACCTTTTGTCCTTTTCCTCTTTCTCCATCTATCCTCCACTCTCAACTTACCTTCCACTAAAAAAAATTATCTGATATTCCCCCACTCTCTCCCCTTAGAACATGTACATCCTTAACTCTTCCTATTATACTCCTATCTACCACTACATAGTCCATTAATGCTTTATCTACCACCCTTCCATCCACCACCCTCTCCCATGTGTATTTATGCTTGACTTTCTTCCTAAACACTGTATTTGCTATCATCAACTCTCTAGACACATCTCCACCATCAATTAACCACTACGATTCTTTCCTGGAACTCCACATTTCCCAACCACTTCATCAATTGGTTCTTTTCCTACCCTAGCATTAAGGTCTCCCAATACCACTGCATTGACATTCCTCCCTAATCCCTCTATGCACTCATTTAAATCTATCCAAAATGCCTCCCTTTCTTCTACACTCTTCTCACTACCATGCCCATAAGCACTTACAAAAACCCACATCTCCTTTCCCAGTTTCACCTTCATCCACATTAACCTTGAAGAAGAAACCTTATCTGCACTACATATTTACCTATCTCTTCACTTAGTAGTATAGCCACCCTTTCTCTCCCTCACCCTCTCTTCACTCCTGAGAACCTCCCAACTACACTCCCAAACTCACACTCACCCTTCCCTCACAATTTAGTTTCACTCAAAGCCAACACATCATCTTTCTTCTCACAAGCATACTACCTATATCTTCCCTTTCACTCTCATCTGTATCATATCCACACACATTAAAAGACCCAAACCTTAGGGTACTGGCTGTAAAACTCCTAGAACCTCTTATGCCTTTACTTTTTTTTTTTTTTTTTTTTTTTTTTTTTTTAGGAATGTCCCCTGTGGGGCTACAGGGAGAAGGATGCCTAGTCCCAATCCCTGTCCTGTTTTTTTTGCCTCTTACAATCCAAGTGGGAATACTTGGTGGCAGCATTCTTTTCTCCAACCACAGGGTAGGTGAAACATGGAAATGAATATTCAGAGAAATGTACAGGACAGCAACAAGGGGTTGGGGGACAGCATAACAGAGGGACAGTAGCAGTATAATAAAAGTGTCATAATTTCTCTGTGAGCAGAGTCCTCCTCTATCACAGACAAAATGTTGTGTGGCTCTGATCTGTAGGGGCACCCCATATAGACCCTAAAGTATCAACTACATGTCACTTTGTCACAACAACATGTAGCAACATGCAGCCAATACCCCAGACAGGGTATTAATTAATTACTGTAAAGTAATTGGAGCAAATAAATTCCAAGTTTATGGTACTTACCTGTGCAAGATGGGAAGAAAATGCCCACAAGGATTGTGAAGCTGGTTGTAATGTCAATAATAACTTGGTTGTATTTCTTGCCATCCAGTATCTGGTATTCTTCTGGACGAAAGGAACTGGAAACAACCCAACCTTCTTCTCCAAAATGACTGAAGAGGTTTCCTGTCAATCAAATACACACCATCATAATGTCATGCAGGATGATGGACACAGAAGCAGACATAATCCTTTTATCCCTACAATCATAATGTCATGCAAGATGATGTAAACTGAAGTAGACATAATCCTTCTAGCTCTACAATGGGCAGAATAAGCCATCAGCAGCCAAAGGATTAAAGCTTATCACAAGTCAAGTAATGGTTCCTCAGGGTCACACCTCCCTGAGGTGTGGATAATGTGTCCTTTTGTAGAGAATTGCTACTGAAGTTGGTGATAACTGCGTCCTCTTATCCTTTTTGGCAGTTCTTCAGCATCAGCAGAGATTTTACCCTAATCTTTCCTCGACTGGGATATGTAGTGAAAGTATGGTTCCCACACAAGGTGAAAAAACATAAGGAGGATCAAGAGAGTACTAAGAGCAACAACCAAAAGAATTTCCAGCCTTGCAAATAAGTCATGAAAGGAGACACAAAAAACATTATATATGCAATCATCAAAAGACTGAAGAGAGAGAGAGGGAGGCATGATTGCAGTGTTCAGATTATTAAAGGAATAATCTCTTGGTTTGTGATGGGAGAACATCTCAAGGTCATGGGAACAAGCTGAAAAAGACCACATGTCTAAAGGATGTAAAAAATAGTTTTCTGTATAGTGCATAAATTCCTATAATAGCCTAAAAGATGATGCAGCCAAAGCTGGAACCATACACAAATCTAAAACAGTGTATGATAACTGAAGAATGAGAGATGCAAGTGCAGCTCCATTTCTGTGTACTACAGTAATGTAAATAAATTGACACCACAAGCTGATCAACAGTAATGATAAAAACAACTCTGGTGCAAAAACACACTGAAAGGCTACTTACTGCTGAAATGGCCTGATGCTAGCCCAACGATGGCTGGACGCTCAGTAACATTGTTGGCTCTGAAGTATGGATCACAGTCATTTTCATCCATTGAAGCAGTTCCGTTGAATGTACAATATGTATTCCAAAGGTCACCACCTGGCTTCTTATCACATGACTCCACTTGTGATAATAATCTTGTTCCTAACACACACATCCTGTAAATAAAGGTTTGGAATTAGAGCAGTACCCCCAGTAAAACAACCATAGTCACCATATCAGCCCATAAATCACTCAGCAAAGAGAATTTCCTGAACTTTTTTGGGTGAGTGAAAGTAAGAAAAGTAGTACAATGTGGTCTGTGTCTTCTGTATGGTGGTTGTATCTGAGGCATTTAGTGTCTGTCACCTCAGCACTGGTGTACCAATACTATTCATACTTATTTTGGGAGTAATTTCTCTTCTACATTAACTTCTGGGGGAGTTTGGTGAAATACAGAATTTGAGAATCTATTAAAAAGAGTTTGTTTTGCAATCTGTGTGTAAATGTGTTTTATAATGAAGTGTTGCAGGGTACTGAGGTAAGCTGTTTTACAAAAACAGTAAGCTGCAGAAATTGTTTTCATGCTGAGTTTGGTGGGCTGTGCTTATGTGATATGAGATCATGCAAGGTGTGGCTGAATTCAAGAGCTCTAGCAGAGAGCTGTGTGCCTGTCATTCTCATGATATGAGCAGTATGTTAGGCTGGTTGAAGGCACGCTGATGGAGAAAGTGTTGGTTTTATTCAGCAATGAATTTGAGGACCAATGTTATGTTGCTCACTTCTAAGGACAAGAAAAGGGGAGGGGATGAGATGGCATGGGAGGCGATAACTTGTATTTACGTAATTGTAGTATACAGGAACGGAACAATGCTCATTGGGTCTTGTTTCCTATTCTCTAATTTTCTAACATACCTAGACTCAAATTCATGTATGGTTCCAACTTAATCTATATCTTTGATTTCCAATTTGAACTCGTGTATTGTTTGTGTTTGGGCTATATCACCTTCTAAACTATTTCACATATTTACACATCTATATGGAAAACTATATTTCTTCACATTCTTTCAACATGTGATCTTTCTTAATTTACTTCCATGACCTCTTAAAGCCCTCCCATCTATAATCAGATCTCTTCTATCAATGCAATCTATCCCCTTTAGTGACCTGAACACTGTAATCATGTCACCTCTTTCTTTTCGATCTTTCAAAGTTGGTAGACCCGGTACCTTTAGTCTTTCCTCATATGGTTTATCTGCCAGGCTGGGGACCAGTTTGTTGCGCTTTGTGTGGGGACCATAATACTGACGCTTATACCAGTCTTGGACATATCAGAGTTTCGATGAGTTTTTCATCATCTGTTCATCCATTCAGAAAGGCACTGTGGGAGGTTTTGCGGATAAACGGGATAGGAGGAAAGCTTCTAGGAGCTGTCAAGAGTTTTTATGAGAGTAGTAGAGCTTGTGTCAGGATTAGAAATGGAGAGAGTGAGTGGTTAAAGGTAAAGGTGGGACTTCGTCAAGGATGCGTTATGTCGCCCTGGCTGTTCAACTTATACTATACATGGATGGGGTAGTGCGAGAGGTAAATGAAAGGGTAATGGGTCAGGGATTGGAGATGGTTAAGGAAAATGGAGAAAAGTGGGAGGTGAGCCAGTTGTTGTTTGTGGACGACACTAGGCTTGTGGCAGGATCGGAGGAGGGATTGAGGAAGTTGGTGACAGAGTATGGGAGTGTGTGTGATAGAAGAAAGCTGAAGATAAATGTGGGTAAAAGTAAGGTGATGAGATGTACAAAGGGTGAAAGTGGCAGTAGTCTGGAGGAAGTAGATAGTTTTAGATACTTGGGTCCAAATGTGGCAGGAAAAGGTGGAGTTAAGGTGGAGGTAGAATGTAGATTGAAAGAAATGAGTAAATGCCTTGGTGGATTAAAAAGTGTAATGAGGGATAGACATTTGGGAATGGATGCTAAGAGGAGACTATATGAAGGAGTGATTGAGCCAACAGCACTATATGGGGAAGAAACATGGAACATAAGAGAGGAAGAGAGAAGGAGTTTGAATGTGTTTGAGATGAGGTGTCTGAGAAGTATGATGGGGGTTACTAGGCTAGATAGAGTGAGAAATGAGGAGGTGAGGAGGAGAACAGGGGTGGAAAGGGGGTTGGAAGATAGGGTTGATGAAAGAGTATTAGGATGGTTTGGACACATGGAAAGAATGAGTGAAGAAAGACTAGTAAAAGAGGTATGGAAGGCAGATGTGGAGGGAGTGAACATGAAGGGGCGTCCTAGGATGAGGTGGATGGATGGGGTGAAGGGGGCTTTGGGAAAGAGGGGAATGTCTGTTGAGGAAGGATGGGAGAGGACAGAAGACAGGGGTGAATGGAGAAAGGTTGTATATGGATGATGCTGTGATGCATGAGGTGGAGTGGGCGGTGGATTGGGGGGTGAGGTAGTATGTGTGAGCAAATTTTGACTCAGCCCGGAGGGATTTCTCCCCGTCTTCTCCTTTATGCATGGGGGGACGGAGAGGGGGGGGGGTCACCGATTTAATGAAGCAGACTTGCTGTGGATGTGCTGTGTCTTGTGACACTGCTTCTGACCCAGGGCAGTGGACAAGATGCAGGGATGACCCGTCATCCAGGAGGTGCTAAGATGAGAGGGAGGGTGGAGGGGTGTGGAGTGTATTTAGGGATGGAATGGGTGGGAATGATTTTATGCCTTTTCCTTTTTTGGCTACCTCCCTTGTAAGGGGGAAAAAGCCTTGGTACATGTATGTATGTATGTATGTATGTTCATCCATATAATGGAATGCCACTTCAATCTCCTACAGTAGTCCATATGTCTCCCACAATCCTGCTGATATGTCTGTCAGGTGACAGGATGTCCTTTATTAAGACTATCTTTCTACACTTTTGCTTTTGAAATGGGTTTGCTTTCCAAGGAATAGTTTAAGGATGTAAGTGTCTGCCACTGTAGACTGGAATGGGTATTCCAGGGGCGGTGTGATGACGAGTGTCTCCGCGGGCTGCGAGGGGGCGTGTGTTTCGCATGACGTGCAGGATGCCCTGTAGTGCTGCAGGTCTCCCTCCATTCCGGACCAGTATACGCATTGCCTTGCCCTCCGCAGCATCGAGTCGAGCCCCTGGTGCCCGGCGTGTAAGTTCGCAGCCACCTGTGGGCGGAGGGGCTCTGGGATCACGAGGCGTACACACCCCTGTTCGAATGTGTACGTCACCAGGTCCTGGATAACTGCCAGCCTGTCTCTTACGTCATAGAACGGGCGCAGGCAGGTCACCTCTTGTGATTAGTGTTGGTGCCAGTCCGCGGCCAGCACTTTGGCCAGCAGTAGTTGGTACACGGGGTCGTCGGTGGCGAGCTTTCTCACCACTGACTCATCCAAGATGTGATCCTCGTACCCGGCTGTGGCAATCACCGCAGCTGCAACTGCTTCGGCGAGGTCTTCGTCCAGGTCCGCATCAGCGTCCGATGAGGGGTTTCTGAGAGCCGGGTACCTGGATAGAAAGTCCGCCGCGGCGTTTCTCTTCCCGGGCAGGTATTTGACCTGGAAGCGGTACTGCAACGTTCGCTCCTTTAGCCGGAAGAGACGCGGGTTGACCACCTCTGACAGAGCTCTGTCCCCCAAGAGCTTGGTGAGGGGGCGGTGGTCGGTGACAATTGTGAGGTTCGGGCATCCCAGCAAGAACAGCCTGGCTTTCTGGAGGCACCACGCCACGGCTAAAGCTTCTCCCTCTACTGCGGCGTAGCCAGCCTCAGCAGCAGTGAGGTGGCGGCTGCCGCACAGGGCCAGGCGCCAGCCCGCCTTGCAGCAGAAAGGGGCAACCGCGGATGAGCAGTGGCAGTACTGCTGCAGGATGACGAATCCGATACCTTCCCTGCTCCAGTCCGTGATGGCTATTGTCGGGCGTGTCTTGTCGTAGTACGCCAGGCCGTCCTTGGCCAGCTGCCATATGGTGTCCTGGGCTCGACGAAACTTTTTTTGTAGTTGCTCGTCCCAATATACCGATCTGCCACATGCTTTTTTCAGGAGCTCCCTAAAGTCGTTCATGATTGGGGCCGTGGTGAGGAAGGGGGCGAGCTGGTTCACGAACCCGTACCACGACCTGATGTCCGCGATGGAGGGCTTGTCTGGCATGCTGAAGTTCTTGATGGCCGCGAGGCGTTCATTCGTGGGCTTATATTCGTCCCAGCCCAGACGGAAGCCCACGAAATCGACTTCCCTTCGAGCGAACTAAAATTTCTCCGGCTTCAGCGTAATCCCCTTGGCTGCACATGTCGACCGGAACTCGTAAGTGTGCCAGAAAGCCTCCTCGATGCTGCTGTCGTAGAGGAGGGTATCGTCGACACACTTGTACTTCCTCGTAATGCCCTGAATGGCATCGTCAAAACGCTTGGTATACGCGTCGCCGGCGGAGCAGTGGCCCATGGGAGTGCGGCAGTACCTGAACCTTCCCCATGGGGTGATGAAGGTGGTGAGACTGCGGCTCTCCTTGTCCAGTTCAACTTGGTGGTACCCCCGATAGGCGTCTGCTACTGTCTTGAAGGAGTGCTTGGGGACTCCAGAAACCATGTCAAAGGGAGCGGGGGTGTTGTGCGTCTCCCTTCGGCACGCGGCGTTGAGGCGCTGATAGTCCACAGTGCGCCGAGGTTGGCCAGACTTCTTGGGCACCACCACCATCCGGGTGCACCACTCCGTGGGCTCCCCTGCTGGGACGGGCTCGATGACGCCCCGCCTGATGTCTTCTTCTAGCTGGGCCTTCACCTCGTCCTCCCAGTGCCTCGGCACCGACGCCGGTCTGTGGCAGGCGTGGGGGATGGCGTCGGGTGCCAGGTGGATGTGGTGGGGCTCGCCCTCCATCACCGGCAGAGGACTCCTGGTGGTATTGAAGGTTGTGGCCGAAAAGTGTTGTAGCAGCCACTCCTCCAGCCGTTTCGCGTGCTCCTCATGTGGCGGGAATGGTATTGTCGCAGGCCTCACAGGTGGCTGACCGAACTCAGGAACTGTACTTTCTGCCGTCAGCGCCCGCACCGCCGGCCGGGAGTGGTGGGGGAAGCTGGCGGGCACTAATCCCAGCTCTTGGCACGCGCTGAGCGACAAGAACAGTGACTTAGCAGAGGGTATGATGTATATGTCTTGCTCTGCTGCAAGGCCGCCCAAGGATATGGTGTACCGGCACGATCCGAGGCATTGTAGTGGCAGGTCCGCAACGTCCCGCAAGGCCGCCTGCCCCCGCAGCTGCGCGGGTCTAATGCGCCTGGACAGCAAAGCCTCCCCGGCGACGCACACCTGGGCGCCGGTGTCTGCGACAGCCGCGGTGCGGTGCCTGGCTCCCCCTCCATGCGTCACTGTTACCTCCACGGTGGGTTGGCGGGTTACCTGTGTGCCTGCTATTGTCACGGAGCCCGAGATGGCGTTGGCAGGCGTGGCGTTGTTGGGGCGCTTCGAGCTCCTGCAGCACCTCTTGAAGTGGCCCCGTTTCTTGCATCCGACACAGTAAGCTTCCCTGGCCGGGCAAGAAGCTCTGTCCAGGGCGTGTGTGGTACCACAGTTCCAGCAGGTACGCGAGGGCTGCGCCTTGCCATCCGTGGTGGCCGCAACGTCAGGCGGGCAGTCCTCGTCTTCCATAACTTGTGAGGTGCCAGCCGCACGACCGGGTTCCCGCCATGAGCTTCCGTCCATGGCGTGCCGGCGAGCCGCCTCGTACGCGGAACATATGGCCCTAAGGGCGTCAACGCTGTCTGTAGAATCGCACATTTGATACACCTGCTGTTTCAGCACCGTGTCACGCAGTCCTACCGTAAGCTTTTTCAGGAGCAGGTACTCTGAGAGGTTGCAATTGCACTGGGGACACTGAAACGCGTAGTCGTTAGCTTTCTGAGCACCCCTTATGAAATAGTCACTGACGCACTCGTCCTGCCCCTGGGAAACATTAAAGAACTCGGCCCACTGTACCGCTTTGTTCGAGGAGCGGAGCACTAACTTACCTATGGCGTCTAACGACTCCTGTTGTGTTAGGGCGCCCCACTCGGCGAGGGTGAACCTGGCGTCCACTGCGCGCTGCAGTAATGGAGTACAGAGGAGCCTGATGTGGTGGACCGCATCCTGTTGTGGCCATTTGCATAGAAGGAGCCAGCATTCCATTGACCGTCTCCAAGACCTGAAGGCTGCCGGCGTCATTTCCAGGTCACATTTCTCAGGAGCAGCCGAGGGGGGCACCCGAGAGGTGGGTGATGTGTTGCTGTGGGCGCCAAGAGCCGCCATGTTGGCCTGTAGCGTGGTGATGGCCTGCTGCTGTTCGGTGATGGTCAGCCTCGCTTGCTGCAGCAGCGGCATGAGGCCGCGAGGAACCGCTGGCGTCGAGCGTGGGGACCGGCGAGGTGGGGGCATCTTGAGCAATCGTAGGTACTTGAGAACTCACTGCGCCATGTTAGGTCTTCATTTTATTGTTAGGGTACAGCAACTGCCCAGGTAATGTCTAGTCTAGTCTAAGTAATTTGGGAGTGAAGCTCCCACGGGCTTTGGATGTGAGCCCGTTTGGAGGGTGATTGTACATATGAGTGTGTGTGGGCCCAACCACACACACTCATACATTCACAAGATGTGCACACGTATATGAAATGCGCATGCACATCTCAGTGAATGCACCCTTCTCAATATAGCTGAGTACGGATACATATTTATATAACTGGTGACATCTAATAAGCATATATAATTGTAAAGAAAAGAGGGGGTGATTCAATGTATGAGCTCATACATACATTAGATGTGCATACGTATGCAATATACGTATGCACATCGCTATGAATTCACCCTTCCGGACAGTAGAAATATATGTGTAAAAATTAAAGGGGGGGTGATTCAATGTATGAGTGTGTGGCCTTGGTCACACACACTCACACATACATTAGATGTGCATACGTATGCAATATATGTACGTATGCACATCGCTATGAATTCACCCTGCCGGACAGAGTAGAGACATACTGTATATATATATATATATATAAATTAAAGGGGGGGGGGCTGACACTCCACCAGCTGACGCAGTTCAAATGGACTTAAGTGGCTGCATAGGCGGCGCACAAGACCCTCAGATGTTGTCAGAGGCCCTCTCCTCAGAAAAGCAGTTGTGGGGCAATGCTCGAGGTAGTGGTCAAGGGTGGCTTCAGGGTGGCGGCAATGTTGGCATCTTCTTTCTTCGATCGTGGGGTTGGTCTTGATTTGCCAGATACAACGGTCCTCCAGCCGCAGACGGAAAAGCAGAGTTTCCACATTTTCTAGGTGTTGAGCGAGGAAGTACAACCCAGGTAATGCCCGCGCGCCTACTTATATACGTGGCGCCGAGGGAAAACCTATTGTACCTATCCAATAACTACAAATTCGGAGCCTCCCGTCCTCAGATGTCAGAGGGAACATAAATCAAGATGATGACTCGAAGTAGGGCCCTCAACTCTCAGTCCCCCACGCTTACATGTTTTAGATGTGTAGTAGTGAATATATTGTGAGCCTTCTTCACACAAAAACAAAGAAACGGGTAAATTGTGTGGAGCTGGGTAAATAGTGATAGGATAGGTTACACTGGTACACATTGGTACCTGTGCCATGGCACTGGTGTTGTACGGCTGTAGTATAAATGGAGGTGAGGGCATTCTTGGGCTTTCCTGATTACCGTGCTTGCACTCTGTTCACACTGACTTCATTGTAAGTTAAAAGCAAATTGTAATTTATGTACATATTAAATTAGGAAATTGCGCTCCACTATTTTCTTAACCCCAGTGAGATTTAATTGACCCAAAAAAGGCTAAATAGTTCTAGAACCTGGATTGCAAGGACTGCTTGAATCATGGTTTATGATTCAATGTACCAACTCAAATACAGGACCTAGTTTGTGACATATAAATGGGGATAAGAGGGTGGAGGGGAGTGGAGTATGTAAAGGATGGAATGGGTGGGAGTGATTTATACCTCTGGCTTTTTTTTTTTTTTTTTTTTTTGCTACCTCCCTTGTAAGGGGGAAAAAGTCTTTGATATATGTATGTATCCATTCCCACCCATTCCATCCCCACATACTCCACTCCAATTCACCCCTCCCTCCCTCTTATCTTGGCTCCTGCTGGATGACAGTTCATCCCTACATCTCACCCACTGCTAGGGTAAGAAGCAATGTATTAGCAAGACACAGCACATCTACAGCAAGGCTGCTTTATTTAATTGGGGACCCCCTTCCTCTCTGTCCCCTCATGCAGAAAAAGAGAGGACTGGGAGAAATCCCTTCAGGCTGAATATAAATATCATTCACACACACTACTAACCCATCACCAAGCCACTCCCTTCCATGCATTACAGCATCATCTATACACAACAATTCTCCACTCATCCCTATCTTCTGTCTTCTCCCTTCTTTTCTCAACAGACATTCCCCTCTTTTCCAATGCCCCTTTTACCACATTCATCTCATCCTTGGTCACCCGTCATGTTCATTCCACCCATCTCTGCTTTCCACACCTCTTTTACTAATCTTTCTTCACCCATTCTTTTTATGTGTCCAAACCATCCCAATACTCTTTAATCAATCCTATCTCCAAACTCTCTTTTCACCCCTGCTCTTATCACCTCATTTCTCACACTATCCAACCTAATAACCCCTATCATACTTCTCAGGCAGAAGGGGACGGATGGGCAGATTGTGCCTTCTTAGATTTACAAAAAGCATTTGACAAAGTACCACACAAAAAGCTACTAAGAAAAACTGAAACAATAGGTGGAGTACAAGGAGAGTTATTGGAATGAATGAAAGATTTCATGAACGGGAGAAAAATGAGGGTGGTACTCAAAGACAAGAACTTGAACTGGGAAGAAATGATAAATGGAGCCCCACAAGGTTCTGTATTGGCTCCGATAATGTTTGCCATATATATAAATGACATAGTTGAAGGTGTGGAATGTTATATGAACTTCTTTGTAGATGATGCAAAACTACTAAAGAGAGTAAGTACAGAGGAAGATTGCAAATCACTACAAAAAGACCTGGACAAAGTCTGGAAATGGAGTCAGAAGTGTGTAATGGTGACATACTTCTTGTGTGTCGTATATACATGTTTGCAGTGTTGTTTATTTCTTGCTATATATTTATTATTTTATATTTCTGTGAGCATTTTTTTTGTAATTGCAAATGTGATTCATGTATGCTTTTCGCGCCAACTCAAGGGTTGGCGTGGGGCAGTCTTGTTCTCGCTTCCTAAGTGTACGCACGTTGTTTGTGCTGTGAAATATTTAAACAATTGAACTTATGGTTTCATTTAAAGCCACCCTAATACATTTTGGTGGCAGCATAAAAACAATTATTGTGTGAACTTTCTGTACATTCATATGTACTTTATATTTCAATAGTCTTCCAAACTCAATTTGAGTTTTGCAATGTTGTGAACTTTGGAGCCAGCCGGCATTTTGCACGAGTATATATATTTTTTTTTCTTTGTCTTCCTTTTTAGTTTTCTAGGATTACAGGATTTAATAACTTTTAAGAAGTGATGGTGCTAAGGAACAGTGTGTTGCTAAGGAACAGTGTATTGGCAAGGTCCGCCACGTGATTTTATTGAAAGACGAATGCTTCGTGGTTCTTCGTGTTCTGGCTTCGTTTGAACTTTTGTTTATCGTCATCGTCTTCAGCATTGGTGGAACACTTGCCTATGGTTACTATATTTATGACGATTAACTTGGAGACTGGATGAGGACGGATTACTGTTCATGCCTAGACTGAATGAAGAATTGTCCTGCGTGATAGCCGGTTTCACGTTGCCTCCGACCAGGTATTTTCCATCGTTTATCAATATTTTGCATTTACATATATTTTCCTGTAGTAAGCATTCCAGTAATCTTCTTTTGAGATTTTGTGATAAATTTTTGTATAAATTTCATATATTCATAGCCAGGCGTGTTGTCTTGGCTGCCATGTTTGTTTCCTCCGTGATGTCATTTCATTGACGGTCACGTTTTCTTTGGTTGTAAGAAAACTGGTGTTATTGTTTATTTTTTTTTATTATTTTTTTTTTGGGGGGGGGGTATTTCCTGTGTATTTACCTAGTTGTATTTTGCGGGAAGGGGAGCTATGCTCGTGGTGTCCCACCTTTGTATTTCGCAGTGTCTAATTTGCTTTTAAACTCATGAATGGTTTTTGCACATACTATTTCATTATCCAGTTTGTTCCAATTGTCCAATACTCTATGTGGAAAACTGTTTTTCTTCAGTTCTCTTCTGTAGCTATGTTTTTTCTATTTTCTTTCCATGTCCTCTTGTGTTTCTCTTGTCCCAGTTTAGTAAGTCCTCTCTATCAAGTATCTCTGTGCCTTTCATGATTCTGTAGATGGTCAGTAGGTCACCTCTCTCTCTTCTTTGCTCCAGCGTCGGTAACTCCAGTTTAGCCAATCTCTCCTCATATGATAGGTTGTGTTGGACATTGTTTTATGACCATCAGCCTAGATGGATTAATTTTTCCTGTAAAGGGGCTTGTGTTTTTGTAAAGCGGTCGCAATAATTAATGTATAATTTTTCTGTTTTTCTCGTCAATGTTATTACGTAGTGGAGTGCAGTTACCTTGCCCCCCTTCTAATATGTCTAAGCCAAAGGTACCATCTTTTATTAGTCCCCAAATACCATCTGAAACAATGGCACGTCACTTGACCTTATTACATCAGGATCCCTCTGTTATTAAATTCTCAGGCCAAGATCCTCATTATAAGACTGATTTTATTCACCAATGCGAGGATGCTATAGAGAACTCCAATGTTTTGACTGGGCCTGAAAAGATCTCCTTTGTGAGGTCCCAGCTTGTGCTACATTCTCTGGCATCTGAGTTGCTGTCTGCATTGTGCTTAGATCCCAAGTCTTTGGATTATAATTATGACATCTTTAAGTCTAATTTCATTAAACTTTTTTCAGATACCCCTGGTGGCAATTCTTTCCAATGGTGTTTCAAACTGGCTGATACCCTCATATCCCGACTGGGTACTCGACTATAGGCGTGCACAAGCTCAGGCCTGTATAATTGTTGTTGATGCATTAGATTCACTCTCACATTCAGACTGGGTAGATAATGGCACTATCACTCGAGGTAGGTTTCACCTTATTTTGGAATTTTTTATGTATATCCTTTTTCTGGTGTCTTTTGAGACTCTACTGTCTTTTGCAACAAGGCTTTCCTGTAACCTAGGGGAAGTGCCTTCCAGTTCTTTTATGTATTCTTGTATTTGTATACAGTTCTTTTATATATTCTTGTATTTGTATACAATTTTTGTGTATATTTCTTGTACTTGTATCCATTTCCTTTTGTGTATCTCTTGTTTTGTGTATGTATTGCATTTATGTCATGTAATTATATGTGTTATGTTAATGTATAGGGTGTGTTGATGAGCCAATTTCTTTCTACACTTTTGTCATTCCCCTGGGGTGTGTGTGGAGTCAGATGTATATGTTGTCCATTTTGTCTTGTTGTGGTCAATTGTTTTTCTTGTTTGCTCAGTGGGGTCATTGAGTGGTGGTGGCCGAGCAATGTAATGGTGACATACTTCTTGTGTGTTGTATATACATGTTTGCAGTGTTGTTTATTTATTGCTATATACTATTTATTATTGTATATTTCTGTGAGCATTTTTTTGTAATCGCAAATGCGATTCATGTATGCATTTCGCGCCAACTCAAGGGTTGGTGTGGGGCAGTCTTGTTCTCACTTCCTAAGTGTACGCACGTTGTTTGCGCTGTGAAATATTTACTTTAAACAATTGAACTTATGGTTTCATTTAAAACCACCCTAATACAAGTGTAAAGTGAATTTCAGTCTGCTTCATGACCTCAGCTAGAGAGCTTGTTTTCTGCAGAGACACCAGCTAGCGAATACCTGTGAAATACCTCCAAATAGTGTAAAGTGATTGTGTTGTGTTTTTGTAATTGTATACATATAGCGCTATACAGTTACAGATATAAGATAAAGTGTAGTGTTCTATTAATTTAGAATCAAAACGGTATTCTGTTGCTGTACTCCAAAGGTAGAAGTAATAGTATAAGGTAACAAGAGTAAGCTTCTTGTATCTAGTTTATTTAGAGACCGCTTTGGTTTCTTTTGTTGATTTATATTTTCTCTTTGCCATTTGTATTGCTGAAAGAGGAGCAAAATGGCTTGTTGTTGTGTGAACCAGGAGGACCATCTCAGGATGTGTGAGGAGGAAATTCATCTTCTCAGGAGTGTGTTCTGGGAGAAGAGTGAATCCTCCCCACAACCAAAAGAGCATTCCACTTCTTCCCCTTCTGCCACTGCCGTGAGCGAGTGGCGCTCCATGGGGTCCCGTTTGTTGAGCCCGCATTCAGTAAGCAGGTACCCTGTGGAGTAGCCACTGGCTCTAGCCAATCGTTTTACTCTGCTGGAGGATGAAATGGCTGAAAATCAGGAGTTCTTGGTGGTGGGGAACTCCATGGTGCAAGGCTATGATGACATCCTGCAGTGGAACTAAATGACGTTGCAAGCTTGTATGTCAACTGGGCCGTGGGATCACCAATTGTACCCAGACCATCAGGGAGCATAGACAGATGAACATGGTTACGATTGTTCAAATGGGAAGTAACGATGTGGGTAGGGTGAGATCAGAGGAACTTGTTCAGAATAACAAGGTATTCCTTCGGGTGATGAAGGAACATGGGACCCATCACATAATCTGTGGGATCCTCCCGAGGATCTACGCAGGCTCGTGTTGGAACAGTAGAGCCATAGGGATCAATAAGAGGATATCACGATTGTGCACGCAACTGGGATACGCTTTCTTGATCCTTGGTATTGGACAATTGGAAGGGGAAATAGAGTGTACTGGGGAAAACAGAGTAGAGTTTAGCAATAATGTAGAACAATATGTCAGTATAGGACAAAATAAAACTTTAAGATATAATGTCAGTAGAGGACAAAATATCATGATGGGATGTAATGACAGTGGAGGACAAAAGATCACAATGGGATGTAATGATAGTGGAGGACAAAATATCATGATGGGATGTAATGATAGTACATACATACATATACCAAAGGCTTTTTCCCCCTACATGAGGGGTAGCCAAAAAGAAAATGGCATAGAAACCACTCCCACCCATTCCATTTCCTATATATTCCACTCCCCTCCACCCTCCTCCCTCCCTCTTATCTTGGCACCTCCTGGATGACAGGTCATCCCTGCATCCTCTCCACTGCCCTGGGTCAAAAGCAGTGTCGCAAGACACAGCACATCCACAGCAAGGCTGTTTCATAAATTCGGCGACCACCCCTCTTTGTCCCTTGGCACCACCTGGATGATGGGTCATCCCTGCATCTTGTCCACTGCCCTGGGTCAGAAGCAGTGTCACAAGACACAGCACATCCACAGCAAGGCTGCTTCATTAAATCGGTGGCGCCTCCTCTCTGTCCCCTCATGCAGAAAAGAAGAAGACAGGGAGAAATCCCTTCGGGCTGCATCAAATTATTTCTCATATATGCTCCCTCACCCCCCAATCCCCCCCACACTCCCCCCTCATGCATCATAGCATCATCCATATACAACCATTCTCCATTCACCCCTATCTTCTGTCCTCTCCCATCTTTCCTCAACAGACATTCCCCTCTTTCCCAAAGCCCCTTTTACCCCACCCATCCATCTCATCCTAGGTCGACCCCTCATGTTCACTCCTTCCAACTTTGCCTTCCACACCCTCTTTTACTAGTCTTTCTTCACTCATTCTTTCCACGTGTCCAAACCATCCCAATACTCTTTCATCAACCCTATCTCCCAACTCCCTTTCCACCTCCATACTCCTCCTCACCTCATTTCTCACTCTATCCAGCCTAGTAACCCCTATCATACTTGTCAGACACCTCATCTCACATACATTCACTCCTTCTATGTTTCATGTTTCTGCCCGTACAGTGCTTTCATACAATCTCCTTTTAGCATCCATTCCCAAATGTCTATTTCTCATTACACTTTTTAATCCTCCAAGATATTTACTCACTTCTCTCAATCTACATTCTACCTCCACCTCCACTCCTTTTCCTGCCACGTTTGCACCCAAGTATCTAAAACTATCCACTTCTTCCAATTTCTCTCCCTTAATACTCACTTCCAATCTGCTGCCATTTTCTCCCCTTGTACATCTCATCACCTTACTTTTGCCCACATTTATCTTCAACTTCCTTCTTCCGCACACTTTCCCAAACTCTGTCACTCACTTCCTCAATCCCTCCTCTGATCCTGCTACAAGTGCAGTGTCATCAGCAAACAACAACTGGTTTATCTCCCACTTTTCTCCATTTCCTTTAACCATATCCAATCCCTACCCATTACCTTTGCATTTACCTCCCATAATACAACAAAATACCAGCAATACGCAAAGTACTGGAAATGGGCAATAGTGAAAAAAGGCCATCCTTAACTATTCCTTGGGAAGCGAATACAAAAGCAAAAGAGATAGGAATACATGGGAGTCTTGATAAAAGAAAACCTGTCACCTGACAAACATATCAGCAGGATTGTGGGAGAGACATATGGACTACTGTAAAACATTAAAGTGGATTCCATCATATGAAAGGTTATGAAAAAACTCATTGAAACCCTGATATGTCCAAGACATATGCATCAGTAGTATGGTCCCCACACAGAGTGAAGGATATAAGCAAGGTTGAGAGAATACAAAGGGTAGCAACCATACTGGTCCCCAGCCTGGCAGATAAACTATATGAGGAAAGACTAAAGGTACTGGGTCTGCCAACCTTGATAGATTGAAGAGAAAGAGGTGACATGATTATAGTGCTCCCCCTTTGTAATCCTTTGATAGAGAGATCTGATTAAAGATGGGAGGGCTTTAAGAGGTCATGGAAGTAAATTAAGAAAGACTTCATGCCAAAAGGATGTGAAGAAATATATTTTTCCATATAAATGTATATGTGGAATAGCTTAGAATGTGATATGGCCCAAGCTCAAACAATACACGAGTTCAAATCTAAATGTGATAATTGGAAATAAAAAATGTAGATTAAGTTGGAATTATACATGAATTTCAGTCTAGGTACATTAGAAAATTAAAGAACAGGAGACAGGATGTAATGAGCATTGCTTCTTTCCTGTATACAATAGGTAAGTTTGTTGGTACCAGCTGATTGATCATACCTGAGTAATTCTCAATACACTCCTACCAATAGCCAGCTTGAAACAACCTGTACATAAGAAATATAACTGAATAAAGATAATGGTAAAATCCAAGCCTACAAAACAACATTAAATCCACAGAGAAATATATCCATTATACAAAGTTGCTTTTTTAACAGTTCAGCTATAGTTAAGGTACTTTTTTTTTCAATGTATACTGTGAGTTTATTACTGTAATCATATAGGGAATTTCTGCCACAAATGAAGTGCTTTTGTAATGCTTCGTAATGTACTGCCAACTTGTTTTAAAAATGTACTGCCAACTTGTTTTAAAAGGCTTACGATAGGGTAGACAGAAAGACACTGTGGGAGGTCATGCAGATATATGGGATAGGAGGAAAGCTTCTGGGAGCTGTCAAGAGTTTTTATGAGAGTAGTAGAGCTTGTGTCAGGATTAGAAATGGAGAGAGTGAGTGGTTAAAGGTAAAGGTGGGACTTCATCAAGGATGCGTTATGTCGCCCTGGCTGTTCAACTTATACATGGATGGGGTAGTGCAAGAGGTAAATGCAAGGGTAGTGGGTCAGGGACTGGAGATGGTTAAAGAAAATGGAGAAAAGTGGGAGGTGAGCCAGCTGTTGTTTGCGGACAACACTGCGCTTGTGGCAGGATCGGAGGAGGGATTGAGGGAGTTGGTGACAGAGTTTGGGAGAGTATGTGATAGAAGAAAGCTAAAGATAAGTGTGTGTAAAAGTAAGGTGATGAGATGTACAAGGGGTAAAAGTGGCAGTAGACTGGAAGTGAGCATTAAGGGAGAGCGACTGGAGGAAGTGGATAGTTTTAGATACTTGGGTGCAAATGTGGCAGGAAAAGGTGGAGTGAAGGTGGAGGTAGAATGTAGATTGAGAGAAGCGAGTAAATGCCTTGATGGATTAAAGAGTGTAATGAGGAATAGACGTTTGGGAATGGATGCTAAGAGGAGACTGTATGAAAGAGTGATTGTGCCAACAGCACTGTATGGGGGCACAAGCATGGAACATAAGAGAGGAAGAGAGGAGTTTGAATGTGTTTGAGATGAGGTGTCTGAGAAGTATGATGGGGGTTACTAGGCTAGATAGAGTGAGAAATAAGGAGGTGAGGAGGAGAACAGGTGTGGAAAGGGAGTTGAGAGACAGGGTTGATGAAAGAGTATTAGGATGGTTTGGACACATGGAAAGAATGAGTGAAGAAAGACTAGTAAAAGAGGTATGGAAGGCAGATGTGGAGGGAGTGAACATGAGGGGACGTCCTAGGATGAGGTGGATGGATGGGGTGAAGGGGGCTTTGGGGAAGAGGGGAATGTCTGTTGAGGAAGGATGGGAGAGGACAGAAGATAGGGGTGAATGGAGAATGGTTGTATATGGATGATGTTGTGATGCATGAGGTGGAATGGGCGGGGGATGGGGGGTGAGGTAGTATGTGTGAGCAAAATTTGACGCAGCCCGAAGGGATTTCTCCCCGTCTTCTCCTTTTATGCATGGGGGGATGGAGAGGGGGGGGGGGGTCGCCGATTTAATGAAGCGGCCTTGCTGTGGATGTGCTGTGTCTTGGACACTGCTTCTGACCCAGGGTAGTGGACAAGGTGCAGGGATGACCTGTCATCCAGGAGGTGCTAAGATAAGAGGGAGGGTGGAGGGGTGTGGAGTGTATTCAGGGATGGAATGGGTGGAAATGATTTTATGCCTTTTCCTTTTTGGCTACCTCCCTTGTAAGGGGGAAAAAGCCTTGGTATATGTATGTAAAACTTTTTTCCTAAATATGCCCTGCTGAAATGAGACATGTCTTATAAACAATAAGATATTGTATTTTTTTTGGTAAGGGAGGGCATAGCTATATTATCTTCAAAACTATACATATTTGTAGAGACACAGTAATGCATCTTGAAAAACAGAACTAATCAATAATATTATGGTTTTCATTATTAATGAACCATAATTAGTTAAAATTAAGTACATCTACTTTAGAGGCATTTTGGCTGTGGACCAGTGTATAACACAGGCTAAGGATGGTTGGTTTCATCATTACTATAACATGCTGGTGACTACTCACTGAAGGTCACTGGACCCTTTGATGTTAACGAAGATGCCAATGAGGATGGCGAAGATAGAGCCAATGACGCAGGCCAGTGCAATGGCAGCAAATTTGCTGACAAAGGCCACACCACAGCTCACAATGAAGGCCATGATGAGGAGTAGGAATGTCCCATAGACCCGAAAGTTGTTATACATGATGCTTGCGTCTTGAGTGAAGTCACCAAATATTGATAACATCGGCGCCATATAAGTCTGTAGAATGGAAAGAATACTAGTGAGGCCTTGAAAATAAAATAAAATAATACACATGAGTTTATTGTCAGGATACAATAAATATAAGGGTGATGAGCCTATGCCAGGAGGTTTAGAGCTGCAGCCAAAGAAGTCACCTTTGCCCTATTATCTGTTTGGGCTGGTAAGAGTCACTGTTGGAAATTGGACAGAAAACCAAGACCTGCAATGCATGATTACGACTTTGCCACAAACACATAGGAGCAATAAATAAACAAGCAAATAAAAAACCAATGTGTGACATGTACCTCACCTCTCAAACTAAATGAAGTGGTTCACAGTACTATGTTTCTTCTAGTTTGTAACAATTAATGTCTCTTTGTATATGTATGTATGTATATATATATACATATATACACACAGGATAAAAGAGACAAAGCTTAGAAAAAATGGAAGACAAAAAAAAAGGAGCAAATGGCAAACATACATCAAACTAAGAAACGATTAAGTAAAAATATGAAGAGAAGAAAAGAGAAATTATGAAAAGGAAATAATAGAAAAATGCAAGGAACAACCAAAACTATTTTATAGATATGTGAATGGTAAACTAAAAAACAAACAAGAAATAGAAAAACTGCACCAAGGAAGTCATGAATACACAGAACAAGAAATGGCAGAAGTTATGAGCAACCACTTCAAATCTGTATTCATAATTGAGAACACACCTAACTGTGAGGGAATAGACAGAAATCCCCCAAATGAAGGAAATAACTGTAACAGAAAAGGAAATCAGTGACCAAATAAAAAACCTTGACGTTAGAAAACCACATGGTCCAGGTGGAATTGCAAATTGGATACTGAAGGAATGCGTAGAGGAATTAACAGATAAAATACACACTACAATTAAATGCTCACTCAAAGAGGGAAAAGTACCACAAGACTGGAAAAATGCAAACATTGTACCAATATATAAAGGAGAAACAAGGAAAATCCAACTAACTACAGAGTGGTCTCCCTAACAAGCACAGTAGCTAAGATATGTGAAAAAGTGATCAAAAGTAGATGGGTTAAACATCTGGAAGAAAAATCTATACTAAACCCAAGCCAATTTGGATTTAGACAGGGAAGATCATGTACAACAAATCTAATCTGCTTCTATTCAAGACTAATAGATATACTAGAGAGAGATGGATGGGCAGACTGTGCCTATCTAGATCTACAAAAGGCATTTGACAAAGTACCACACAAGAAATTGATAGGAAAATTAAAATCAATAGGTGGCATTGCAGGTAATTTATTAGAATGGATGAAAGATTTCCTGACTGGGAGAAAAATGAGGGTAGTAATTAGAGAAAAATACTCGAAATGGGAAGAAATGATAAGTGGTGTTCCACAAGGGTCAGTACTGGCTCCAATCATGTTTGCCATATACATAAATGACATGGACAAAGGAGTTGAATGTTATATGAATTTCTTCGCAGATGACGCAAAAATATTAAAGAAAGTATCAACAGAAGAGGACTGTGACTCATTACAATCAGACCTGGACAAAATCTGGAAATGGATTCAAAAGTGGGAAGTGAACTTCAATATCAAGAAGTGTAGCATGATGGAATTTGGAAAAAGCAAAATTTCAAAAAATTACAAAATTGGTGAAAAAGAAATAAAAAAAGTGCACTTGGAAAGGGACCTTGGAGTGATAATCAGCAAAGACATGACACCGGATAGACATATAAACAAAATAGTCAGTGAAACCTACAACCTACTTAGGTCAATGAAAGTGGCATTTGAATACTTGGATGAAGAAATTATTAAAAAAATATTAGTCACATTGATTAGACCAAAACTGGAATATGCAGCGACACTATGGACACCCAGTGCTAAAAAGAATATAAGGAAACTAGAAAGAATACAGAGTATACGTAGTCATTGTGAATTTCCTTTGGAGTTAAGCCCTTGATGTGGAGGTATATAATGACTGCCCAATGACCAATTTTGTCCATTTTCTCTACAATACCTTACTGTCCTAAATCAATTATCTACAAAACAAAAAAATCTTATGTTAAAAGCTTGAAAATTCTTATATTAGCTTATGAAAAATTAGGTTTTGTGTGAAAAAACTACAAGTCTGTATCTTGCGTTCTTCTACCATAGACCATGAATTTTTCAATCACCCCTCGTATGTTGGGAAGGCTGTCGTTTTGAGTGTACAGTAAACCCTCAATATATCAAACAAATTGGGGGAAGGTTTGGCCATTATAACTGAAATTCAGTATATCTGAAGGTTTTATTATGTAAAATTTCTAACATACATTAAACTTTGGATCGGTTTGTGAGATGGAAGTCTGGTACACATTATCCTACCTGTGAACCAGTCACAGTACTCTGAAAACTTTACCCAATAAGAATTTTTTTTTTTTTTTTTTTAATATTTCATTTGTTTAAAAGTAACTTATTATACATGTCCACTCTTGAGATTGAAAAGGTTGAGGTGGGAATATGATAAAATGATGAACATGTGAAATTATATACATTACCAAAAATATTTCGATGGCTCCTATGATGTACATGGCACCTGCTACAGTGGTCCCAATGTAGAAGAGGATGCCCACTGCCCCACCAAACTCTGGTCCTAACGATCTTGATATCATAAAGTAGGACCCTCCAGCAGGTACTACACCATTGGTGGCAATGGCAGACATGGAAATACCTGTCATTAAGGTCTGTATGAAAGTAAAGGAGAAAAGTCATGATTAGAGAATACCTTGAAATACAAAAAAAATTCATACGCACACACACATACTATTTTTGCATGGAGCTAAGAATGGGAAATGAAGTTCAATACCAAAAAATGCAAAGTACTGGAAATGGGCAATGGCAGCAAAAGGCCATCCTTAAACTATTCTTTGAGAAATGAACCCATTACAAAAGCAAAAATGAAGAAAGACTTGGGAGTCTTGATAAAAGACAACCTGTCATCTGATAGACATAAACAGCATTGTGGGAGAGACATGCAGACTACTGCAGAAGATAAAACTGGTGTTCCACTGTATGGATGAAGAGAAGATGAAAAAACTCGTCCAAACCCTGATACATCCAAGACTGGAATATGTGTCAGTAGTATGGTCCCCACAAAGAGTGAAGGATATAAGCAAGTTTGGTTGCTACCCTTTGTATTCTACAAAGGGTAGCAACCAAACTGGTCGCCAGCCTGGCAGATAAACCAAATGAGGAAAGACTAAAAGTGCTAGATCTGCCAACTTAGAATGATTGAAGAGAACAAGGTGACATGATTACAGTATTCAGGTCACTAAAGGGGATAGAGTGCATTGATAGAAGAGCTCTCCTAATTATGAGGTCATGGAAGTAAATCAAGAAAGACCACATGTTGAAAGGATGTGAAGAAATACAGGGAAGGTAGCCAAAGTCAAAGGCATAGATCCACTCCCACCCACTTCATCCGCACATACTCCACTCCCATTCACCACCCCTCCCTCCCTCAATTCATGGCTCCTCCTGGATGAAGGGTCATCCCTGCATCTCACCCACTACCCTGGGTCAGAAGCAATGTAGCAAGACACAGCACATCCACAGCAAAGCTGCTTCATTTAATTGGTGACCCACCCTCTCCTTCCCCTTGTGAAGAAAAAGAGAAGACGGGGGAAAATCCCTTTGAGCTGTGTCAAAATATCATTCACACAAACTCCCTAAGCCTCCTATCTCCCACCCATTCCCTTCCATGCATCACAGCATCATCCATACACAACCATTCTCTACTCACCCCTATCTTCTGTCTTCTCATTTTCTCAACAGACATTCCCCTTTCCCACTGCCACTTTTATCTCATCCATCCATCCATCCATCTCATCCTTGGTTGCTCACTCATGTTCTCTCCTTCCACCTTTGCCTTCCACACCTCTTTTACTAATCTCTTTTCACTCTTTTTTTCCATGTGTCCAAACCATCCCAATACTCTTTTTATCAACCCTATCTCCCAACTCCCTTTCCACCACCATTCTCCTCCTCACCTCATTTCTCACTCTATCTCAGTCATTTCATCTGAAACACACTTAAGCTCTTCCTCTCTTATGTTCCATGTTTCTGCCCCATACAGTGCTGTTGGCACAATCACTCCATACCCTCTTACCATCCATTCCCAAATGTCTCATCTAATTACACATTTTAACCCCCCAAGGCATTTACTTACTTCTTTCAATCTATATTCTATCTCCACATCCACTCCTCCCTTTCTTGCCACATTCACACCCAAGTATCTAAAGCTATCCACTTCCTCAAGTCTCTGTCCCTTAACCCCTTGAATACAATCACACCTACATAGGCATCAGTTGTAGCTGAGTGACCCTCTTATTCTGTGAACAGGGCTGATCACTTTTTCAGTGATTACAAATATTCTGGGTGAAAGAGAATGAGTATAACATCTGTAACTTTATATTCTATAATGCATGTATTGTGATGCATCATCATACATCAGGCAGCTAATGTGCACACAAATATTTGAGTTGTATTAAAGATGTTAATACTCATTTCCAATTTGCCACCATATTCTCCCCTTGTACATCTCATCACCTTACATTTACCCACATTTATCTTTGACTTCCTTCTCTAGTACATCTTCCCAAATTCTGTCATTAACTTCCTTAATCCCTCCTATGATCCTGCTACAAGTACAATGTCATCAACAAACAACAACTGGCTTATCTCCCATTTTTCTCTTTTTTTCTCTAACGATCACCAAGCCCCAGCCCATTACCCTCGTGTTTACCTCTTGCATCACACCATGTATACACTGAACAGCCAAGGTGACATAACACATCCCTGATGAAGTCCTACCTTTACTTCAAATGACTCACTCTCTACATTTCTAATTCTAATGCAGACACTACTACTCTCATAAAAACTCTTAACTGCTCTTAACAGCTTTCCTCCTATCCCATATATCTGCAATACCTCCCACAGTGCCTTCCTGTCTACCCTGTCATAAACCTTTTCCAAATCCGTGAAGGCCCAAAAAAAACATCCTTAATTTTTCCTAAAACTTTTTCACATACCTGCCTCACCACAAAAATCTGATCCACGCAACCCCTACCTGTCCTAAACCCACTGTTCCTCATCTCATAATCCCCTCATTCAAAATCCTCCCATAAACCTTCCCAACTAAACTCAACAAACTGATCCCTCTGAAACTACTACACTCATACTTGTCCCCTTTTCCCTTGTAAAGTGGAACTATACAGGTACTTCTCCAGTCCTTTGGCACTCTACCCTCTTTTAGACAAACATTAAACAATCTCACCAGCCAGTCCACCATCACTGTACCTCCCTTTTTTTTAGGCACTCCAGATGACACCCATCCAACTCAGGTGCCTGCTCTCATCATTTTAATAACTGTCATTTCCTTAGCACTTCCCACTGCAACTACCTTTCCCTCCCTATCCTCCTTCACAATCTAAATATAATTAGAAATCTAGGATACAGATCAATTTGGAACTGTATGTGAACAAGATTCTTGATATATTAGAATATTAAAGGATATAGGACCCAACAAGCATTGCTCCTTTCCTGTATACTACAATTAGGTAAATACACACACACACACACATCATCTCCAGGTAAAAGGGATGACATTCCCACAAGATTAGATCTGTTATTAACCAAAGAGAGAGACATCATCAGCTCAATGAACTACTTTTGCGCCATAGGAAAAAGTGACCATGTAACAACTGAATTTTAACCAGAGGATGAGGAAAAAGAGCTAAGGAATGAATCACACAAGCAAGGTAGACTCAATTTTAGGAAAGCAGATCATTTATGACTGAAAAAATTCTTTCAAGAAGCAAATTGGGAAAAATTCATGAATACCACGAGAATAAGGAGGAAACGGGAAACTTTTCTTAACATTTACAACTGGGGAGTGAGCAAACATGTGCCAAAGACTAGTGGAAGGAAGAAGCAGAAACAGGCCTAGTTTAACAAAGAGATCAGATGTGCAACAAGCACACATAAATCTCTTGAAGAAATTTCAGAGAGAAATGGAGGAGGAAACAGTTAGTGTTATTGAGACAGGACACACTGATGGAACTTTGATTCAGATATTAGAAATCTAAATTTCTTTTATGATTTAGACTAGTCAGACATAAGCGATGCATTTGAGGGATCTGTTATCACTAGCAGGAAAGATGTGTGAAGAAGTCCGAGCGCTCCTCTGCAAAAATGCTGAGATATTTTCCCTCATGCCCAACCATTACTCAAGCCATATCACATGATGATGTCTTAGAAGATGGAGCCAAGCCAGTGAGGCTGACCCCTTACAGACTGTCACTCCAGAAGAGGAGGATTATGGAGAAAGATGTGAAGTAGCTTATGGAAATAGGATTAATGGAGCCTAGTACCAGTCCTTGGGCTTCACCAGCTGTGTTAGTACCAAAACATAGACTAGAGGTGAGTGGAGACTATGCATTGATTACAGAAAGGTGAATGCAGTCACAAAAACGGACCCTTACCCTCTCCCCAGAATAGATGTTCTTATTGAGGAAGTTGCTGCTGCAAAGTTTTTGTCAAAGATAGATTTGATGAAGGAATATCACCAAATCTCTCTTACAAGACATCTCCTTTTGTTACCCCACAAGGGCACTTTCTTTACAAAGTGACCCCATTTGGAATGAAATATAGAGAAGCATCTTTTCAGTGCCTTATAAATTGAGTAGTCAAGGGACTGTCAGGTGTCAGAGCCTACTCAAATGACATAGTTGTGTTTGTTGATACATGAAATGATCACAGGAATAGGTTGAAAGGTTTACTTGACAGAGTGAAACAAACCCAACTTACTGTAAACCTGAAATCTGAAAAGAGCTAACTACCAAGCTGCCATTCATAGAAGAGCTTTGTAACAAAACATCATAACATGGCTGCACCAAGTCCAGTTGGAAATGGCTGGAAAGAAGATGACATTCAAACATGGAACTCTATGCCATATTCATGTTCCTGAAACTCTTCGAAAATTCATAACATGTAGTTGGAAGAAATCGGGCTGTTCTGGTAACAAGATGTTCATGTGGGGACCATAACTAAACATGCACGGAACTTTGTGTCTGTCATTTTTTTCTAATCTGAAAGAGGAAGTCCGTGACGATGACGAAAACTTGGATATCGGTACTACTAGTAAATTGTGAGGATGAGGATCAAGAGCTATGAAGACTTACCAGCTTTAACTGAGACAACATTAACCTCATGTGCTAGCGTGTTTGTGAATGATGTCCCGTGGGCTATGTGTTTGCCACTGAAATGCTGGGAACAGCACTACATATTGCGTTCAGGGGGGGGGGGGTCTCAGTTACTGGTGACTAGCCTTTCGTAATTGTTGCTAATATAATGAACACGGACCATGATAACCTTTCCGTTGAAAAAAAACATTATGGCCATTTGTTGATTGAAATATATTGCACTGCTTGCTATGAAAAAACACAGCCTTGATTGATAATCTGTTAGACTCGATTGACACTATAAGAACGACTCTTGTGCTGCTCGTCACTATGTAAACTTTCAAGTACCGATCACGCACTACGCTGTGACAGGAGTTTGCATTCAAATACAGTCATCATGGAAAATATTCTAATGAGGCTCCAGTTCGATATGACATAAAAAGTACACATATACTTGTATATACATAGTTGATAAGTTTCATTTATTAGTATGTATCAATTTCTATTATTTCTGTGCTAAATGTACTTGCATTGGGTGATGATATTGGTTTTCCACTGTAAATGAACTACTACATCCAATCTGTCTCATGTTGATTCTTAAAAAAAAAAAATGCAAGAACAGAAAGGGTTAATGTGTCTTACTGAAAAAAAATTATCCGACAATGAATGCATGCCATTTTTTCGGTATTCCCGTATTTCTGTGTATCAATGAGCAACCATATTAAGGCCCGTAAGGAATGTGCTTACTTGTACTTGTACATATTAAGTATTGCATGTTTATGAAGAGCAACCCTATATACCTTACAGCTACTGTTATTTTTTAATTAGATGTCTTTTCTGTTATGTTTTTGGTCATATCTCACATTGCAGTGTGCTCCACTGCGCAGAAATGTGTGTGGGTGTGGGGGGGGGGGGGGTTAACGTACAAAAGAGCACTCCAAAATTACCCATAAGCAGTTGTTATTTTTTACCTGGATGAATTGTCAAACGAACTTGAAATTTAGGGGTTATTTTTGGTCACGCACCATGGCCTATGCGACTGATACTGAATTACTAGTCCTGTGCTTCAACAAACCACAAAAAATACAACCCCTCCCTATTGTTTAAAATTGTCCTTATACCATGGATCGATACATGCAGCTGGCAAAGCTGTTTCTACTTGCAACTCTTGTTCATAAGTTGTTTCGACTACTGTACAGTAACACAAGAACACTTATCGCACAAAAAATATCAGGTATGTAATAATACATGAACACAATAGGTTGTTTCCACTTACCGTACAACAACACAAAAAGACAATTGTAAAGGAGAGTAGGGCTCCTGCAGTGCCCACGATCCAGGGCATACGAATGAAGAGGATGACACCAAAGATGTTTTGTATGCACGGCAAGTAGACGCCAAAGACCGTGCCGAGGGCGGCTGCAGGTCGGCCCTTCGAGCTCTGGTCGGCCTCGGCAGCTGATGGGATGGTGGCGTTGTAATTGGCCAGGGAATTAATCATCATGGAGACCCGAGGACGATCAGCCATTTCCTCCTGTGGAAGGGACAAACGAGGTCAGTTCATGCCAGGTTTTCATTAGTTCCGGTTGAATTGTTGCCATGCTGGGATACGCAGTCGCTTTTACCATGCTTCTGTAAATAGATTATTTTGAATGATTTTGCGTATGTAGTGACTAAAAACATGGCGAAAGAAACACACTTCAGCTGCATTTTTGATTTACCACTGTATGATACCATATGTAAGCTGTTTGCATATTCACAAAATATACTACAAAGTCATATACAATGTTGACGGGAGGAGCGGGTAATATTCCTCCCCCGATATGCGTAAGGCCCGGGTTCAATCCCTAATAAGTGCAAAAGTAATTTGATGGCTTTCCAAGCCCGCTTAACAACAGCGGACATCAGTGGTACGGTAGATCAGTGTCGCATATACAGTATATGTTAGCACCTAATCAGTATGATCAAACTGATTACACAGCCATTCTAACATAAAAAACATGCTTCTCACCACATACAACCTTAACAAGTAGAATGAAGCCACCGTGGTGAGGTACAGATCATCGTCTTTCAGTAGGCCTCAGTGGAGATCCATCTCAGTTGCATCAATAATGGACAGAATAACTTCAAACACTCATTCAAACAAACGACTCAAACGAAATATGTAAAAAGCCTGTTCACTGTTGAACCTCTACGATCCTGCCAACAAATTACCGCATGAACAGAGAAGTGATGACAGAAACGAAACGCACACGCGCAATCCCTCTATTATTTCCGTATTTTCCCCAAATGTCACCTCTCACCCTCTCCCCTCTTCTCTCTCTCTCTCTCTCTCTCTCTCTGGGGGTTAGACTTACCTTATTGGCTAATAAACCTGTTTCGAGGTCTTGCAGACCTTCCCACCTCGTCTCCTAGTCAATAGGTGGGAGGTTGCACGAAAATCCGCTGCTGCCTAACTCCAAGTGATACCCCTGGATTAAATTTTCACTAGGGGGTTCGTGGAGAGAGCGAAGAAGTGATTGAGACTGAAAGTATATTAAGCCTCTGTCAATCTTCACTTTCACCACCAATTACATCATTCTCCCAACTAACAACCAAAATTCCTCCAGCGATAATACGTGATGGTGGAGGCAGAAGGTGATCTCAAGAAGCAATCACAATCCCCACGGCAAGCGGTGCAAGCCCAGTTGTCACCCTGTATTGTACTAGGATTAAAGTCACGTGGCGGCACACTATGTCATTCTCACTAACATTCTACCCGCTTCTGCTCCTTGCTTTGCCAGCAAACTCTTGCCAGACATGCAAAGTTTTTCTGTTGACTTTCTGTTTGGTGGTCACCGAAAAAAGTAAAGCTTCCCGCCAAATATTCTGCCTCCTTGTAGAGGCGTACCATGTATACGGTGTAACAGTGCTTCAGTTGCTAATACACATACAGAAGCTACAGAAACTGAAGAAGCAGAAGAAAAGGTTGTGGGTCCGGCCCTGGTTGGCAAGACATACTGATAGAAGTTTTGCCCTCCTAGTGAAGAAACTATTAGGAGAGGGCACTTTTTTAGAACTACAGGGAGACATTTTCCAAGTTGTAGTCAGGAATCACAGGATACATTGCATTTCAATACGGCTATGTTTACAAAAGAATCTATTCAATGCTTTGATAGTGTATAGTGACAAAGGAAAAAACTCGTATAAACAATTATTTACAAAAAAACAAAGTGAGTGGTAAAAGCAAGTAGCGAGGTAGCGAGAAATGTCTTGTGTTCCGCCATATTAAGGGAGAAACATCATGACAGGAGCCTATACGATTGAGCACTACTATTCAGGATACACTTTGTTTACCCAACATGAGGGAAAGGCTAGGTACTCTAAACATAGCCTCCCTAAACTTAATTTGGATGGGAAGCCACCCCCAGCAGCATAATAACTAAACTACGAGGGAACAACAACTATACCAAAAATCAAAATCTCTCTATTGCACTCCCCCTCAGCAGCAGTTCCTTGAGAAAGGAGCAAAGAACCTCCTATCACTCTTGTCATTCGTCGCTTCCCCCTTTCTTAACTTTCACTTTTTCTTGCTGTCTTTGTTTCACATATTTTAGTCAGTAGGCCCTGTTGCCTCCAATCACCCACTTAAAGTTTCATATAGTATAATATTTTCTCTCTGATATACTATTCCGTTAATTCTTATACAACGTGCTTCACTGAGGTACACTCAAGGAATCCCCCGACATGTATGCTAGGCCCTAGGTGAGCTTTCAAGTGATGTAGTGGTTTATTTAGTCCAGTTATCTTTAACTATATATTTAAGATCCTCCCCAAATGGCGTGATCTTACAATCATGAACCAAATGAATTCTCTCCTCACCCACCCTTTCCCCAATCAGATTCGTTGTTAAAGTCTGTATGCAATATTGTTTACTTAAGCAATCTCAAATTTCTGCATATCTCAGTTAGGTTACAAGTCAGCAATGGAATCAGGGCCCCGGCCATTGTTTATAAACACACAGTGGATAGTGTACTTATGCAATTCACTCACCTTCAGCTGTGTTTGTAAATAACCCATAAAAATATAACACTTGTCTTCTACCCCTCTTTCTACGAACTTATCTACCAGCCTCTTAAGCGTTGGATCGACCCCCCCCCACACAAAAAAATAAAAAGGCGAAGAAGTCGGGCCTTCAACAAGCGCCGCAGGCTAGAGCTGAGGTATTGCTAATTGGTACTAGGCCTATGTAGCCTATGTTACACACATTTTGTGAATCTGCACAGATTATGAATATTCATAAAATGTGGAGCACCAATAATGAATTCATAATTGGACGCACAAATAATGAATCCATTTGACATGCACACACAAAGAATCGTAAGAATGTTAGGTTAGGTTCATAATGTGTGCATGTCTAGTGGATTCGTTATCTGTGCGCCCAATTGTTAATTTATTGGTGTTGCACATTTTAACAAATATTCATCTGTGCAGATTCACAAAATGTGTATGACGGCCTTCATAAATGACTTGCCACATGCATATGTAGGCCTAGGCCCTATGGTAGACCATGGAGCTGAATATGACTGTCACAACATTTCGAAGTTATGGCCTGTGTTGTCGGCCTGCACCTATGTGACATGAAATTGAGGCTGTCATGACTGGCACTAAGCCTATGGCTACCCCTCCCCCAGCCCCCCTGCCAAACCAGGGTGTGTGTGTAAAGCCATGGTTAGGCCTATGGCCACAGCATCAATTCATTGATTAGGTTAACACTAAGAATAAGATGATGATCTAGTTTCGCTTTTGAATTAGCCATTCATATAACACGGAGTGCCTTAGATATGTTCTTCAGGGCACGGAGGTTGTGTGCATGATAGACAAGCAATGGCTTTAACTTAAATTTTCCTGCACAACTTCCTCCCAACATACGTTCTTTTGAGACCTTATAGCCTGGAATAGTTTTCTCCTCCCTGGAAATGAATGAACGGTCTAGCAAAAATTTCCAATAGAATCCAATTTCGTCTACGTTAAAAATCTGTTCGAGAAGAAACCTGTTTTCTTCGATTATTTCCTTTAATGTATTAGGAAATTCTGATGCTGCTTGTTCGTCTGCTGATGCACTTTCACCTTGCTTAATAGTGATAGTTTCTTCACTCCTTAATCTCATAAACCATCCTTGACTTGCCTTGAGCTCTACATCTTTCTCATCTTGATATTTTTTCTTCAGGTCCTCAAAGACAACACTTTCTCTTGAATCATTTCTTGATTAATAGTAGCACGCTGACGATTCAACCTATCAACCCAAAGAGAAAGAAGACTTTCCATTTCTTAAAAAAATTGGCCTCTTTTCATATTGATGACAATGTTTTTCATCCCTGGAGCTTCAGATTTGACATGTGCTAAAATCTTGTCCTTATTATGTACAGTTGTCGGTACAGTTGTCCAACTCATCCCAAAAGATCGTGCAATGGGACCTTTCGCAGTGAGCGAATTGATACCAGACACCGCCAGATTTTGTAATTCTTGCCGGAAAATAAATACTTTTTTGGGCAAGTTTTATAAGCTTACAGAGGTGTATCGTTGTACATTATTGTGTCTGAAATTTAAGTCAATTAATTTCATGATTGCAAACGGCATATAGCATTGTTTGGGCCTCTATTTATAATTACAGATTATATTCGTAAAACAGCCTATAATTGTATCAAGCCAAGCAATTTGTCATTTTCTACTGACTTCAATGGACGTATACTGATATATACTTTCATTTGAATGCACCAAGCAATAGGCAAATCCATGTAATGTATAGAAAATATAATTTTGCATCGAAGACTTAATTTTTCCGGTACGATTAACATTTGTCTTTCTCTTACTTTTTCTTGAATCTGACGTGCAGTCTGCCACGGCAAACGTAAAATTAATCATATTTGTTTGAAAATAGCTCCCAGTTTACCCTGTATTCCTCCTGCAGTTTTTAATTTCTTTAGCAATTTCTTATGTGACACCTTATCAAAAGCTTTTTTCAGGTCTAGAAATGCACAATCAGCCCATCCATCTCTTTCTTGCATTACATCTATTAGTCTTGAATAGAAACACATTAAGTTTGTGACGCATGATCGTCTTTGTCTAAATCCAAATTGCCTTGAATTCAGTACAATTTTTTTTCCAAATGCCTTACCCATCTAATTTTGATAATTCTTTCACAAATTTTAGCTATCGTACTTGTAAGAGAGACCAGTCTATAGTTAGTAGGGTCTTCCTTGTTTCCCCCTTTATATATTGGTACTATATTTGCTCTTTTCCAATCTTCTGGAACTTTTCCTTCTTTCAATGAACTGTTTATTAGACTATGTATTTTGTCTGCCAGTTCATTCCTGCATTCTCTCAAAATCCAGTTTGCCATTTCATCTGGTCCATACGATTTTCTGACATCGGATTACGTAAGTGATTCATTATTTGATTCTTTGTTACTTCTATCTCATTCATAGGGGGACTTTCTCCTCCCACTCGATATCTCTAAGTTGTATGTTCTCCCTCGTAAACACTGATTTAAAATGCTTGTTCATATTTTCTGCCCTTTTTTAGAAATAATATATAAAGATGAGGAGATAAAAAAATTGAGTTCTGCTGTTGTAAACCCACTGGTAAACAGCCGAGTCTTTCATGGATAACACCAGACGAGTTTATTCAGCTTATGACCAGGGTCGGAGTTTAATTTCAGTCTAGGTCAGCCGAAACCCCCCTTTTACTGTAGTACTCATAAAGATCGACTAAACTCTGAAGGGTTTCATTTGCAATCGGGCATGCTTACTTCCCGTGGCTTTACAGTGACAGGTAAGTACATATTGAACAAGGAAAGAAAGGAACTTGGATCACGTACCGAGTAGAGGTAGAGGTTTTTCTCGTAGCCAGACATCCCCTTGATGTCGACAACGAAAGGTTTGTCGTCCGCGCCATCTGAAAAAGGAAAAAAAATCTGGGTTATCATGAGCTGAGGAATGTGGTGTTGTCGAAGAGCTCTTGTGAGAACCAATGGTCGTTGTGGTTCCTCAGAGAAGAGGGAAAGAGGGGAGATGTAGGGAAGGTGGGGAGGGGTGGGGGATACAAAAGTATAGAACAGAGGAGCATGTCGGAAGGAGAACTTCTGGTCCATAACAAAGCTGGAGAATGGAAAAATGCTTTAATAAATAAATAAATAAATAAGTAATAATAATTAGTTAACAAGTGGTGCCGGGGACAACAAACATCGCCCGACATATTAGTGTAGCTCAACAATTAATTCCTTTACTAAGGTAAAGGTCATATGGTGCCATATTCAATTTCCTATATGCTGATAACAGTAAACATTTACCTGTAACCATCTTAATAGGAGTCTAAAATACGTGTTCTTAGATACTTTGCGAGGTTATCTCAAGGTGGTACGTATGTCAAGTAAAGTACCATATGCAACTTCAGCTGATAATTGTGCAACCGTTTTCAGGTTGAGGTCCTCTAAAAACCTATGACTAAGTTTGAATTTTCAGTCACAGCCAAATATTTTTATGCCAAATAAAAACCCGTATGCATATACATATACCCATATACAATCATTTTTGTGCAATAGTCACTATGGTCACCTAGTTCCAGAAAATATATAAAGAAACTAGAAAGAATTTAAAGAGCAATGGCAAAGATGGCGCCAACACTTTCCAATTTGACATACGAACAAAGGTTGTTTAAATTAAATCTACCAACCTGGAACAAAGAGAAAGAGGTGATTTGCTGACCATCTACAGAATTATGAGGTGGATGGGAATTCTTGATAGAGATGACTTACTAAAGTGGGACAGAAGAAAAACAAGAGGACACGAGAAGAAACATAAGGAGGACAGTTACAGAAGAGATCTGAAAAAGAATAGCTTCCCACACGGAGTGATAGATATCTGGAACAAACTGAATGAGGAAACAGTGAATGCTAAAACTATAAATGAGTTTATGAACAAACTGGATGAGGAGATGCAAAAGCGGGTCACTACGAGCATAGCTCTCTTCCCAATAAAATACAACTAGGTAAATACACACACATACACACACACACACACACATACACACATTTTGTGGGGGGTGTCACCCGCTAGGACCTCAACCTTGCGGCGGTCCGGAACAGGTCGCACATGAAAAAAAAGATGGTATCCACCTGATGCCACTGTTATGAGTGGCGGTGCCCAGAAGAGACCAGGAAAGGAGAACACCCCCTTAACCTCAGGCGGCGCCAGGGGGAGGGTGTTTCCCCAAAAAGCTGAGGGTTGCCTCGGAAGGGGAAATGGTGAGGTGTCGCACCACCCATGCCGAGGTGAGTGGCGGGCTGAGACTTAAGCAAAGAATGACAGTGGTTCTGCACTCTAGCAGGTAGTGGTGGAGGGCTGTCGCACCGCGGCACCACAAATTTTGCAGCGCTTGTTATTGTCTCTCTCCGTGTGTAACACTTCCCACCCACAACGATAGCCACGGAGGATCCTTTGGAAGATAAATTCATCCCTTCTACCAGGAGGTAGTTGGACTACCTTGTACTTACTGACGAGGTAGTACCATAGTGCTCATTCTGAAGTATGATTATTGCTGCTGTGACCTCCTTCATGGCAACGCCTTTGTTGGTGCAGTAGTATGTGCATACTAAGTGGTCTTGGGTTCGGTCTCCGCCAGGGCTGAAAAGTGTCACACCACTGCTAACTGGCAAGGAGTGTGTTGCAAGATAATTGAAGGGATTATTCAATCCTTTAGATCTCTAGTGTGCACACGCGCGCACGCACGCATTAGTGCAGGTGGTAACGTCCGACGTCTCCAGAGAACTCCCGCGGGACCACATATTGTGTTTGACCTCACAGCGGGCATTTGGGCCGAACGCGTCTGACCTCATGCGGTCAATTGGGCCGAGCGTCTGGACACCTGCGTCTGACATTGCCAACTTCAAGATCATCATACGAGCAATATATTTTTATGTGTTTCCATTGCTTGTAAATAAATCACTTATGCATAAATACCGAGTGTCCATAATCAGTTCATGTACAGTATATTGTAGAAAAAGAGTAGACGTAGAGAATAAATTGTATATAGCTCCTTGTGTTAGCAACAGCCACCATTGACAAACACCAGAGTTTTCCTCGGGGAATGCTCCGAATTGCAGATCAGTCTAGACGGAGAGAAGCCAATAAACACAACTTCGTTTGTCTCAATGCCTCCAAACTCAATGGTCTTGAATCACGTGTTGGAGTCGTGATTGACGGCTATTTCCCTCTCGGAAGATAGTTCAGAGCTCATATATAACCGATCTATGGGTAATGCTGTGACCTTACACGCACACACACTCAACTCCCCGCCCACAAGATTTGGAGTAACGACTCACAGCGCAGCGATACCGAAATTATTTCGGCCCTGGGCAGGATTCGAACTAGGACCGCCGTAGTGGCGGCCGCGAACGCTACCACCGCGCCATCGGGTGTGTTTCTGTGTATACGCCTGTGTGTGTGATTCACTAAAACTAAGGTCTTGGATCACGTGTTTGACTCGTCCTCAGTGTTCATACATAGTCCGATCTGGTAATGCTGTGACTTTACACACATGCACACACAACTCCATGAGTCGTTTAGACAACTTTATGGATGGGGATGACAGGTGGTGATGGATATGGAGCTGCCTAATGTAGGCCTTATGGTCTCTTGCACTCTCCTTCATTTTTATGTTCTTATGGAGTCTTTGCTCACAGTACATCGATATTGAAAGTTCTTCAGCCCTGGGAGGGACTCGAACGCGGATCGCTGAATTAGCGATCGAGAACGGTCGAGCTGTATATGTGTGTAAGGTCACACCATTTCCCTGCGAGGTTCCTGCCGTCTACATGAAGTCAGATAATTAGTCGTGGGGCAGAGTACACACGTTTGCTGGTGACAGCACAAAGTCAGATCGTGTACCGTCATACGCCACTTCATTGGCTAGCGCCTCGCACATGATGCTCAGTCACACATCACCCTGGATCCAACCGTAGTCTTTATACTGCCGCTACAACCTATAAATCAGGCCACATATTGTATAAGCTCTGAGCTCTCACCCGATCACAAGGCCAGCACGTAATACAACACCATGGTGAATAACAAGCACGCGCGCGCACACGAGCATAGCTCTTCTCCCGCAAAATACAACTAGGTAAATACACACACACACACACACACACACACACACACACACACACACGCACGCACGCACACACACACACACACACTTGATGTGCTACAAGAGAGAGGCTTTTGATAAAGTACCTCATAGAAGAGAAGAGACATGAGGACAGTAGAACAGGATTATTGTCAAGATGGAGAGCAGTAACGAGCCGAGTTTCTTAAGGCTTAGTGCTTGCACCAATAAGTTTCTTGTGTATGCTATTGACTTGATGGAAAGTACAACAATCTATGCTAATATGTTTGCTGATCAGATGGTGTAAAAATATCTAGATGCTATTTTCCCATGGAAAATTAATAAAAAAAATAATAATAAAACGCAAAGTACTGGAAATTGACAATAGTGAACCCATTATAAAAGGAAAAGAAGAAAAATATTTGCAAGTGTTGATGAAAGACTAACATCTGACAGACATAGCAGGATTGTTGGAGAGACAGATTAAAGTAGCTTTTTACTATTTGGATGAAAAAAAATTGTAGGCGGAAAGTTCACCACCTATCAAGTCATACATACATACATACATATACCAAGGCTTTTTTCCCCCTTACAAGGGAGGTAGCCAAAAAGGAAAAGGCATAAAATCATTCCCACCCATTCCATCCCTGAATACACTCCACACCCCTCCACCCTCCCTCTTATCTTAGCACCTATCAATTCACTTCGGGAAAATTCACTGCCATCAATTCACAGTATGGAAAGTTCACCGTGGTGAAAATTGATCGTGATTACAGGTCACCGCATACATCAAGCAATAAAAACAGCCTTATTCTGTAATATAATTTCCACCACTTCCCTTGCAATGGAGTTTTCTTACATTGACAGTGAAAAAGGAAAAGAAAGTTGTGCTTTAATGGCCATTTATTTTACAAAGAGAAACAAACGAGTGTTAAAACGTTTTGGAAATGTGAGATGTATATAAAAAAAGAAACGAAATGTCGTGCACAGAGTCAAGATTTTGAAGGAACATATCATCTTCGCGATGCATAAAAGGTTGAAGTCGAAATGATTCGGCGCTCGTCTTGGCGATGTAGTAAAAGTTGAGGTCGAAATGATTCGGCATCCAAACTGCCAAAACTACGCAATCGCCTAATTGCCATCTGCTCTGCCAATGTAGCCAGGCCGCTTCAGGTAAATTACAAAGTACTGATAACATAAAAAGGACAATGCGCATGATTAGACAAATGAATAATGCCCAATTATATCACAAAAATATCGTGTTGAAGCTTTTTTATTCTATATATTCCGGAAATGGAAGATTGCACCTAATTTTTGATACAAGAAATCTTCAATTGTTAACAGAAAGTGAACATTGGTACGTATATCGTAGGCTATATATAAACTAAGCCCTTTGTTTTTCTATCAAGTGTATACACTTCATGGTTTAGAACACAGCATCTCATTACCGCTAGTGTCTGCATTACTGTCTGATAAAAGTAAAACAACGTACATTAAATTTGAGAGGATTAGTTCATAATCTTAGTTAAGCTTTTAATTGTTTTAGCAGAAAATCTAAGTGCTTACGTTGTGTCTATTTATATTTTGCATGTGGAATGTTAACACTTTTGTCTTGGATAACGCACCAAAAACTAAAACATTGTAGAAGGATAGCATAGGGCCTTTGAGAAGCAAATGAAACCTTTTCATACCAATATTTGGAAATTTTTGGAATATTTAAAAAATGAGCAGTAGTTAAGAGGTCAAGATTGAGCAGTACGAGTGTATCGCTAAAAAGGGAAGGAAAGCTTATAATACTGGATTGCATCTATTGAATATTTAAGAGAATTAGCCCATAATCTTATAACTCTTAGTGATTTTAGTTAGCCCTAGTTTTATATGCTTACATTGCCACTATTATATTTTGCATTCTTTTATCATGTATTATTGAATAAAATCTTATGTAATTTACATATTTCTCTTATTTTTCTTGGTTTTAAAACGTATAACTAAAATATTATTGTTTCTTCATAATGATGCTGTATTTATATACATTCATGAGTTTCAAATGTACTGTATATATATATATATATATATATATATATATATATATATATATATATATATATATATATATATTCCCCTGAAGATGTGAATTACACGAAAGCGCTTGGGAATTGCTGTTTTCTTCCGATTTCCTTAGTGGTTACCAGCAAAATTTGTGGATCACGTGTTGTTTATAGTGATCTTTCTGCATATATATATATATATATATATATATATATATATATATATATATTTAATGGTGTGTTATAAAATAAATTCTTATGAAATTTCCTTATTGCTCTTGCTTTTCATGATTCTTAGACGTACGACTGGAATGTTATAGTTTATAGTGACCCTGCATATATATTCATGGGTTCGAAATATACTGCACACACACACACACACACACACACACACACACACACACACAGCTGTCGATCACGAGTCCAGTACGTGATCCAAAAAGACCAATAGCAAGGTGAATACACACATATACACATTCGATTCGGTGGCGCGGTTGGTAGTCCCCAACTGTCACTATGGTGGTCCGGGTTCGAACCCTGCCCAGGGCTGAAATAATTATAGTATCGCTGCGCTTCGAGTCGTTACTCCAATTCTCGTGGGCGGAAAGTTGGTGTCATACGAGCTCTGAGCTCGCTTCCGGGAGGGAAACAGCTGTCGGTCACGAGTCCAACACGTGATCCAAAGACCAAGGTGAATCACACACACACACATATATATAAGAATAACAACGATAAAAAAAATAAAAGGTTGGCATTATTGTTTTGAAAATACTTATCATATTTCGGTAATTAACCTTTTCTTGTATTATCATATCCCTCTTTACAAAACGTTTTGCGCTGAACTTTCCTCACGGTGAACTTTACTGATCGATTTTCACCACGGAGGAACTTTCCATACGGTGAACCGATGGGGAATTTCCCCGAAGTGAAATGATGGCGGTGAACCTTCCTGATCGAAACCCTGATCCGTCCAAGAGTGGAATATTCGTCGGTGGTATGGTTCTCACACAGAGTGAAATGGTACAGTATAAGCAAAATCGAGAGAATACAATGGTCAGTAACCAATCTGGTCCCCAGCCTGGCAGATAAACTATATGAAGAAAGAGTACACTGGGTCTGCCAACTTTGAAAGATGGAAGAGAAAGTGGTGATTTGATTACCGTATTCAGGTCACCAAAAGGGGTAGATTACATTGACAGAAGAGGTTTCTTGATTACGGATAAGAGGACTTTAAGAGGTCATGGGAACAACTTAAGTAAGACTACATGTCTAAAGGATGAAGAAAACATTTTTCCATAGAAATGCATAAATACTTGGAATAACTTCGAAGGTGATATAGCCAATTGGAAAAATACATGAATTCAAATCTAAACATGATCATTGGAAGTCAAAAATATAGACTACGTTGGAACTGTACATTAATTTGAGCCTGTACACTGGAGAGTAGGACATGTCTTCTCTTTTTCTGCATGAGGGGACGGAGAGGGGAGGGTAGCTGATAAGTGAAGCGGCCTTGCTGTGGATGTGCTGTGTCTTGCTACATTGCATTTGACCCAGGGCAGTTGGTGGATGCAGGGATGACCCGTCATCCACGAGGAGCTGAGATGGGAGGAGTGGTGGGGGTGAGTGAAATGGGTGGGAATAGGTACATGCCTCTGACTTAGCTACCTCCCTTATAAATAAATAGATAGGAGAAGGGATCCACTTATCATTGCTCCTTTCCGGTATACTACAATTAGGTACACACACACACACACACACACACACACACACACACACACACACACACACACACACACACACTGACTCGGTGGCGCTGTTGGTAGAGACCCCGACTGTCCTTATGGCGGTCCGGGTTCGAATCCTGCCCAGGGCTGAAATAATTTCAGTATCGCTGCGCTTCGAGTCGTTACTCCAACTCTCGTGGGCGGGGAGTTGGGTGTGTGTGTGCGTGTAAGGTCACAGCATTACCCATAGATCGGTCATACGAGCTCTGAGCTCTCTTCAGGGAGGGAAATAGCTGTCGATCACGAGTCCAGCACGTGGTCCAAAGACCATGGTGAATCACACGCGCACACACACACACACAAACACACACACACACACACACATCACGGCTCGGTGGCGGATTGGTAAAGCACTGGCCTCACAAGCCAGAGAACCGGGGTTCGATTCCCCGGTCGGGGGGAGATAAGTTGGGTTTGTCTCCTTTCACGTGTAGCCCCTGTTCACCTAGCAGCGAGTAGGTACGAGACGTTAGTCAAGGAGTTGTGACCTTGCTGTCCCGGTGTGTGAGTGGTCTCAGACCTACCCAGAGATCGGCTAATAAGGAGCTCTGAGCTCACTGCCGTAGGGTGGTGTCTGGCTGTCTCGACAGAGACTGCAGCAGATCCGAGGTGAATATACACACACACACACACACATATATATATATATATATATATATATATATATATATATATTATATACGACACGAACATTACTTTAATGCTTCTAAAAAAAAATAAAACATAATTTATAAAACTTTAATCAATTTTGGTGTCGAGGCTCTTACGTCAAACGACGCTTGGCTGTAGCCTAAGCCACCATCCTTTGTCCTTTGTGCTATGACGCCGGCAGTCATTGCGGAAAGAGCCAACTCCTCCTCAGTAACGAGGTGAAATAAAAGCAACAAAATCGACTAGATTATAATCACAACGACATGAATCCCAGCTGACCAAAATCGTCAATGTTTTTGCTCTTAAAAAAAAAAAAAAAAAAAAAAAAACACCGTTTTGAAGGGGCAAGAGCCACTTATTATTCTCACCCCTTCAACACGGTGACGTGCTTCATGGACAGGCTATTTTATGCAGCTGAAGGTGGGTGGAGAAAGGGCGCGGCTTGTGGCTTGAGAGGGTTTCGGTTGGTCGATCGAGGCGCTCGGCCGAAGTCCTCACCCTCAGTTCAGAATACCCATAAGTACGTCCCCGTTTTGAAGGAGCTAAAGGTTACAAGTTCCAGTAACTGTCCTAGAGACACTCACCATGTAATGTAACTATATAATACTGTAACAAAGAGTTACAGGGAGGGATAGATAAACAGATGAGTGAATAAACAAATAAATAAACAATCAAAGAATTAAAAATAAATAAACCATCGGCATCACTACAAAAGAGATTAATTTGAACCATAAAAAAATTATGTACATATATTTGGAACCAGCGATGTGATGACACATTTTACATCTTTTTTTTTTTTTTTTATATTTCCTAGTTTTTATATTTCCTAATTATTTCGCCCCGTCTTCCTCCCACCCCTCACACACAAATCTGAGACAATATGGGATCTCGACCGATCGAGACCTTTCTCATCTTTGAGACCCCTTGGTACCAGCTGAATATAACCGTCAGTAAAGGACACCATCGGATCGATGATGACCCCCGCATTCCTTATATACAAAGAAAAATAGCACCGCCCTTATCTTCCTTTCGACTATCATATCCATTTCCCTCTGTGTCCTTAGTACATCATACAACCTTCAAACATACTTGACGAAACACGACTACATTGACAACAAAATCTTCATCTCCCTCACTTTCTCCTGATGGGGTTTTCTTGCTCGCTCTCGCAGAGTGATCACATTCTTCATGCTCCTGCAGTCTCCTGAAGGAGAACGTGGTTGGAGCCATGGCGCCAGCTTACGGTTTTTCAGGTTCAACTTGTGGCCAGACTACTAGCAGGGCAATTTCTTGGTCTTGAGGGTGACAACGTCTTGCTACTGTTCTCGAAAGAGGTGAAGAAACTTCAGTTTTATTAATTACAAAATATTTACTTCAAATGTAGCATTCCCGTTCACAATGCTCCAATTTTGGTATATGTCTTGAATTAATTCAAGAGATTCATCACAAAATGAACACTCCCTAGCCGTTCTCACAAGTTATGTTAAGTTCACACACTATTTCCTCGATTCCAAGGTATATATAATATAATGTAACACACACACATACACACACGCACACACACACATACATACACACACACACTCACAGTCGGATTGACGGCGAAGGTTGAAACTCCGGGATAAACGCAATTTTCGTGGATTTCAACGAGGGAGTACCTGTGATGTATTAATAGGGAAGGGGAAAGTTCGTGTAGTGGGAAGGTGAAGAGAAAGGAGAATGGGAGGGATAATTGAGGCAAATGGAAGAAAATGAGGAAGGGGACGAATGGCCCCGGACGTCAGAAGGAATGTAAACAAGAGATGTGTAGACGACACTGGTGAAGTCGAACAAATCAGTAAAGGCATCAAATTTAGAAATATGGATAAGAGCAGCGCAATAGAAAGTGGAGATAATTATTTCTATGGATTTAATAAAGGAGGAGATGGCAACCTCCCCCGATTAGCAAGTCTAGAGGAAAAACTAACAAAAATGAACGAATCATGGGAGGCTAGGTTTAGTCAACTTGCAGTGAATACAAAAAGAGTTGATGAATTGGAAGAACTAAAGAGAACCAAAACCTAAATAAATAGAAGAATTAAAAAGACAGTTAAAAGAAGTAAAGGATGAGAATGAGGAATTAAAGAGAAATAATAAAGAGAATAAAGAGTCCATAGCAAAAGAGGTAAGTGGTTGGAAAAAAGGTTCAGGAGAATAGCAAAATTGAATTTAGAGATATAGAGAAACAACAGATGAAGGAACACAATAAGGACACAATTATTAAAGTGATGAGAGAGAAGGAGAATATAGTAAGAGACTTAGCAGATAAAAAAAATGTATAATTACATTAGGAATGGAACAGATACATAATCCAAATAGGACTACAAGAGTAAGAGATAAGAAAGAAAGAGTGAACAAGGTACTAAAATATTTCAAGAAGGTGAACAGGAAATATGGAAAGAAATTGAAGAAATATATAGACTAGGGAAATACAGTATAGACAAGATCAGACCAATTAAGGTTAAATTCAGGTCACAAACGACAGCAGAAAATGTTTTATCAAAAACAGGAAAACTAGCAGAAAGTGATCAGTACAAACATGTATGGATAAAAAGAGAGATGAATAAAGAGGAAAGAGAGGAAGAGAAATAAAAAAGAACCGAAGCTAAGGAAAAAAACGATAACAGAACAGAGTAGTGGATATGAAAGTGAGGAAAAAGTTCATAGCAGAGAAAAACGGAAGGGAAACAGAAAAGAGGACGGAGGTAACAGAAAATTAAAAGTGTCCTTCACAAATATAGATGGATTAATAACAGGCTTGAATGAACTGAATGATTACCTGATAGAAAAGGAACCTGACATAATCATAATAGGAATTGTAGAGACAAAATTGAAAGGTCCATTACCACCCAACAGTGTAGGACATGGTGTATATAATCATTGGGTTAGAAACAGAGAAGTAAAACAAGGTGGTGGAGTTATGCTCCTGACTAAGGATATAAATGTGAGGAATGTTACATATGGAAAGAATAGAGTGGAAATGATTATGATGGAAATAGAGGACAGAGACAAGAAGAGCAGGAAGTTTGTGGTAAATTATGTGCCTCCTAAAACGGCTTCGTGGAAAGAGAGAGAACACAAGAATATGTTAGAAGACACAAGGATAACCCTAAATAAGATAATGGAAGATGGAGCAATAGTTATAATGGGTGACAATAATTGTAAAGAAATCTGCTGGGAAGAAATGACAGTGAAGGGTGGAGACGACCTATGGGGAAATATACTACTTGATATGATTATAGAACATACAATGACACAATGGATACAAGAGAATACTAGGTATAGAAATGAAGAACCATCGAGACTAGACCTAATAATCACACCAGAACCTGAAATAGTGGACAAGATTGAATATAAGACACCACTAAGTAAGTGACCACATATTAGTAGAACTGGAACTAAATGAAGAAAAATACACCAGAAAAAAAACGAACAATATAGAAAGGGAAGAATGATGTACGGAAAAACAAATTTTGATAACATGATATATATATATATTTTTATTTCTAAGCAGACTGGGAAACAACAGTAGAAGAGAAATGGAATTTTTTTTTTTTACAATTTATAAGGAGTGGAAAAGTATGTTCCATGACAAAAACAAGAAAAAGGATATGTAAAATGTTGGTACAACAAAAAGATGTAGTGAAAGATAAAAGGGATAAAGCTTGGATAAAATGGAGGAAAGAAAAAAATGGAAAATATATACTGGTTATAGAAATGAATATGTATAAGTGCGCAGAGAAGAAAAAAGAAAATACGAAAAGGATGTCATAGAAAAGTGCAAAGATCAACCAAAACTATTCTACAGATTTGTAAACAACAAACTGAAAAACAAACAAGAATTAGTGAAGTGAAGTCGTGTGGAGCCTCGACAAGGAATCGTCAAGGGAGTTGTCCTCACGACTAGGCCGGAACTTGAAGGCTAGATGGAGCTGGCCTTCAGACTGCAGGAGTAGCAGCAGGCGTCGGTCAGTTTGCCACAGGGTAGCAAACCTCGGGGTGCTCAGCTACCCTCGTGGGACCGGAGTTGCCCTGTGCGTCGTGGATGACGCCGAAGAGGTTGGTGCATCTCGGGAGACTACTCAGGGGATCTCGTACCTGGAACGCGTCATGGGATCACGTTGTACGGAGGTATTAGAGCGTGGTTACATCTCCATGAAAAGATAGACACTTGAAAAATGGTCGTGGTTAGTGGGTGAAGCGTTGGGTCACCCAGGGCGTCGTGGACTTGACAGTCGAAGTTGCTAGTCATTAGCTTTACCAGAGTCGAGATGAGATGCGGGACCTTGTGATCTCCGCTTAGCGCGCGAATGGGTCAAGGTGCGGACGCTCACGGCTCTAGTTTGCTTAATGATTAAGTAGCGGTGGCGATAGGCCACGGTTATACCTATGATAGACGAGAATGTAGGCAGTCGGCAGACCTGGCAGGCAGCGATGGCAGACGGCAGACATGGTAGGCAAATTGGAAGACATGTGAAGGCAGATACTTGTGGTAGGCGACAACCTGGCAGGCAGCGACGGCGGTCGAACTGGTGGGCAGGCGAACTGGCAGACGGCAGATCTGGTAGGCGAACTGTCAGTCACGGTAGCAAGCGAGCTGGCAGACATTGACGTCAGATACTCGTGGTAGGCGAGAGTGTGGGGAGTGCAACTGGCAGACGGCAGACCTGGTAGGCAAACTGGCAGTCACGGTGGCAGGCGAGCTGGCAGACAAGTGACGGCAGAAACCTGTGGTAGGCTAGAGTGTGAGGAGTCAAACTGGCAGTTGATAGACGACCTGGCAGTCAGCAACGGCGGGCAATCTGGCAGACAAAGTGGCGGCTGGCAGCAGTCGAGCGGCAGATGGCAATCTGGCAGATCAAGTGGCGGCTGGCGATCGGGAGCCCCACGTTGGTCACATGATAGACTGGTTAGTCTGCCCCAGGTTGAGCAGCCAGTTAGGCTGGTTGAAGGCAAACTCCGGTGGAGATAGAGTTAGTTTTATTTAACAATGAAATGTTAGCCGCCAGTGGAGGGGTGGGGGGGAGGAACGAGACGGCGAGGGAGGTGATGACTGTGTTTCAAGTCGTGTCTCCGGGCAATCTGCTTCCCAGGGAGCAAAACCGGGGGTAAGGAGGCGAGAAAGCAAGGAGGAGCGAGCTAGGCTCACGTATGCTGCTCAGAGGCTGTCTGAATCTACGGGCGTTGGTCCATCCTTTATATACACGGGCAGGTCATAACCCGTGTTCTTAATTGGCGTGAGGTCATGTGTGCTGCATGGGGAAGTAGGAGGCAAAACGTTCTGACGCCGGTGACTCATGAAGACAGAGGTATGCGTTCCTCAATAGATCCAGTTGTTCACCTATCACGTGGCAGACCGAGGTTTGGTTATTCATTTTGGGGACCTCACAGAGTCCGTCCTAGGCTGGTGAGCTGCACGTGTTTCTTCAAGGAGGCTTTGTGATGGTCATGCGGTTGAGGGTGCGGGAGTCGTGACCCATGGGGCCGCTTGGGGGTCAGTAAGGTCGTGGGAAGCCGAGAAGTGAGGGCGTGGGTGAGGAGGGGAGTGAGTACTACTAACAATATGTATACACACACACACACACACACATATATATATATATATATATATATATATATACATATACAGCATATATACATATACACACATATAGATACACACACACACACACACACACACACATATATATATATATATATATATATATATATATATATATATATAAAGATCACAAAACCACGTGATCTAATAAATTTTGGTTATCAGCAGTATATATTGTACTGCCGAAGGGGGAGCGAAATGGCTTGTGAAGGTTGTGTGAACCTGGAGGACCGTCTCAGGATGTGTGAGGATGAAATTCGTCTTCTCAGGAGTGCGCTCTATGAGAAGAGTGAATCCTCCCCACAACCAAAAGAGCGTTTCACTTCTTTCCCTTCTGCCACTGCCGTGAGCGAGTGACGCTCCGTGGGGTCCCGTTTGTCGAGCCCGCGTTCGGTAAGCGGGTGCCCTGCGGAGCAACCGCTGGCTCAAGCCAATTGTTTCGCTCTGCTGGAGGATGAAGTGGCTGAAAATCAGGAGTTCTTGGTGGTGGGGAAATCCATGGTGCGAGGCTATGACGACATCCTGCAGCGGAATACTAAACGACGTTGCAAGCTTGTGTGTCAACCGGGCCGCGGGATCGCCGATTGTACCCAGACCATCAGGGAGCAAAGACGAACGAACATGGTTACGATTGTTCATACGGGAAGTAACGATGTGGGTAGGGTGAAATCAGAGGAACTTGTTCGGAATTACAAGGTCCTCCTTCAGGAGCTGAAGGAACGCGGGAGCCGTCACGTAGTCTGTGGGATCCTCCAGAGGATCTACGCAGGCTCGTGTTGGAACAGTAGAGCCATAGGGATCAATGAGAGGATATCACTATTATGCACGCAACTGGGATACCACTTTTTTATCCTTGGTATCTCTTTTCCAGGCGT
>NC_134791.1:41270012-41287512 GCF_046742065.1 Oratosquilla oratoria | reverse complement strand
ATTTACCGTATGTGCTGGGATAGCCATGACAAGTGGCAGTCATTAGTAGCGGCCGGGGATCAAAACGGGGCCTCTTACACTTGTTGCAAATTGACTGAAAGGAAGAGTCAAATCCTAGATGCCTAGCGTGCACACGCGCGCACGCATGCATGTAGAGTGACAGAGAACTCCGACGTCTCCCAAGAGACCTTCCATTGTCATCGGATCTGACAGTGACCAGAGAACCCAGGCGTTTCGGACTACGCCCAAACACCTGGCGAAACATTAAACACTTCTTCGTCGTTGCCATCCTACCAGATCAATATGCGTCAAAATTTTATTTCTTTATCTCACATTTCTTTTATGTTCTCTGTCTTTTGTAAATCTTATGTAAATAACCCATGCATGGGTCCTGAGAGTCCAGATTCAGTCCATGCATTGTACTTTGTAGATATAGGGAAAAATAAATTATGTTTTAGTGAGTAATGACAACAGCCGACTTATACCGTGTAAATAGAATCTGGCACCCCCCCCCCCCAAATTTTGCTTGGAGATTGTTCCATGATTGTAAAGGAGAGAAGACTAAGATATTAAAGCTAACACATCTTCACCTCGTTTGTCTCACCAACAACCAATGTAGATCCCAAGTTCAAATCTATACACTACAAGGCAAGATCAAAGCCCAACGCGTGGCATAGCACACTTACCCAAGTGGTATATTTGGTCTGGCATGATTATTTGCTGCAGAATTTGTCCTATTTATGAGTGCCCCGCAAACTCAAAACACCTCTTGAAAATGAGGGTTTATTGCAAGAAGAATTCACACAACCACTAACTCTCGAAAAGAGAGTTTATCGCAGGAAGAGTTTGTACAACCCCAACTCTCGAAAAGAGTATATCGCGGGAAGAGTTCGCAGAACCACCTTCTCTAAAACAGATTTTATTGCAGGAAGAGTTCGTAGAACCGTCAACACTCGAATAGTTTATGTAGGAAAAGTTCGCAGAACCGTTAATCTTTTTGGCACGAGTTTGATCAAGTTTAGGTGTAGACAGTCGTCGATCTTTGCAACAAAAGCCTATCTTGATCCACGAATTGAGGTGTTATATAAGAAAGGTCCAGAAAACCGCTGGTTCCAGTAAAGAATGTTTGAAGCATCAGAGGTTTGGAAAACCTCTGAAATTTTGAAACTGGAGGTACATGTAATGCTGGGCCTGACAAATTCCGTAACGCGCCACGCAACAGCTCGTCCTGCACCTGTAAAAGCTGGTGGAAAACTATATGTTTGGGGTACGGTACTCCCGTGGACGGCAGTCTGAGCTTTAGCCAAATGCATATCAAAATAAGTTTAACAAAGGCTGATCTTAAGGGTCAGAGTCCCAGGGGCTAGAAATTGGAATCTGCATAAATCATATTTTATGAATGCATTAATTTATATAACTGGGACCAATATTTTGGGTGATACCCTGCCTAATTAAGTTGAGTGAAATTGAAAAGCGGATTTGTGTGTCTTCCTGCTTCCGCCTCTTCCTCTCCTCTTCATCGATGTTTACAACACATATAGTAAAAGTATGTCAGATACTTTAATCACAAGAACAGAAGCAAGCGTATGCAACCGCATGCAAATCCACACGCGTACATACACACAAATGCACGCTAAAATTCTTCATATGATTGTGTAGGTTGAACATGAATTAATATACACTTAATCCATACCCTCGTTCCTAATTTACTCCTGTCTTGGGAGAGGAACCGTGGATAGCCGGGCAGAATGCTACACTATGGTGCATCTTTACGAAATGATAATGGGGATAATATTTGGTACATAATACACATCGGACATTACATGGAACGTCGTGGAAGCCAATTCCTCCCAGTCAAACTTTGTGCTACAGATCACCCACCGGATTATTCCCCATTGTACACAAGATTACCATTAAGGAAGTGGTGTTCTGGAGATATTCACTTGGCAACATAAATCGCGGTGATTTTGGTCCACTTGATATATCCTACTTTCTGGTTTATATTGTCTTTGATCGTTATCTATAGAACCTCCAACATTTATTTTCGTCGTTTAGACAGTCCTTTCTTCAGTAGTTCTGTTCGTTTCCAGTTGGGCAAATCCACTTTACGATTTATGTGGCCCTCCAGCGCATTAGAAAGACGGTAGTTCTTTGCGTCTGCCCTGTGTTCGCTCAATATAATATGACTTGTTGCAGCCATTGCAGGGAATTCTTTAAATGACACTGAGATTGTTGTTGATATCCTTTATTTTTGGTGTCACTAGCTGCATGATTCTCTTCCCGGTATAACAGAGGCCTCATGGACGCAATGCCATCCTCATTCTAAAAAGCTACTCGCTGTAAGGGATAGTGAATCTGTGTCTGCAGCGACTCAAAAACAGGCTTGCGTCGTTCATCTTCACTACGTCGTGGCGTGCAGAGAGCTTTACATCCCAGATGCCTTGTCTTGCACTCCTGCCAGTCACCCAGCCTTTGAAGATGAGACCTGTGCCGACAAAACTTCTTTGTCAGTGAGGTGTCTGACACTATGTACAATCGAGTCCATAGTAAAACCTGCAGATCTACATATGGACTGTTGCAGGTGTAGGCTACGAAGATAGGAGAGAGTAGTGAGCCATTTATTGGGTAAATTAGAACTACTTTACATGCCGCCCGAAGCCTGTATTTATACAGTAGGTAGCCGAGCCACACACGGTGCACAACTGTATTGGGTTGGGTCAAGTCAGCCAGCTCCGGAGGCAGCGTCAGGTCCATCGATGTGGGATGCATCGAGGATACCGCAGGTAGGCGAGTCGCCAGCGTCGCGTAATTGCATTGGGAGACAGCGTCAGGTCGCATAGTCCACGTGGTCTAAGGGAATCTGTACAGGACTTTGTCCTCGAAGACCTGCAGAAGACAGATCATCAAGAACCTGTAAACAAGGGGCTTCTGCATGATGTCGAGTCAGGATTCCTAAATAATCTCAGCAACCTATTGAATACCTTGCGCCCCTTATGGAAGTTCGGGGACGAATTATATTCTAGCAGTGACATGTGGTCACTTTAGTCTTGCGTTGTAGTATCCTTGCTTGGTTCCATAATGGCCACTGTGGTACTGATGTGACTAAGTATCAGGTTAGACAGACCAGGAAATGACTCCAATATAATCAACACCGTAAACGCTTGTGAGCCATGCCAGACTTATCAGCAAGGCCAAAAGCATGAACCGTTGATATGTGGCGAGCTACCGACCAAGCCAAATTATATCCGTGTCTTCTGATTTCTTCTCTGCCATTGGGAAAATAATTCCTGCTGTATGCTGACCGATTCTCTGAATGGCCTGTTGTGCTCAAATGAAATATAGACACTACGGGTACTACCATAATTTGTTGCTTCTGGCACTCATTCCACAACCTGGGTGTGTCTGTATATTTGCGTACCGACACCGGACAACAGTTCGTCATGTTTATCGTCTTTCCACTTCCCGCAATTGAATGGCCAAGCTGAAGCAAATGTAAAGAAGATAAAGCGTATAATTTAGGAGAGGACCTCAAATAAACACATAAAAATTGAGGAGTCTGATAGAGTCCCATGGAACTTTGCAATACCCCTACCGTCGCTTATTTTCCCCCACCGGATCTTGTTGGTGTTCCCCCGCCGCATTACAAAAGTAGTAGCATTCCTCTAGGAGTAGTAATTTTACTCTAAAATTGACAAGATGATGTGTGGCTCTAGTCCGTAGGATAACCCCAAAAACAGTCCCTAAAGTATTGGCTGCATGCTACTGTACAATTATCATAATAATATGCAGTCAGTACTCAGGTACGTGGTATATATCGGGAACAGACAGTTGCTCACCGGACAATTGCTCACCGGACAGTTGCTCACCGGACAATTGCTCACCGAACAAGTGATAAATAGGACATTTGCTCATCAAAGGATTATTTTTACTTTTCTTGAACTTAATAACAAATAGTATGTAGGATTTTTTAGTTATATTGAAGTTTATTACAGCAATAATATACAAACAATATACAAACTTAATAACATAATATACAGGATTTTTTAGTTATATTGAAGTTTATTACAGCAATAATACAGGATTTTTTGTTATATTGAAATTTATTACAGCAATAATACACAAACAATATACAAACTTTCATATTTTAGTTTTTGATTAATTATCAAATTCAATACCAATTTCTTTCATCAATATATAGTGATTACAGTTTTACAACTGGTGCAGTACTGAAGTGGGTTCATTGTCCTTTGTGGTTTACAAGTCCAGTCTAATGGTGTGGACAATGAACCCACTTCAATACTGGACCAGTTGTAAAACTGTAATCACTATATATTGATGGAAGAAATTGGTATTGAATTTTATAATGAATTAAAAACTAAAACATGAAAGTTTGGATATTGTTTGTGTATTATTGCTGTAATAAACTTCAACATAACTAAAAAATCCTCTATATTGTTTGTTATTAAGTTCAAGAAAAGTAAGAAATACTCCTTTGGTGAGCAAATGTCCTATTTGTCACTTGTTCGGTGAGCAACTGTCCGGTGAGCAATTGTCCGGTGAGCAACTATCCGGTGAGCAACTGTCCTACACCCGGTATATATGTATACATACATACACACACACACACATTATATATATATATATATATATATATATATATATATATATATATATATAAATATATATATATATATATATATATCAAGGGCTTTTTTCCTTTTACAAGGGAGGTAGCCAAAATCAAAATGCATATAACCACTCACACCTATTTCACCCCCCCACACACTCCACTCCCATTCACCACCCTTCTCTCCCTCTTTTCTTGGCTCCTCCTGGATGACGGGTCTTCCCTGTATCTCACCCAATGCCCTGGGTCAGATGCAATGCAGCAAGTCAAAGCATATCTACAGCAAGGCCACTTCATTTAATCAGCGACCCCCTTCCATCTGTACCCTCATGCAGAAAAAGAGAAGACTGGGAGAAATCCCTTCAGGTTGCGTCAAAATATCATTCACACATAACAATTCACACATATACATATATATATACATATATATATATATACATATATATATATATATATATATATATATATATATATATATATATATATATATATATATATATATATATATATATATACACACACACACACACACCCACACACACACATATGTAACATGCTTTAGGGACTATTTTGGGGGAACCCTACATACCGGAGACATGTACCATTTGTCAATTTGTTTGTAAAAATAGAGGAATTATGTTATTTTTGACCTACAACTGTCCCTCTTTTATGATGACCCTAAAATTTGGGTCATAAAATGTACATGGCAGTGGTACAGATGAGAGTATGATGAAAGAAATTGGCATTTTGTTTGTGAGAAGGAGGATGTATGACTGTTAAGTGAAACTAAGTTGGAGCGGAGGGGTGATTTTGAGTTTTGGTGTGTGGTCGGGCAAGGCAGGATTGCTGCCCCCCCCTCAAAAAAAAAAATCAAATATTTTATATATAACAAGTTAGTTTTATATCACAGTGATAAATAAGGTCTGTATATGTCTATGTACCAAAGACTTTCCCTCCTTACCAGTAAGGTAGCCAAAGTCAAAAGACATATACCCATTCCCATTCATTTCATTCTCATACATTCCACTCCCACCCTCCATATTTTCTTCCCTCTCACTTTAGCTCCCCATGGATGATGGGTCATCCCTATATCTGCCCACCACTGTAGGTCAGAAGCAATGCAACAAGACACAGCACATTCCCAGCAAGGCCACTTCACTTAATCGGCGACCCCTCCTCTTCGTCACTTCATGCAGAAATATAGATGGGAAGAAATCCCTTCAAGCTGCATCAAAATATCATTCACACATAATCACTCCCTCACCCCCACTCCCCCCTCCCTTCCTTGCATCACTATATCATCTACACACAGCCATTCTCCACTCACCCCTACTTCCTGCCTCCTCCCTTTCTTGCTCAACAGACATCCCACTCTTGCTCAATGCTGCTTTCACTTCATCCATCTCATCCTCGATCGTCCCCTCGTGTTCACTCATCCACCTCTGCTATCCATACCTCTTTTACTAATCTTTCTTCACTCATTCTTTCCATGTGTCCAAACCATCCCAATACTCTTTCATCAGCCCTATCCGCCATATCCATTTCCACGCCCGCTCTTCTCACCCCATTTCTCACTCTACCTAACCTTGTACCCCCTACCATGCTTCTCAGACATTTTGTTTCAACCACATTTAAAGATTTCCTTTCTGCCTCTCTTGAATTACATGTCTCTGCCCCATATAGTGCTATCAGCTTCTCTTAATCTACAATTTACCTTTACCTCCACTCCTTCCTTTCCTGCTACATGTGAACCCATAAACCATAAACTTCCTCCAGCCTCTCTCCTTTGAGACTTACTTCCAACTCACTGCCATCTTTTCCCCTTGTACATCTCATCATCTTACATTTACTCACATTTACCTTCAACTTTCTCCATTGCATACCTTCCCAAACTCTATCACTAACTCCCTTAATCCCTCCTCTGATCCTGCCACAAGTGCAGTGTCATGTCATCAGCAATTGGGTCACCTCCCACTTTTCTCCATTATCTTTAACCATCTCCAGTCCCCTGCCCATTAACCATGCATTTACCTCCAGCACCACCCCCATCTATGTATACATGGAACAGCCATGGCAACATGACAAATCCCTGATGCAGTCCTACCTTTACCTCAAACCACTCACTTTATTTCCAATTGTAACACAGGCTCTACTACTACCGTAAAACTCTTAACTGCTATTATCAACTTTCTCCTGATCCCATATAACTGCAATACCTCCCACAATGCCTTCCTATCTATCCTGTCTTAAGCCTTTTCCAAATCCATAAAGCCCTAAAAAACATCCATAACTTTTCCTAAAGCTTGCTCACATATCTGTCTAACCACAACATTTGATCCATGCAACCCCTACTTTTCTTAATTCAACACTATTCCTGACCAATTACTCCCTCTGTTCCTCTCCTAATCCTCTTGATTAAAACCCTTCTATAAGCATTCCCAGCTACACTCAACAAACTGATCCCTTTGAAACTACTACAATCACATTTGTTCCTTTTTCCCTTTTAAAGCAGGACTATACAGGCACTCTTCCAGTCCTCTGGCACTCTATCCTCTTTTAGACAAACATTAACCAACCTCACTAGCCAGTCCATTATTACTGTACCTTCCTTCTTCAGACACTCCATATGACACCCATCTAACCCAGGTGCCTTACCTGCTTTCATTATTTGCACCTCATCTTTTCTTATTTCTCCTCCATTTTCCTCACCCATCACTGTTATTTTCATAGTGCCTTCCACTACAACTGCCACTCCCTCCTTATCTTCCTTCACATCTCATCTAGCAACTCCCTAAAATACTTTGCCCTTCTTCCCCTTACAGCTTCCTCTTTTGTTATTCTCCCTCCATCTGCAACTTATACCTTTTCTTCTATACTTGATTCACCTCCCCTTCCTCTCTTAACTTCTATTTTTTTTTATTACTTTAAAAAATTTCTGTCATCCTCCTCCCCCATTTTAGATCTGCCCTCCATTTTGTCTCCTTTATCTTATGTTTTGCTTATCTTCTTTTTTCTTTGCACTTCTCATATGTTTCTCTCATCCTACTTTGCAATCAGTCTGTTACTAGCTTCTTCTCTTCTACAACCTTCTTCACTTCATCATCCCACCACTCACTACCTTTCGTTCTATTCCTTCCCACTGTTCCACACACTATCTTTGCGCACCTTGTCACTCCCTCCTTGAAACATCCCCATCCCTCTTCCACTCCTTTTCCTTCTCATAACAGTTTACTCAAAGCACCTCCCTATCTTGTCTTTTTCCTGTTTCTCCATCTAGCACTCTCAACTTACCTTCTACCAAAAATGATCTGATATTCCCCCACTCTCTCCCTTAAGAACATGGACAACCACCTTTCCATCCACCACCCTCTCCTATGTGTATCTAAGCTTAACTTTCTTCCTAAACACTGTGTTAGCTATAATAAACTCTCTAAACATATCTCCACCATTAAAACCACACTCACACTATGGAGTTTTACCGCATCAATGTAGGCAGTCCCGTGCATCTTTGGAGGCCAACAACAACAATGGATGGGGGTGGGGGTGGTCTGGATGCCATCACCATCCAGTTTGTGCCTGACGATGACTGGACGGGGTCAAATGGCGAGCTAGCATTGCAGCCACAACCATTATGGTACATGCCGCACGCTGTCAGACACCGCAACTTGTCAACCAGATGGTGCATAATAGCTGCTGCATGATGGTGAAGGTGTCCTATAACCATCCCATCCAATTTTTGAGTTTCATGCATGCTAAAAATTTCCTGAAACACTGCACGACCCATCCCTACCTCCCCGCCGCCCTCCCGTCCAGCGGCTACCTCTCCCGAGGTACGGCAACTTAGACAAAGACCTCACTGTGACCTCTAAGTCTGTGCAGGATGGAGCTTAAGTCTCCATAGTGTAAATGCTTCTCAAAGATGCATGGGACCACCTACATCAGTGCAGTAAAACCCTAAGTCTCCATAGTATGGGTATAGCTAATCTCCCCACTACAATTTTTACCTGGCACTACCACAACATTGACATTTTTCCCAAAATCTCTATGCACTTCTTTTAAATCTATCTAAAAAGCCTCACTTTACACTCCTCTCACTACCAGGCCCAGTTTCACCTTCATCCACATTAACTATGAAGAAACCTCCCCACTCCACCACACACTTACTTATATCTTCACTTATATATACATAAAAAATGCAAAATTCATAAAGATCTTCCTTATATATATATATATATATATATATATATATATATATATATTAATAACGAATAACCCACAGACGCAATAAAAGGAAACTTTAGAAGAATATGTAACTTCTATATTTTGGCTAATAGCTATAGCCCTCTTCAGGCTATATATATATATAGCTATTAACCAAAAATATAGAAGTTACACAATCTTCTAAAGTTTCCTTTTTTATTCTGACTGTGGGTTCTTCGTGATTATTATTTACAAATGTACAACAACATTTGGTCTTAGTGATATATGTATGTATATATATACATATATATCTATATATATAATATATACATTTATACATCTATATACATGTATATATATATATAACACCAAATAGTAACTCATCTGCATTTAACCTATAATGGGATATTTTTGGATTTGGGATCTTACTCTTTCAATTTTGGTACAAATTGTCTGGCTGCCATATCTTTAGGCTGCTTTCAGTTTATAAATTTCTAAAATATCTACTTAATTCCAGTCAGCTGCCTTTTTTCTCCAACTATCAGAAGGTTTTTTAATTTTCTTGCTATGGTACTCTGGTGTCAATGTTGTGGCCTGTGAATATCTGATCCTCTTACTACCAAGAACAAAGAAACACTGAGGAGTGAGGAGTACTGAGTCAGCAGTAGTCAAGCCTGATTCGTTCATTTCCTGTACAGTACAAGTTAACACAGGGAGTCATTGTTATGAATAATATGTCACCTGAGAAACATATAAATAAGATTTTTGGAGAAACTTGTAATTTAATAAGAACAATCAAAAAGGCATTTACATACCTGGATGAAGAAATGGTGAAGAAAATTCTATTCACTCTAATAAGACCAAGATTGGAATATGCAGCAATGATGTGGTCACCAAGTACAAAAAAATGTATAAAAAAACTTGAAAGAATATAAAGAGCAATTACAAAATTGGCACCAACACTCTCAAAACTATCATATGAAGAGAGACTAGCAAAACTTGAACTATAGACACTAGAGCAAAGAAGAGAGAGAGGGGATTTGATAGCTATTTACAGAATCATGAAAGGCATAGAAATTATTGATAGAGAGAATCTGATAAAATGGGATGATAGAAATACAAGAGGACACGGAAAGAAAATCAAGAAAGACAGCTATAGAAGAGATCTGAAAAATAACAGCTTTCCTCACAGAGTAATAGACAGTTGGAACAAGTTAGATGAGAAAGTGGTGTGTGCAAAAAACAATACATGAATTTAAAAATAGTTTGGATAAAATGAGATATGAAGATGGGACACCACGAGCATAGCTCCCCTTCCCATAAAATACAACTAGGTACAACTAGGTAAATACAGGCATTGTCTAACCAGACCAACCTGTATTAACATGACCTAAACAAATGTCTGTCCTTCAGATAACACTTAAAATATTTTGTTTCACTCTAATTACTTTTTAATTACTTGTTTAAAGTTAGTTACATACAAATATGAGGAATAAACATAAAAAAAGAGTTAAATAATACCCATAACCACAAAAAAAAATATATATATATATATATATATATATATATATATATATATATATATATATATATATATGTATATATATATATATATATATATATACATAATTATATATATATATATATATATATATATATATATATATACATATATATATATATATATATACAGTATGTATATATATATACATATATATATATATTATGTATATATATATATACATATACATATACATATACATATATACATATATATACATATATATATATATATATATATACATATTATATATATATACATATATATATATATACAGGGGTGTCTCTTTTAATAAGTGATGACAAAGGAAAGTGCTAAGTGGAGCGAATGGAAGTGTTCCTAAGGTTAATATGAGTGAAGAGGGATGGTAGAGAGAAAATTGAAGAGGAGAGGGGGGCATTTTGGAGAGATTTAATGGATGTTTTGAGAGTTTTGGATGGAATGTAAATGTGGTGGTGTATGGAGATCTAAATGCAAGAGTAGAGGCTAAGCCAATTGAAAGGGTAAGAGGGACGTTTGGGGTACCAGGTAAAAAACATAATGTAGATATGATATTGGTGATGTGTTTAGAAGGGGAGTTGATGTTAGCAGTGTTTAAGAAGAAAGCCGATGATAAGCATAAATGGGCGTGGATGGTGAACTGAATGGTTGTTGACAGATCATTAATGGAATATTTAATGATTTCTATAAGAGGTATAGGAAGGGTACTGGATGTACATATTTCCAGGTGAGTGTAACTTTTATGGAACAAGTCACTAGTTGCAGTGATATCTTTCAAATAATCAAGTCCCGCAGTGATTTGTTCTATACAGTATTACTTACAACAGCAAAGCGAATGAAAACTTGGTTTAAATGCTCCTATACCTAGCTGGTGACTGTGGAAATCACATAGAAAAAGAGGAATTGGGCTGTAGATTTCATTCGCACCCCACCCAGGATACAAAATTTCATATCTGATTACAGTTTAGCCATTCTGCGGGGCAAAATGGCAGGAGATATCCTCATGATCAGATGGATCCAGGATCAAGGCTTCATGCCTGATGGGATTGGTATGAAAGACATTACTGTAACTAGTTATTTGTTCCATAATAGTTACAATGGTGAAATGAATGGAAGATTCATTCTAATGCTGCTATGCCTAGCTGGTAATGTTAGGGATTCTATACAACGGGGATTTAAGCTGTAGATTTCAGTCACACCTTACCCATGATACAAGACTTTGTATCTGGTTGCCATTCTTTTGGAAGTTCTGTATGGCAAAATGAAACCACTCAGAAAACACATTCGGTGGGACCCTGATTGAGGCTTTGCGACTGCCAGATTTTATTATTTGAAAGAGATCACTGCAACTTGTGATTTGTTCCATAACAGTAACAATGACAAAGTGAATGATAACTTCATTCACATGCTGCTATGTCTAGCTAGTGACGATGGAAATCATATAAAATTACTTTCATATAAACCTTGTCTCTGGGGCTAGAAATGGGCGATTTTCTTACAGGAAGAAAATTTACATTTTAACTTGTTATATATCTAAGGATAAGGCAATTTTAAGTTGAGGAATTCCGTGTTTGTAAACTATTCAGAGGGCACTCTAGATTAAGCGATATATGACAATTTACAAGATATTTACAAATTATTTCCTATGGAAGGATATGGCTTCACCTTTTAGAATGTATGTTACAGATTCACTTCTTATGCCTCCTTGCTCCTTACCAGGCAGTCATTAATTGGTTTACTACAGTTGAGCTACATGTCTCCCATCCTTGTGACAAGTTCCATGCATTAGTTGTAATTTTTTACTCAATTGTGATTATCTTGGTTGTGTTCAGAAGTAGTTATGTTAAAAAATGGGAAGGTTATGTTCATGTGACAAGGTTAAAAAAAAAAAAAAAAAAAGAGTAAAGGGTAATTCTTATTTTTACTAGGTAAAGTATTATCTCTATTAGGCTAGGACTCCATCAGATTAGTTGCCTTATCAAATGTAAGAGTAATTGTGATGTAATTTAGCATACATACATATACCAACGGCTTTTTCCTCTTACAAGTGAGGTAGCCAAAAACAAAGGCATAAAATCCACTCCCACCCATTCCATTCCCACATACTCCACTCCCATTCACCCCTCTCCATTCCTCTTATCTTGGCACCTCCTGGATGACAGGTCATCCCTGCATCTCACTCACTGCCCTGGGTCAGAAGTAATGAAGCAAGACACAGCACATTCACAACAAAGCCACTTCATTTAATTGGCGACCCCCTTCTCTGTCCTCTCATGCAGAAAAAGAGAAGACAGGAAGAAACCCCTTGGGGCTGCATCAAAATATCTTTCACACATACTCCCTAACCCCCATCCCCCACCCACTCCCTTCCATGCATGACAGCATCATCCATACACAACCATTCTCCACTCACCCCCATATTCTATCTTCTCCCTTCCTTCCTCAACAGACATTCCCCGCTTTCCCAATGCGCCTTTTATCTCATCCATTCACTCCCTCATATTCACTCCTTCCACCTCTGCTTTCCATATATCTTTTACTAATTTTTCTTCACTCATTATTTCCATGTGTCCAAACCATCCCAATACTCTTTCATCAACCTTATCTCCCAACTCCCTTTTCACTCCTATTCTTCTCCCCACCTCTTCATTTTCACTCTATCCAGACTAATAACCCTACCAAACTTCTCAGACATTTCATCTCACACACATTCTAACTCTTCCTCTCTTACGTTCAACATTTCTGCCCCATATAGTGCTGTCAGCACAATCACTCATACAATCTCCTCTTAGCATCCATTCCCAAATGTGTATTTCTCATTACACTTTTTAATCCACCAAGGCATTTATTTGCTTCTCTCAATCATACATTCTGCCTCCACCTCCACTCCCTTTCCCAATACATTCGCACCCAAATATCTAAAGATCCACTTCCTTCAGTCTCTCTTCCTTAATACTCACTTCCAATTTGCTGCTACATTTTCTCCCTGTACATCTCATCACCTTACTTTTACCCACATTTATCTTCAATTTCCTTCTTTTACACACTTTCCCAAACTCTGTCACTAACTTGCTTAATCCTTCATCTGATCCTGCTACACAATGTCATTAGCAAACAACAATTGACCTATCTCCCATTTTTCTCAATTTTCTTTAACCATCTCCTGTCCCCACCCCATTACCCCTATGTTTACCTCTCGCACCACCCCATCCATGTATAAACTGAACAGCCAAGGTGACATAACACATCCCTGATGAAGTCCCACCTTTATCTCGAACCACTCTCTCCATTTCCAATTCTAATACAGGTTCTACTATTCTCATAAAAACTTTTGACTGCTCTTAACAGCTTTCCTCCTATCCCATATATTTGCAATACCTCAAACAATGTCTTCCTGTCTACCCTGTCATAAGCCTTTTCCAAATCCATAAAGGCCCAAAACACATCCTTACCTTTTCCTAAAGCTTTCTCACATATCTGACCACAAAAATCTGATCCACGCAGCCCCTACCTATTCTAAACCAACACTATTTCTCACCAATTACTACCTCTGTTCTTCTAATCTTCTCAATCAAAACCCTACCATAAGCCTTCCCAACTACACTCAACAACCTGATTCCACTGAAATTACTACATTCACACTTGCCACCTTTTCCCTTGTTTTAGTAGAATTATACAGGCATTCCTTCAGTCCTCCGGCACTCTACCCTCTTTTAGACTAAAATTAAACAATCTCACCAGCCAATCCACCATCACTGTACCTCCCTTTTTTATACACTCCACATGACACCCATCCAACCCAGGGGCTTTACCTGCTCTCCTCGTTTTAATAACTGCTTTCACCTCATCTTTCCTTATTTCTCCTATATCTTCCTCATTCATCACTGTCATTTTCTTAGCGTTTCCCACTGCAACTACCTTTCCCCCCCTATCTTCCTACACATTTAGCAACTCCCTAAAATACTCTCCCCATCTTCCTCCTACAGCACTCTCTTCCATTACCATCTCTCCATCTGCACTTTTCACCTTTTCTTCTCTACTTGATTCGCCTCCTCTTCCCCTCTTAATTTCCTTCCAAAACATCTTTTTATTTAAAAAATTGTCATACTCTTACCCCATTTCACATCTGCTCTCCTCTTTGCCTTCTTTATCTTATGGTTTACTTCTCTTTTCTTTGTACCTCTCATATTATTCTCTCATCCTATTTTGTTACCAATCTGTGAATGCTCGCTTCTTCTCTTCTACAACCTTCTTTGCTACATCATCCCACCACTTGCTACCCTTTCTTCTATTTCCTCCCGTCCTTCTTGTTCCACAAACCAACTTTGCACACCTTGTCACTCCCTTCTTGAACCATCCCCATTCCTTCTCCACTCCTAGTTCTACTCAATCCTTCACTTCCTACACTCCTCTCTCAGCTTCTTCTTGTACTCCTCCTTTTCTTTCTCATTTAAGCAGTTTACTCTGAGCACCTCCCTTCCTTCTGTCCTTTTTTCTCTTTGTCCATCTATACTCCACTCTCAACTTACTTCCTCAAAAAAAAAAAAAAAAAAAAAAATTATTCCCCCACTATCTCCCCTTAGAACATATGTACCCTAAATTCTTCCTACTCTTCTCCTGGTTACCACTATGTAGCCCATTAAAGCCCTATCAACCACCCTTCCACCCGACACCCTTTCCCATGTGTACTTATGCTTGGCTTTCTTCCTAAATACTGCATTTGCAATCATCAACTCTCTAGACAGATCTCCACCATCATCTCTCCTCTACGATTTTTTCCTGGAACTTCACATTTCCCAACAACTCCGTCTATCGGTTCATCTCCTACCCTAGCATTGAGATATCCCAACACTACTACATTGACATTTCTCCCTAATCCCACTATGCACTCGTTTAAATCTATCCAAGAAAGCCTCCCTTTCCTCTACACTTTTCTCACTACCAGGCCCATATGCACTTACAAAGGCCCACATCTCCCTTCCCAGTTTCACATTCATCCACATTAACCTTGAAGAAACCTTCCATTTCACAACACGCTTACCTATCTCTTCACTTACTAGCATAGCCATCCTTTCTCTCCCTCGTCCTTTCTTCACTCCTCCCTCCAAACTACACTCTCAAACTCAAACTCGCCCCTCCCTTTCAACTTAGTTTCACTCAATGCCAACACATCCATCTTCTCACAAAATTACTGCTTTTTTTTTTTTTTACTCTTATTTGTACCACATCCATGCACATTGAAAGACACAAACCTTAGAGTTCTGGTTGTAAAACTCGTCCCAGACCCTCATGTGCGTTTTTTTTTTCTCCCCTAAAGGAATGTCCCCTTTGGGGCTACAGAGGGTAGGATGCCTAGTCCTATCCCCGTTTTTTCGCCTTTTACGACTCAAATGGGAACACTCTGTGGCAGTATTCTTTCTCCCCTAACAGAGGGTTCGTCGAAATAAAGAAATGAACATTCAGAGAAGTGGTACAGGACAGTATTAAGAGTGGGGGACAGCATAACGGAGGGACAGTCGCAGTATAATAAAGTATACACTATACACACACACACACACACACACACACACACACATATATATATATATATATATATATATATACTGTATATATGTTGCAGGATGATTGAAAGGAAGAGTAAAACCTTTTGATGTCTAGCGTGCACACGTGCAAGCGCACGCATGTGGAGTGCCAGACTCACTCCACTTCATCACACGATGATGCACCAGTTACTAGCACAAGTTGCCCCACCACCTGCATATAAAAGAGTTTCCGGTGTTCAACCACCCAAACCCCTCCCAAGGACTCTAACTCTCCTACTTTACTGACAGCTGTGGACATGCGTTCCAAACGTAGCAGACGCACCAACTTCTTCCGCATGTCCAAATCAGCAAAACTCAGGACAAAACACCCATTAAATACAGTTTATTTTTCACCGCCTCAGGACACCTTCTTGGCCCTGTTAAAGGAATTCAACAACAAATCCACCCCAGTCTCAGAAGTGTTATCTACATTCAAACACACTCATGCAGTGCTTACCAGCCCAAAGACGCAGTTCCCTCGTAAGTATACAAAGATACACATACGAGTTTTTAAAGCACAATACACTGATGTACTCTGTATGCCAGAAACTCGCCGTGTCAATGGTATTTCCCTTCTTTCAGCCATCAGCTCTACGCCAAAAAAAAGGGTCATACTTGTATTTTAATTGCCAATGCCACTAACGCACCCCTCCATCTCACAGTTGGTACAAACATTTGCGATTTCGAAGTATACCCTTCATGCTTCAAAGTCATGAATGACAAATTCCCCACTTCTCAAGTTTGTACCACAATTACATGCCCACAGCACAGGAACCCATTGATGCATCACATTTCAACCCCGTAGACTTCCCTAATGCACACTCATTCTTGGTTGCACTTTGCAACAAGTTCAGATATACTATTGCCACTCCAGGTGAATCCCTTGGACTTACTAATCTCATTTGGCATCATGTACTCCTTCGTGAGGACTCTAAACCACGTTACATTCCCGCATACAGAATGTCACACAGTAAACGCATGATTGTAGATATAAGACATTCTGTTACTAAACTACTTCCCAACGATCAAATCATTGTTACTTTCAATTATCCCAATAGTCTTTTCACATAGGTAGTAATCTCCACCGCAGAACAAAAGCGGATAATAGACCCGGCGTGTACAAGTTGCCGTGCAGAGATTGTGACGAGGTCTACCGGGGACAGACAGGTAGAGATCTTTCTACTAGAATGAAAGACCATAGAAACTCTATTAGATACGGCCAAGAAAATTCTGCATTTTTCCTTCACACCAGCACGAAGCACCATCGCATGGTCTGGGACAATTCAGCCAATATTTACAAATCGCACTGTAATTCTAGAAGAAAAATGATAGAATCATCCTTAATTAATCACAACCTTAACTTCAGCACCTCAAAAGAACAATGGCCTCCAGATTGCATAACCGCATTGACAGTAAACAAATTATTTCCCACGACAGCAGTACCTGACCTTACTAGTGGTCAATCAAGCTCCCCACCTCACCCGGGGCTTATCACTTGAGTCTCTCCTCGTCTCTTTTGTATCATCTCAC
>NC_134791.1:41210012-41265012 GCF_046742065.1 Oratosquilla oratoria | reverse complement strand
CTCTGAGGCATATTCTGTTAAAAACGACAGCAAAAGAATTATTAATTAGTTTTTTCTGTGAGCTCTCAAGCTTGCGAAAAGTAGATTTTTGGTAGGGGGAAAGGGAGTAAATCAAATTTCCAAAATTCATAGGAAACACAAAAGTTATAACAAACACAAAAGTACAGTACACAATACAAGAAATACAGCAAAAAACAAAATACAAGCACAACAAAATAGTTATCAAGACGTTTCGCAGATCTTTCTGCATCCTCAGTTGAAGTGAAAAGAAAGGGAAAGGGAGCATATTTTAAATGAAATGGGAAGCACGGGGAGAAGTCACCGTGTTGCAACTGGGAGAAGTCACTCGCAGGACCACGAACACTGGGACACTGAGTGTCACTCCACTGTTCTTCTTGGAGTGACACTCAAAAAGAGTTTGATCGGGTCCACCAACTCCTTATCAACAATGGTTACACGAATCACGAGGTCCAAGCCAATCTTCGCAGAGTGATCGACAATTGGTATAAACAAACACGACCGACTACAGTAGGACACGAAGGGACCGCAATTAAGGTGTTCTACAAAGCTTGCATGTCTACCAAATACAAGGAGGATGAAAAGATTATAAAGAACATAATCTATAGAAATGTTGTCCCCAAAAAAGAAAGTGATAAATTGTCCTTCACAATCTTTTACAAAAGTAGAAAGACCTCTTCTCTACTTTTAAGGAACAACCCCGCTCCAGAACCCCAGGAGGTTCGTCAATCCCACGTAGTATATAAATACACATGCCCAGAGGAGGACTGCACGCCCCTTTCAGTCTACGTGGGAAGGACGACCACCACATTATCTAGAAGAATCACCATGCACTTGCAACACGGAGGACCCAAGCAACACCACTGGACCCAGCATCGACGCCACCTCGATAGGGAGACTATGGTAAAAAACACCGAAGTTGTGGCAAAAGAAGAGGACCCACAGCGCTTGGCTATCTTGGAAGCCATCTGGATAAAGGAGCTGCAACCTGCCATTAATAGGCAGGTAAATGATTTCGCCCTCCTCCCTAGCATGAAACCTGTTCGGAGGAGCCAGATGGACAATCCCAAGACATCGGGCTCTCCTCCCCAGAGGCTCCCCATTCCCCGCGAAAGGGAAGAACTTCCTACCATACGTCGTTCCCAAAGACTGAGAAGCAGATTGGCGCCGAACCCGGGAGTGACCTCCCCGAGTACCATTTCCGCCAACTGGTGATCTGTCCCAGTGTTCGTGGTCCTGAGAGTGACTTCTCCCAGTTGCAACACGGTGACTTCTCCCCGTGCTTCCCATTTCATTTAAAATATGCTCCCTTTCCCTTTCTTTTCACTTCAACTGAGGATGCAGAAAGATCTGCGAAACGTCTTGATAACTATTTTGTTGTGCTTGTATTTTGTTTTTTGCTGTATTTCTTGTATTGTGTTTATTGTGTACTGTACTTTTGTGTTTGTTATAGCTTTTGTGTTTCCTATGAATTTTGGAAATTTGATTTACTCCCTTTCCCCCTACCAAAAATCTACTTTTCGCAAGCTTGAGAGCTCACAGAAAAAACTAATTAATAATTCTTTTGCTGTCGTTTTTAACAGAATATATATATATATATATATATATATATATATATATATAATATATATATATATATATATATATGTATATATATATATGAGTGGTAGGGTGGTGAGATAAACACCGAGAACCGTTGAAGTTTTATTAACTGACGTTTCGCTCTTAACAGAGCTTCTTCAGAGTGTACAAACATAATCGGGAAATCAACAGTTATATATCTTACATCATTCCGCGTTCCTTCCTTAACCCACCCCCTCCCTCCCTCTCGTACCCTTCAGCTCCTGTAAGATCATCCAGCCGGACATTTTGGACAGCTTAATAAAACCATCACGATGGTTACAGCAGGGCTGGGATGCTATAAAAGCTGCCTCTACTATTTTTCTTTTTTTCTTGTCTAATCCTTGTTTTAATATTTCCACTCCGTCCCAGTTAGGTAAATGTCCGTATTCCTCCGCATGAATCACCAGTGCGTTTGATATTCGGTGGGCCCTCAGGTCGCTCTTGTGCTCATATGTCCGCTTGTGTATGCCTCTTCCTGTCTCCCCAAAGTAGTTTAAGTCACAGCCACAACATGGGATTCTGTAAACCATGCTGTTGTTATTATGTTCATTTCTACTCTTACGAGAGGGAGGGAGGGGGTGGGTTAAGGAAGGAACGCGGAATGATGTAAGATATATAACTGTTGATTTCCCGATTATGTTTGTACACTCTGAAGAAGCTCTGTTAAGAGCGAAACGTCAGTTAATAAAACTTCAACTGTTCTCGGTGTTTATCTCACCACCCTACCACTCATTTTGTCGTCCATTCCTCAACACATATATATATATATATATATATATATATATATATATATATATATATATATATATATATATATATATATATATATCGCAAAAATAATCACAATAACGCGTGACGAAAAGATATTGCAGAAACCACAGGGAAATTAAAGTCGGAATACTGAACGTTTTCGTCTATTACGACATCCTCAGAGTACGAGGATGTCGTAATAGACGAAAACGGTCAGTATTCCGACGTTAATTTACCTGGGGTTTCTGCCATATATATATATATATATATATATATATATATATATATATATATATATATATATATGTGTGTGTGTTATGAGAAGATTGTTGGAAAAACATAGTGTTCTCCAACTAATGTTTTGTTTACATACTGGTACTTTATGCAACAGAAAATCATGGCATATTTTGTATATAATACCGACCATATTCATTTTGGGCCATTGATCATGTATATTTTTGGGAACAGACTCGTATTGATAATACAGGAGGGGTCATGGTTGCCAATAACAAAAAGTACTGACAAAATTATTAATTTATCAACAAATAGTTACTGATAGGTGAGCTTACAAGCGCATGAGCGCTATCTTGATACTAATTGCTAGGCTTTTTGTTACAGCGTTATCCTCAATGAACCCTGTTTCTAATTCCTCATGTCGATCAAGTGTCACCTCACCCAACCGTGACCAGCTGCATAAAATCGCTAGAGTTCGCCAATAAATAAATAAGCAAATAAGTAAATAAAAATAAAACAAAACTCCAACAGTTACACCCGGGGTCCCCCATCTGCTGTATAAAGTTGTCTGGCACAAGCTAGAATGAAATATTTAAAATGCAGCGTGCCATACGCAATTTCATTTCTATATAAATCTGTAGAGCAAATGCAAAGGATCTTCTAGAATGTTCTATTTGCCAGCTGGTACAGTCATCTTCAAAGCAAGGTTGGGGTAAACACACTGATCAATATACATTCAATATGCACCAGGCACGATTTTGAAGCTTGCACAAATATTCAAATTGGTGCACAAAAAAAAACAAAACACATTCATATATTTCATTTTTACTAAAATGCAGTCTTTCTTGACATTACATTTTATCCTGGAAAGGTTGGTGGTTCTAATTTAGGCATAATCAAATTCTTTTCCAGTGGGTCCCTTCTACGACTTCGGATACTTCGGATCACTTCTCAGTGGCGTCATGTTCTTCCCTTGATATCTTAATGTTCTGGCTGTTCATACATTTCACGTGCCACGACTTGGCAATACGTTAATAAATAAATGAATAGATAAATAATAGGTCAGGTTACTGCAGCGGTTTTGAAATCGGGGGGAAGACCCACTGTGAAAATATATATATATATGGTTTGCCTAATACATTGCTTATCCAAGTTTACCTGGTTATTTCTGGTCTTTCATCAAAACCTGTCCCTCTTGCCTATCTCAGTAACGATTTTCCTTATTTCTCTTCAGCAAACATAATTGTATTTCGTCGTCGATATAAGCACTTCGATCTTTCAAGCCAATTCCGCGCCGAAGTGGAGCCAAATGGAGTATAACCGAAAGAACGGATAGTAGAATTTAAAAATGAATAGCACTACTCTTTGAATAGAAATTAGTCTCCAGTCACAAAAGTGTTGTGTGGTTCTGAATCGCAGGGCTGCTATTAAATTCCCTAATATATATGATATGATATGGTTTAATGTCACAAACTCCCCCATACCGGAAGGCTAGTACGGTGCCCCTCAAAGAGGGCTTTGTAGCGTGGAATTTAATGAACCATGCCCTTGGTTAAACTTCGCCGGTGGCAGGATTCGAACCGCCAACCCCTCGATCTTCGCTGCAAGTAACGACGCTCTAACCCGCTCAGCCATATATATATATATATATATATATATATATATATATATATATATATATATATATATATATGCAATAAAAACACTGGGAACGTGTGTTTTATAAATGCACACACACACACACACACACACACACACACTTTCGTCGGATGGACGGCGAAGATTGGAGTTCCGAAGAAAAATCAAAATTTACGTGGATCTCAACGTCAAGGAAGTACCTTATTGTATTTATAGGGAAGGGGAAAGCTCGTGGTGTAGTGGGAAGGTGAGGAAAAAGGAGAAGGGGAGGGATTACAGAGGGAAATGGAAGGTAATGAGGAAGAAGGGGACTTGGTCCAGGCAGGCAGACGCCATATAAACAAACGCCAATTTAGTGACGATGAAGGGACTAACAAAAATATAAAGATTAGAAATATAGATAAGAGCAGCACAATGGAAGGTGCGGATAATAATTTCCAAGGATTTAATGAGGAGGGAGGGGGGGATACCAACCTCCCCCGATTAGCAAGACTAGAGGAAAAAATTGAAAAAAATGACCGAACATTGGGAGAGTAGGTTCGGTAAAATGGCAGAGATTGCGCAGAGAGTTGACAAATTGGAAGAATAAGAGAAGGTGAACAAAAACCTAACTAAATCAATAGAAGAATTAAAAAGACAGTTAAATGAAGTAAAAGATGAGAATGAGGAATTAAAGAAGAACAAAGAGAATAAAGAGTCCTTAGCAAAAGAAGGACAGGGTTGGAAAAAAAATCCAAGAGAACAGTAAAGTTGCATTTACTGACATAATTAAAGAGCAAATGAAAGAACAAACTGAAGACTCAGTTATTAAAGTGATGAGACAGAAGGAGAATATAGTAAGAGACTTAGCAGATGAAAAGAAATGTATAATTATATTAGGAATGGAAGAGAAGTATGATCTTAATAGAACCACAAGAATCAAAGAGGAAAAAGAAAAAGTAAGCAGTTTACTAGAATTAGTTCAGGACAATGAACCTAAAATCATGAAACAAATTGAAGAAATATATAGATTCGGAAAGTATAGTACAGATAAGACCAGACCAATTAAGATTTAATTCAGGTCACAAACGACAGAAGAGAATATCTTAGGAAAAACAGGGAAACTAGCAGCAAGTGAACAATATAAAAAGGTATGGATAAAAAGAGAAATGAATAAAGAGGAAAGAGAGGAAAAAATGAAAAGACAAGAAGCTAAGGAAAAAAACGAGAACAGAACAGAGTTAGAAAAAGAGAAATTCTATTGGAGAGTAGTGAATATGAAAGGAAATTCGACATACTAGAGAAAAACAAAAGGGAAACAGAAAATACAATGGAAGTAGCAGAAAATTAAAAGTGTCTTACACAAGTATAGATGGATTAATAACAGGATTGAATGAGCTGAATGATTATCTGAAGGAAAAAGAACCGGATATAATGGGAATTATAGAAACAAAATTAAAAGGTCCACTACCACCCAACAGTGTAAGACATAATGCATATAATTATTGGATTAGAAACAGAGAAACAAAACAAGGGGGTGGAGTTATGTTCCTGACTAAGAAGGATATAAACGTGAGGTGTGTCACATATGGAAAGAATACAGTAGAGATGATTATGATCGAAGTGGATGACAGAGATAAGAAGAGCAGAAAGTTCGTGATAAATTATGTGCCTCCAAAAACAGCCTCGTGGGAAGAGAGTGAACATAAAAGTATGTTAGAAGACACAAGGATAACATTGAATAAGATAATGGAAGATGGAGGAAGAATAGTTATGATGGGCGACTTTAATTGCAAAGAAGTCTGCTGGGAAGAGATGACAGTTAAGGTTGGAGACGACTCATGGGGAAATGTTCTACTCGAGATGATTATTGACCATATAATGACACAATGGATACAAGAGAACACTAGGTATAGAAATGAAGAAGAACCATCGAGACTAGACCTAATAATCACATCTGAACCTAAAATTGTGGAAAAGATTGAATATAAGACACCAATAAGTAAAAGTGACCACATATTGATTGAACTGGAACTAAATGAGGAGAAATACATGAAAAGAAATGAACAATATAGAAAAGGAAGAATGATGCATGAATTTTTTTTTTTTTTATAAAATAAGAGAATTCTTACAAAAAGAAAACTGGGAAAGAATATACAAAGAAGAAATAACAGTGGAAGAGAAATGGAATATTTTGACAAAAATTTATAAAAAAAAAAATAAAAAAAAAGGAGTGGAAAAGTATGTCCCAAGACAAAAACAAGAAAAAGAATATGTAAAGTGCTGGTACAACAAAAGTTGTAGGAAGTTAAAAGACAAAAGAGATAAAGCTTGGACCAAATGGAAGACAAAAGACAAAAGACCTGAAAAAGGGAAAATATATACTTGTTATAGAAATGAATATGTACAAGTGTGCAAAGAGGAAAAGAGAAAATATGAAAAAGATGTCATAGAAAAATGTAAAGATCAACCAAAACTATTTTAAAGATTTGTAAAAAAAAAAAAAAAAAAAAAAAAAAAACCTGAAAAACAAACAAGATTTAGAGAAATTAAGACAAGGAGTTGAATACACAGAGGAAATAGAAATGACAGAAATTATGAACAAGCATTTTATATCAGTGTTTACAAGGGAGAACATACAACCTGGGGAGATCGAATGGAAAGAGAAAGTAACAAAGAATGAATTAATGAAACACTTGAGTAATCTTGATGTCAGAAAATCGCATGAGCCAGATGAAATAGCAAACTGGATTGTGAAAGAATCCAGGAATGAACTGGCAGACAAAATACATAGCATAATAAACAGTTCCTTGAAAGAAGGAAAAGTTCCAAAAGATTGGAAAAAAGCAAATATAGTACCTATATATAAAGAAGACCCTACCAACTATAGACCAGTCTCTCTAACAAGTACAATAGCAAAAATTTGTGAAAGAATTGTCAAAAGTAGATGGGTAAAATATTTAGAAAAAAAAACAACAACAACGTGCTAAATCCAAGGCAATTTGGATTCAGACAAGGACGATCATGCGTCACCAATTTAATATGTTTCTATTAAAGGCATTTCTAGACCTAAAAAAAGCTTTTGACAAAGTACCACATAAGAAGTTGCTTAAGAAATTAGAAACTGAAGGAGCAATACAGGGCAAACTGCTTAAATGGATGGAAGACTTTTTGCAAGAAAGAAAAATGAGAGTAGTGATAAGAGACAAACACTCAAATTGGGATGAAGTAATAAGTGGTCTTCCACAAAGAACAATTCTGGCCCCAATAATGTTTGCTATATATATTAATGATATGGATGAAGAAATTGAAAGTTATATGAGCTTCTTTGCAGATGATGCAAAACTATTCAAAAAGTGAACACGGAAGAAGATTGTGAATCACTACAGAGAGATCTAAATAAAGTATGGGAATGGAGTAGGAAATGGGAGATGGAGTTCAACACTAAAAACTGTAGTATAATGGAATTTGGAAAAAGCAAAAATAGAATAATAGGATCATATAAATTGGGAGAAGAAGGAATAAAAAAAGTTGAAAATGAGAAGGACCTGGGAGTCATTCAAATGATAATATGTCACCTGAGAAACATATAAATAAGATTTTTGGAGAAACTTATAATCTAATAAGAACAATCAAAGTGGCATTTACATACCTGGATGAAGAAATGGTGAAGAAAATACTAATCACTCTGATAAGACCAAGATTGGAATATGCAGCAACGATGTGGTCACCAAGTACAAAAAATGTATAAAAAAAATTGAAAGAATACAAAGAGCAATTACAAAATTGGCACCAACACTCTCAAAACTATCATATGAAGAGAGACTAACAAAACTTGAGCTACAGACACTAGAGCAAAGAAGAGAGAGAGGAGATTTGATAGCTATTTACAGAATCATGAAAGGCATAGAAATTATTGATAGAGAGGATCTAATAAAATGGAATGATAGAAATACAAGAGGACACGGAAAGAAAATCAAGAAAGACAGCTATAGAAGAGATCTGAAAAAGAACAGCTTTCCTCACAGAGTAATAGACAGTTGGAACAAGTTAGTTGAGAAAGTGGTGAGTACAAAAACAATACATGAATTTAAAAATAGTTTAGATGAGACATGAAGACGGGACACACGAGCATAGCTCCCCTTCCCGTAAACCACAACTAGGTAAATATATAGACGCACAAACACACACACACACACACACACACACACACACATATATATATATATATATATATATATATATATATATATATATCCATGCAAAGAAATCATAAAACACACATGATAAACTATTTTTGCAGAAACCACAGGAAATTGAAAAAACGGATACCGAGCGTTTTTGTCCATCAATAGACGAAGTACCACAACATTGAAAACCATGCATGAACCCAACCGTTCAATGCTTCAGCTTCTTGTTCCTACGGAACTCATTCATGAAGTTTTAAAACTCGTACACAATTTACCCATCGCACCCTCCCCCGCCTCCCAGGAAAGGACAAATGCTTGCAGTACTTATTTAACAATGAAGAAATATATACACGTTTACATTGACGCTTGTCATTCATGCGCTTCATGCGGTCATGTTCCCATGTTAAATTATCGTGCCTATTGCAAAACTTTCGACACAGGAACTATTGATGTTCTTAAGTTACCACTCACACCCAGCGGAAACCAATACCTTCTTGTTTGTGTAGAACATTTTTTTCCGATTCTGCATTCTTTCACCCTTACCAGACAAGACAGCACAACACGTTGCACAAACGATTGTTGACAAACTCATATGCCCCTACACTACACCCAAAACACTCATTTCAGACAACGGAACAGAGTTCAACAATGAAATTCTCACAAACATTTGTAAACACTTTAACATCACGAAATGCAACACTACTCCTTATCACCCTAGCTCTAACGGTTTAGTCGAGAGACAGAACCGCAAAATCCTAAATGTTCTCCGACATCTTGCCTCTGACATACATTCTTCTTGGGATGAACATGTACCAATGATCCAAAATTGCATTAACAGTGCCATTACCAGGTCAATATCGGAGTCACTACATTTTGTCTTCTTTGGCTCGGACAAAAAGCTCCCATATGATCTTACGTCAGATTTACCTCCATTTACAATTTCGACGATTATGTCAAAGTAAAAGTACAAAATTTCAACACCCTCTTGAAGAGAATTCACAATACCCTTATTCTCTCCAAAGACAATATGGCACGACTTCAAAATACAAGAGCGAGAGATTGCATAGTTGAAATTAGAGACATTGTGTACACCCTCAACCACACACATCAAAACTGTCTCCTAAGTTCACGGGACCCTTTCGCGTTATTGGCCTAGTAGCAAACAAAGTCAAAGCACTTAGTTTGCAGAATTTAACAGAGACCTATACAAAGATAATATCAAAGTAGTACCTCGAGGCTTAGACCTCCAGCATATCCTATTTCCGTCTCCAACAACCACTCAATCACAAGATTTTCCAATCTACTCTCCACCAACTCCACCTACTACTCTTCCTAGATACAGCTTACGCAAAAAAGCCACTATATAAGATCATATTTTCTAGGTGAATGGAATTGTATCTACTTTCCACGTGTCCTTATATTTAAGTAAATATTATTGAATCATCTACGAGCAATTCGCTGAGGACAGCGACTGATAGCCGGACCGAGCGCTGTTGGAAGAATATATATTATAATACGTCACAACTACACGTCTGAGGAGTGAGGACGTCACACTACGAGTAGATATCAAGCATACGACATCGCGTACGTCGCAGCAGCAGCACTAAACGCCTGTTGAGTGTCAGGTCTAATCAGAACCTGACCTTAGTCCCACTTACCAATGGAATTAGGCCGACCTGACCTTGCCCTCATAGAACAACTGGTCCGCTCAAGAGACGACCATTGAGAAGCGTATGTCCACAGAAGGAATTATTCTTGTATTTTATTTTTCAACATGTATGATCAAAATACTCATTGTCCTTCTATGTATCATAATTGTATATATTTTGTTTAATACTGAGTATATCACTCATCCTTGTAAGTGCCTACTTCTGTCACATTGTAAATATTACTGTACGAAAAAAAAATGATGTAGTGAAAACTGTCACAGCCTTCGTGGTCCATTGCCTTGCTTCTTAGCAGAGACCGCGACTAGCTCTGCACAAGACAACTGGCTGCGATTTACTAGAATAAAACCATAGAACTAAACGGCCTTTACTTGCTCCGCTACTCACATCACCTCCAAAAGTGTGGATCCAACCTTACACACACACACACACACACACACACACACACACACACACACACACACACACACACACACACACACACATATATATATATATATATATATATATATGTGTGTGTGTGTGTGTGTGTGTGTGTGTGTGTGTGTGTGTGTGTGTGTATACATATAAATATAAATATATATATATATATATATATATGTGTGTGTGTGTGTGTGTGTGTCTATATATAAATTTCTATATATATATATATATATATATATATATATATATATGTGTGTGTGTGTGTGTGTGTGTGTGTGTGTGTGTGTGTGTGTGTGTGTGTGACCTTGTTTGCATCCCCCTTGATCCACTTGAACACCCCACACTCTGCGTCTTTCCAAAGTGTGTAGGTTAAGGTGCCTAAGCCTCCCTTCGTAAGGTAAATTTCTGTGCCCATGTATAATTTTGGTCATTCTCCTCTGTACTAATTCTAGTGAATTGACGTCCATTCTACAAAACGGAGACCAAAACTGTACCGCATAATCAAGGATAGGTCTAACGCTAGAGTTTGATAATTACATCTGCACTTCTATTCGTAACCGTCCTAGCAATTAAATCTAATGCTCTGTTAGCTTTATTCCTGGCGCTAATGCACCGTTTCCTGAATTTAAGGTCAGGACTCACCAAAACTCCCAAGTCTCTCTCGCATTCAGTTCTCTAAAAACATATTATCTGAGGTATATCTATTTTCGGGGTCGTGTAGCCCTACGTTTAACACGCTGCACTTTGAGATATTGAAGTCCGTTTGCCATTTCACGGACCATGTGAACAATTTGTTAAGATCATCCTGAAGAATCTCGGCGTCGTTTCCTGACCTAATTTGGCATCCTATTTTAGTGTCGTCCGAAAACTTACTAATATCACTATCAATCCCACTGTCCAAGTCGTTTATGTACATAATGAACAACAAGGGACCCAAACCCGAGCTCTGGGGAACTCCACTAAAAACACTCCATTTGAATTTTACACCATTTATGGTGACCCACTGTTTTCTGTCACTGATCCATGTTCTAATCCATTCTAACACTTTTCCTCCTATGCCATGGGCTTTGATTTCATTTAGTAGTCTCTGGTGGGGCACCTTATCGAACAAAATCGTAACTATCATTGTTATCTGACGCCTTGTATACGTTAGTGTAAAAATATAAAGATTAGTCACACATGACTAACCCTTGGAGAAACCATGCTGTGAGTCACAAATCAAATTCTCTCTCGATCTTGAGTCTATTAACTATTATTGATTCAAGCATTTCACTTATAATTGGTGTCAGATTGATTGGCTTGTAGTTGCATATAATCGATTTATCTTCCTTTTTGAAAACAGGAACAACGTTTGCCTGCCCCCAAGCAATAGGCACAAAACCAGTGTCTACCGACTTGTTAAATATTTCTGTTAACTGGTCGCAGATTTCAAATTTACACTCTTTAAGCACTCTCGGAAAAATTTCGTCTGGACCCGGGGATTTTGTAGCTTTAAGTCTCTCAATCTATTTGACTACTTCTACCTTGATAGTCTACTTTCTTCATCCCCACTGAAAATCGGATCGCAGTCAGGTACCTTATCTAACCTCTCCTTAGTAAACACCGAGAGAAAATACTTGTTAAACTCCCCACTCATTTTTCTTCGATTCTATCATAGCATTTTCGTCGTTTTTAATTGGACCTATCCTTTCCTTATTTTTTGTTCTGTAGAGATAAAAGAAGGCCTTGGGGTTGGATCTCGCTTGTTTGGCAACCTTAATTTCATAGGTTTCGCTGTGCTCGTATTCTTTTTAACCAGTCTTGCCATATCTTTATATTTGGATGTAAGGTGTGTTTCCCCTTTTTCATTTTTACGTAAAGTCATCTTTTCATTCCGATCTCTTCCGTACTGACTTGAGGAATAGAATTATTTTGTGCATTTATAATCAAACCAGTTAGGTTAAGTTCTCTACTCATAAAAGAATGATGATACTTTGCACTACTGCTGTCCCTCCTTTCTGCTGTTTCCTTGAACTTGTTCTTTATCATTTTTATGACCACCTTTTCCTAACCCCCTTGTGGTGGGAAGAAAAATAACTCTGCCACCGTGATCTCTTGCGTGTCGTAAAAAGCGACTAAATGGGATGTAGTGGTAGTGCTAGGAATCCTCCAACTAGGATTTATCTCCTACGTAAACTCAAGGTATAAGAGGGTCTGGGAGGATTCCAATCAGAACCCTAGTATCTAGGTCACTATATGCACATGAATATGATACAGATGAGAGTAAAAGTGAAGAGATTGGTGCTGCTATGTTTATGAGAAGAAAGATGGATGTGAGCGTTGAGTGAAACTAAATAAGGATGAGTGAGTTTGAGTTTGAAAATATGGTGGGAAGGATGCCAAGGGTGACGAGGAGGTAAGGGAGGGAATGAGTGGCATAACTGGTAAGTGATGAGATAGGTAAGTGCATGGGAAGTGGAACGACAGTGGAGTGGGGGAAGTGTCTTTGGAGATTGGGCAAAAGTGAAAATGGGATGGAACACATGGTTCATGAATGATATGGTCCAAGTAGCGAGAAAAATCAGGAGTTTGTTTCAAGTATGTAGAGAATTTTGTAGTGGTGTTGGGGGATCTCAAGTTGATGGGTCCATATAGTAGAGAGGCACGGGATGTCAGGAAAAATTATAGTGGAGAGATGTTTTTTTTAAAGATATTTTTAGAAACAGTTCATGCTCACACAGTGTTTAAGAACACAAACAAGTATAAGTATACATAAGAAAGGGTGGTGAAGGGCACAGTGTTTGAGAAGGCATTAATTCAAGTGGTACCCAAAGGGCATTATGTGGCAAGACTACGTAACAGACAACGAAGTCTTGGAACGAACATCCCTAGTGTTGAGGATGTTACTGACCAGACAACTGAGCTGGACAGGACACCTGCCACGAATGGAGAGTAAGCGAATGCCCAGAGCCGTGTTCTGTGGAGAGCTGTGCCAGGGCAAAAGTGACAGAGAAGCCCCTCGAAAACGCTTTAAAGATCAGCTCAAAGATCGGCTCGGGGTAGCCAAGATCCCAGAAACTGACTGGCAAAACATCGCCAGTGACAGACAGCTGGAGGGCAACCACATAACAAGGTCTGAAGACCTTCGAAGCAGAGAGGAGAGAGGCTGCCGAGGAATAGCGCAGGTGGAGGAAGGCGTCAAATACCCAGAGTCCCTCAGCCCAAGAATTTCCGTGCCCAGCCTGTAGCAGAGTGTGCCGATCACGAATTGAAATGCACAATCACCAACGAGCCTGGCACCAATAAATTTCTTCTCAAATGATTCTCAGATCCGAGGAACCAGTCATCATCAATAGACTAAGATGGTACCCAAAAGGAGGACTGGAAGAGTTTTGGGTGGATATGTTTTCAAGGGAGATAGCAGGTGATTACAAAGGATTACAAAGGCGGAGATGCCGACAGGAGGCCTTTTGGTCCATATCTAGGTCGGATGCGAAAAAAATCATAATAATAATAGAATAATAAATAAAAACTATAATAATGTAAATAACAAATAAAATACACAAATAAATGCATAGGTATAGTTAAATAATAAACAAACAGGTAAATAGTAAATAATAATAATAAATTGACATATAACTAATAATAAATGAGAATCAGACAGACAAATGATAACAAAACAAAAACAAATAATATAAAATAAATTATAATCTTACAGCATCTTGCTTAGGTGTTTATCTAAATGATTCTTAAAGTTTCGAACTGAACTACATTGCACTACCTGTGCAGGAAGTTTATTCCATTCATTAACTACACGGTTGGCAAAGTTGTTTCTACCTACTTCTAAATTGGATCTATTTCCGGACAGTTTGAGACCATTGTTTCTTGTCTGATTCTCATTCAATGTGAAAATTTTGTCATTAAAAGTGATGGCTAGCCTTGCATTAAGCATTCTCCCATAGGTACTTTCCATATACCTTACTATAGATTCATGTTCCTTAGAAAGGAAATCTATGACTTGGCTGTATGCAGACATATTAGCTAGATCGCGATTTCGGGTCCCAGACCCCTACTCAGCAGCTACTGGGATGCACCATCTTATAGGATAAGAATTAATCCTTATAGGATTATTACCTGGTAGAAGGAAAATCGAGAGTGGAAGAAAAGTGGAGGAGCAGGAAAAGAGGGAAGTAGAAGTGTTGAGGGTGAACAAATAAAATGAGAGGTGGGAAGATAAACAGTACCAGGACCTCAGGGAAGTATGGGGGTCAGTGACAGATAAGAGAAATGGAAGTAGAAGATTGGGTACATTCCAAGGAGGAAGTGATAAAGTGCACAAAGATGGTATATGGGATGAGGTGGGCAGAAAGGCAGCGAATGGTGGGGTGAATGATAGGAGGGAGAAAAAGCGAGCTTATGAGGACTGATTGGAAAGTAGAACTAGGGAGGCAAAACGCGAGGTGAGGGAGGCAAAAAGGAGAGCAGAGGTAAAGTGGAACAAGATTTTGAGAAATTTATAAAAATAAATTAAAGGAAAAGACTGAGGAGGTGAATCAAGTAGAAAGGAAAAATACTGTAAGTGATGCAGATGTACAATTGTTAATGGAAATGAAGGCAGTAAGGGGAAGGTGGGTGGGTGAAGTATTTCAAGGATTTGTTGAATATATACAAGGTTTTGGAGGGGATTTTGGCAGTGAGAGATGCCAGGAAAATGACTGTGACGGAAGATGAGAATTAAAGAGGATTGAAAGTGATGAAAGCTGGCAAAACACACGTGTTAGGTAGGTCCTACGTGGAGTGTCTGGCGTAGGAAGGGAAAATTATGGTGAGGTTCAATAAGTCTACGGGAGAGAAATGTGCCTGAGGACTGGAGGAGTATTACTATATAAAAGAAAAGGGGGGAAATGTGGATATCGTAGCTTTCGAGGGATCAGTCTTTTAAACAAAGTTGGAAATGTTTAAGACCGTTACCTAAAAGGATTGGGAGAAAAACAGTGAGAGTAAATGGGGAAGAATATTACGGGTTTAGAAAGGGAGGAGGCTGCGTAAATAAAAATTTCGTAATAAGGCATGCAAGTGAAAAGTCTTTGACAGAAGGTAAGGATGTCTTAGGCTCTTACGAATTTGGAGAAGAGATATGACAGTTTCGATAGGAAACTGAAGGATGTGTTGCATAGGGAGAGATGAGATAGATTCAAAAACATTTATGTGACTAGTAGATCTTGTGTTACGGCAGGGAATGATGAGAGTAAATGGTTTGAAGTGAAGGTGGGCTGCGCCAGGGTTGTATGTCACTTTGATTGTTAAATGTGCACATGAATGAGGTAGTACGGATGGCAAACGCTAGGGTGATGTACAGGGGCTTGCAGCTGGTGAGATAGAAAATGGGAGGTGAACCAATTGCTGTTTCCCGTTGACACTATGTTTGTAGCCGGGCGAGAGGAGAGTTTGAAGCAAACTTGGCTTCAATGTATTTCTTCCGAGTTAATCAAGTGTACCACAATATCATGCTCACCATGTGACATGCTGTTCGACATTTTTTTTTTTTTTCTCTATCTCGCTACACTATAACATTCAAGCTTAGACAGAAGTACCCATTCCCCACTTTGGGGAACTAGCTGAATGAGGCACTGGTGAGATGAGGTCTTTGTGGGTAGAGAGATTACTATAAGGAAACTGGTATGTTATAACACATTTGTAAATGTTCACTTTAAACCCACTATCGGAGAAATAATATCGGAAGTACAGGAAAAACTGTATATTTCGACTATTATCTGTAGTCCTCTTCTGCTGAAGAGGACTACAGATAGTAGTAGAAATATACAGTTTTTCCTGTACTTCCGATATTATTTCTCCGATAGTGGGTTTAAAGTGAACAGATTACTATAAATTGTGCATTTGCCAAATCTGTCACCAAATGATTTCACTGGGCTGTGGAAAATCCCTTCGGGACTGAGAAATATATGAAATTCCCCAGTTCACCTAAGAATGAGTACAGTCACTAAACTGTGATTCAAGTCTGATCCACCTAAATGACATGAAAGCCAACAATCTTTGAATACATACCAAGTTCAAACATTGTTTCACTTATCAAGAAACAAGTTATATCGCTTAACACTTTGGGTCACCAATGCGCTGAATAAAATTGCCTCTCATGTCTGAGGTCCAAGGGTCAACCCATTTGATGCGTGCCATGTTCTCAGGGGAAGCATGCCACCCCCTCTTTATTTTCTAGCCAATCACATCTTCCTCTCACCAGGTGTAAATATAATTCAGCCAATGCACGTACTTCAAGAGCAATGGTGCATGGTCAAAGAAGGAGAGGGGGACGCTGTTTTGCCTGTGGTCGCTCTGGAGGCTGTACCTGGCACTCTATTGAATTTGTTCTGCCTAGCAGTGATTATTCTGTTTAAGTGGGTTACCAGCAGTGGAATCGTCAAAGCAATCGCCAGTCCTTCACTACTATGACGCAATTTACAGATGTTCTAGCTGACACCACCAATCAGCCATACTAAGTCCACTGTTGAACAAAGGCTTCTTCCACAGCATTCCATCACTCGCACGACTGTGCCAACCTCTCCCACGTCACCCCGGCAAACTTCTCTATATCATCTCTCCACCTTCTGTCTGGTCTCCCTCTTCCACGCTCCCCATCTCACGAAGTCCACTCAGTAACACCTTGCTTCATCGCTCACCATTGGTTCGTGCAAACTTACCTGCCCAATTCCACTCACTCTCTTTTACCGCCTCGACAATATCCTTCACTCCAGCCTGATCTCTCTCACCTCTCTCTTTTTCAGTCTCTCAGCGTTACTCTCACCATTGATATCTTTCAATGGGAGATATCAATGCTTGTCATGTCTTTGCATGATTATGAAAATAATATTATAATTCACTTTATACTTTGTTATAAGTAGAATGGAAACAAACGTACCGAATGTAGAAAAGTACGTTTCGAACGTCTCGTCAGACCGCAGACGTTTCTGATAAGTTCGTTTTATACGTATAGACTAACCACCCGTATGATTCATCTAGTGGTGTGAGACCGGAGGAAGTAGAAGTGACGTTCTAAACCAGGGGTTCTTAACCTTTTTTCTCCAATTCCCCACTTTTTAGTAAGCCAACTCTCTATTTCCCACCACAGCATTTGGATGTAATGTATTAAATTTTAAAGCACTATCGATTTTTTGTGGCTGGAAACAAATTCACGAAATGTGACAAGAAGAAGACACCAGAAACAAACAAAAAGAAACAAAAACACATCGATAAAAAAAAAAGACAGTGGTTCTTCTGTCCGACCGGTCATTCCCCACTTGGCAACTCCGCCATTCCCCACCAGTGGGGAATTCCCCACAGGTTAAGAACCAGTTCTAAACGAACATTGATTTGAATGTGTGAAAGGATTCGAACGTCCCTAACGAATTCCTTAAGTGACGTCATACCCACGCGAATATATAAATCGCTCCTAGGAGTACGCAGGGTCAGAATGAAGCGGTAAAGTGAAGTAGAAAGGGGTGCAGATGAAGAACAGAATCATCCCGTTCTCCTGATGTTAGTTCCTGGCCAACCTTTGACGACGTCCCTGCTAAATAGAATAATCTGGTTTTCCTGATGTTGGTTCCCGCCCAACTTTTGACGACGTCCCTACTGAATAAAATCACACTGTTCCCCTGATGTTGGTTCCTAATCAACTTCCAACGACGTCCCAAACTGGATAAAATCTACCGGTTCTCCTGATGTTGGTTCCTGGCCAACCTTTGACGACGTCCCTGCGGAATAGAATCACACTGTTCCCCTGATGTTGGTTCCTGATCAACTTCCAACGACGTCCCAAACTGGATAAAATCTACCGGCTCCCCTGAAGTTGGTTCTTTGTTGACCTCTCATCATCTCGACGAAAGACTAGGAAAGTGGTTGTAATTTCACAACCACCACCAGTAACCAGCAGGGCCCCGACAAGGGTAAAGGCCGCACCAGGGCGAGTCGAAAAGTGCCCTGTTTCTTGTCTGATTCTCATTCAATGTGAAAATTTTGTCACTTTTGATGCTGTCAACTCCCTTTAGAATTTTAAAGACCTGTATCAAGTCACCTCTCAGTCTACGCTTTTTTAGGGAAAACAGATTCATATGTTTTAGTCGATTTTCGTATGATTTATTTTTGATATTTGGAATCAGTTTTGTGGCTCGCCGTTGCACTTTTTCCAGTCTGTCAATGTCTTTAATGAGATTCGGTGACCATACGGAAACAGCATATTCCAAATGTGGACGAACTAACGATTTATATAGCTTGTTAATGAGTGATGGACTTTTGAAGTCAAAAGATCGCGCAATCAGTCCTAGAATCTTATTTGCTTTCTCAGAGGCTGAAAAACACTGCTTGGATGATTTGAGATCGTTACTGATAATTACGCTGAGATCTTTTTCACTATTCACTTTTGTTAACGAATTCCCAAATAACTTGTAATCGTACTTACTGTTATTTCTACCTATGTGCATTACCTTGCATTTACTCGTGTTAAATTTCATTAGCCACTTTTCAGGCCATTGCTGTAATTTATCCAAATCTTCTTGAATATCTAACTGATTTAAGTGATCATTTGCTATTCCGCACAGTTTTGTATCATCAGCAAATTTGGAAACAGATTTTAGTCCATGGTCTATATCATTTATATATACTATGAATAGAAGTGGCCCAAGAACGGAACCCTGAGGAACTCCACTTGTAACCTTTCTCCATCTAGAAGTTTTCCATTTAAAACAACTCTCTTTTTTCGATCATTTAACCAATTACTAGTCCAACTTAATAGGCTACCACTTATTCCGTGTGAAGCTAATTTAGTAAATAGTCTTTCGTGGGGGACGGTATCAAAAGCTTTTGCAAAGTCTAGGTATATTAAATCTATATTGTTTCTTTTGTCATAACTCGAGATAACTGTGTTGTAGACTTCGAGTAAGTTCGTCACGCAAGAACGTTTCCGTCTGAAACCATGCTGGCTATCATTTATCAAACGGTTACTTTCTAAATGATGTTCGATAGCATCTCTGATGATCGTTTCCATTATTTTTCTTACGGAAGTCAAACTTATAGGTCTATAGTTATTTGGTTTCTTTTTGTCACCTTTTTTGAATATGGGAGTAACGTTAGCTAGCTTCCATTCTCTTGGGACATCTCCGGATATGATGGATTTCTTGAAAATAATTTCTAATGGAACAACAATCTCATTTTTCATTTCCTTTAAGATTCTTGGATGCCAACCGTCAGGCCCTGGTGTTTTATTAACTTTGAGTTTCTCTATACACCTTTTGATTTTTTCTTTTGTTATATTTACCGTAGTAAGTTTACCCTAGACTTTTCACAGGTTTCAGTTTGGAATTCACTTTGAGGTGTTTCGTTTACGAATACCGAGCTAAAATAATTGTTTAAAATATTACACATTCCTTCATTTGAATATTCAAGTTGACCTTCATCAGATAATACTGGACCAATGTGATTCCTAACAACCTTTTCATCTTTAATGTAACCGTAGAATTCTTTAGGATTCCCTTTGGATTTATCAGCGATATTCATTTCGTATTGTCGTTTTCTTTTTTTAGTCTTTTTTAAATCTCTCTGTATTGATACATAATTTTCATAGTCATTAGATGCACCCGAGCACTTACCTGTATATTTCTTATAAGCCTGTCTCTTTTTTAGCAATACTTTTTTCAGTTTTTCTTTGTCGAGCCACTTTGGGCGAGCCTGATTTGGGGGACGTCTGTCCTTAAAAGGAATGTAAGTATGAATCATCTTAGTGAGCGTATTTTGAAATATTTCCCACATTTGATCTACAGGTCTTTCGCTTAATTTTGCCTCCCAATCTGTAAGCTGAAGCTCCTGACGTAGTCCTATGAACTGAGTTTTACTGAAATCGGGTATTTTAGAAACACAAGTATCTAATCTAAAAAAAATTCGGAGTTTGAATCTAAGTTGTGACCGCTATTTGCAACAGTTTCACCGACTTCTACATCAGTCATCATGCTTTCGCGGCTAGTGATCATCCATTGATTGCATTATAAAAACATGAGCTCTCATCCAGAAGGGTAGTAGCTGTCCATCACGAGTCCAACACGTGGTCCAAGACGCAACACCTCTTCCTCCAGGCACTCATAGTCGCATACTCACGTATCACATCCCCATGCAAGTGTACAGCTGCCTCCATTTATAAGCACTACCGAACCTCAGTACTACAGTAAGCGGTGTCTTCTGCATATTTTTCAAAGTGTATTTCTTTCAATGGAATTTTTACGATTTAGTCACGAAATTCTCGCACATGATTTATGACACACAAAGATATGAGCCTCATATGCCACTGTAGTACTTATGAGTGAGAGCAATTGTATAGCATTACTTGTATGCCCATGCCCGCAGCATTACAGCATAAATCTATGCTACAGAATCTCATCTTCATTCATGTTTCCACAGAATTCTACTTGGGACGCCAAATAAATGTAATATGAATTATATCATTTGTGATGTGACATGGTTTAACGTTACAAACTCCCCCTATCGGAAGGCTAGGACGGTGCCCCTCACAGAGGACTTTGTAGTGTGGAATTTAATGAACCATGCCCTTGGTTCAACTTTGCCGGTGGCAGGATTCGAACCGCCATCCCCTCGACCTTCTCCGCAAGTAACGATGCCCTAACCCGCTCGGTAAACGAGCTTCCCATTTTGTAATATAAATAAATAAATTAATAAATTGACAAATAAAATAGATCTATGTAAAGTACTGTATCACGGATCAACGGAACAGAATTACAAAAGACGAAGACGAAGGAGACTAAAAAGAACAAGAATGATGGAGAAGCTGAGGGAGAAGATGACAAAGAAAACGGAAAAGACGAAGACGACGTATAGTACTGGAAAATTGGAGAAAAGTACGAAGAAGAAGACGACAAGGAGGGCAAAGACGAAAACGAAAAAAAAAAAAAAATCTAAAAATAAAGCAGCTAGATGAGCACGATAAGAAGAGGCAGAAACGAGAGAACTAGAAAAAGAAAAGAAAAAAAAAGAGAAAAGAAAAGAAAAGAAAAAGGAGACATTCTAAGCCTTGATCTTCCCCTAATCCTCCACGGTTCGTCCTCAACCTCAGTCTTGTATACTGATAATAAAGTAGGGTTTTTAGTAACAGAGGGTTATAAATGGTAAATGTTCAGTCTATTTTCTCCTTCCTTCTGATTTGATTAGAACCTGGCTAAATTAAATCACCAACTCTAAAGGAATAACGTGATACTGCCTCTCTAATGTTAGCCTCCGGACGATCTTGTAGGCTTTGTGCTGGGTAAGACCACACTATTTTACTCAGCTAAAGATTAGCCCCAACACAGTAATTAAACCGACTAGCTGAGAGGCTGTTTGGACAATGAGATGACCAAGACCTTCAGCGCGACTTGACCTTAACCTGCGTGAACGTCTTTCAGACTGACTGCCAGTCTTAACAATCCTACTAGTTCCTCCTATTCCTGCTGGTTTCCTTTCATTTCCTACTCCTGGCCTATTTCATCTCCTCCATCCCTTCATTATCTTCTCCTACTCTCTTTCAACCTTCTTTCTCTTGGTGGTCTTCTCTTTCCCTTTATCGTCCTCATTCGCCACCTACTCCATTTTCTCCTACTGCTCTTCTCATCTTTTTCCTCCTCATCCTCTTCATTCTGCTGCTCTATTCTTTTTTTCTTTTCATCCTACCTTATTCCAAATAATCCTCCTCATCCTCCCCCTACTACTCTTTCCTTCTCCCCTCTTCTATTTTTCCTTCTCCTCTTCATCATAATCCTCCATAACCGATGCGGAAGGGATTGATCAAAGGGTGGGTAAACTACGGTCCCCCAAGATCAAGTCATATACTCACGCTATAATAAAATATTGATTAATGATTTTTTTTTTTTTCAACTGATATTACGGGTAACACCTGATCTATGGGTTAAAAATGTTTGCCCAAGAGCACGACCCAAACCAAATAGCATACAGTGGAGACTTGGTATACTTATAGTGCACTGAAAATCAAAGGCGTCTAGTTTTACCAAAATATGTCAGAACTTGTCAAAGTCAATGATGGCTAAATAAATTACACAATTCTTTTTATTCATTTATTGCATCTTGAAATTAGTGATCGTATCCCCAAGGCTCTGCATCAGCCATTCTCGTAAAACCTACCCGTGCCGCCATCTGCTTCGCAGTGACGTCAAAGATTATGTTCATTCATCATGCAACGTCATTGTGTTTCATGAATAGTGATCGTGTCGAGTGCCGCAGGCTATTTGATATAACATTTGAGGAATTATGAAAATGAAGAAAGAACTATATACGATTGGGAAGAAAAGAATAAAAGAAAAGAGGTGGAGAATAATAAAATATGAATAATATATAGAACTCAGAAAGGCAGGAGAAGAAAGATTATGATATCCGCCCAGCAACAATTATGTTATTCATCTACAGAACAAACATAAGGAGCTAAGTGAAGGGGCTGGAGATTCTCTTACAATGTTACTAAATGGCCTTTTGCAAAAGAAATAAGGGATATTGTTTGGAATAAAAACGGAAATAATAAGTGAATAACAAAGAAATTACATAAAATAGATATAAGAAAAGGGAAAAAAAGACAGAAGATAGGGTGTACAGTGTATGGATAATTAAAAAAAATTGCTGCAATGGATTGGTATGCTCTTACCGATACTTCTAGTGAAGCTTTCATTTTATACAGTGTGTAAACAATCTAAAATAATGTATTCAACTTGTATAAAGAATAATTTTCTTTATTTTGTAGTAGCAAATCACCATAATTATTTTTTTACTGGCATACTTGTACCGAAATAAAAAAAAATATCTGTATAACCTTGTAGAAATCATTGTTTACAAAATATTTATGACATCCAGGAGGCGTGGAAGAAATTATTGTTTACAAAACATTTATAGCATCCAGGAAGCGTAGTGTGAACGTGCTGCAGAACAGTATCTTGTGAAAGAATACATTGCAAAAATATTCAATTATGCACGTACCCTTGCATTATTGTGTGCCCAAAAAACAGTATTGCAGAACCAACATGCATACAGGTAAGCGCCAATAGAAAACTTCTTCGAAGAGATATTTCAGTTAATATTGTGGCAAAATTGCATGTATGAATGTTGCATAGTGTGCCTGGATGGTTGGTATGCGTGTGAGTGATGCGTGGTTCGGAGAGTTAGCGAGGGTATGCATGGGGGGACGCCAGGGGGGGTCCCGGCGTCGCTCGCCATGCCCCGGATAGAGAGAGTAAGCCTAGCATTGGTGTTGAACACACGTGTAAAATCCTCATGTTCGCTAAGTAGAATAAACAAGAGAAGACTGAACTCCTGCCTTTCCCTGATCTGGACAATTGTAGGCGTGAACTTGTCTTTAACTCGTGATTCCATGATCACGGCCCACGTGAAAGAGAAAAAGGTGAGTTAATGTACATGCGAATACGTAACAAATGGTGTCAGAAGCGGGATCAGGTTAAAGTGATAAGTGACGATATCGAAGTGATAAGTGGTTTGATATTGAAGTGATAAGTGACTCAAGTGATCATGGATGTCACTGGTGATGGTAAAGACAGAGAAATTGAGGGAAAGCAGGAGTCGAGTGTCATGGCGTCTAGTGAATGTGAGGATGACACGGTGTTGCACCGAGAGGCTACTGAACATGTATCTCCTCAGTCAGTGTTGCTCTTGGCACAACGCTCAGTGGCCGAAATGTTGAAACAGCAACAACAGGTCATGGCAGATATGCTTGCAATCCAAATGGATCAACAAAAACAGGTCATGACTGAAGTGAAAGAGGAACTGAGGGCTATTATGGGGGAGAACATGGGATCGTTAGAAACACGTGCTAACCAGTATACTGACGACGTGTACCACCGTGTGAAGGAAGAGGTTAAGGAGGAGGTGGTGGCAGTGAAAGAAGAGGTTAAAGAGGAGATGAAAGCAATAGAAGAGCGGTACCGTGAGCACATGCAGACGTGTCTTGACAGGGTATCGACACTGGAGGCGGTATTGGTGAGACAGGAGAATGGGGAGATTGCAGCCAATCTCGATACCGTGACATGGTGGTGGTGGTGGTGGTGGTGGGGTGATTGTGCTCACCGCTACGCGACGTAGCGGTGAGCACAATCACCCCACCACCCTCACCTCCTCGTAGTCTCGCCGCCACCGGCGTCTCTACAGCCGAGGGGCGATTGTTGCCACGTGAACCCAGGGGACGACCTCACAGGGAGACGTCTGGGGAGTCGTTCAGTTGAACTGCAACCCCGAGGGCCTTGTGGAGGTGGTGAGGTCACGCGGTATGAGAAAGAGAGGAAAGTGATTTAATATGACGGGAAGGTGTCTTGGGACGCGTACCAGGCACAATACGATGTGGTTGCAGCTCGTCATAGTTGGTCACAGGAAGAGAAGGCCTTTCAGCTGGCGAGTGTGCTGAAAGGGCAGGCGTTGGAAGTACTGGGGCACTTAACTCCCGCGCAACTGCGATGTTACGACAGTGTAGCTGGGGCTCTCCGGCGTCGTTTCGGCAGAAGGCGGCAACCGGAGGTGTTCCGGGCTCAACTGAAGACGAGGAGGCGAGGGAAGGACGAGGCCCTTCCCTTACTAGCGCAGGACGTGGAAGCGCTAGTGAGGGGCGCTTACCCCATGGCCATGGAGGACACCGTGGACATGTTGGCCAAGGACTGCTTCGTGGACGCTCTTCACGATAGGCAGTTACAGATCCACGTGAAGCAGGCTGCGCCCAAGAACGTGAGAGAGGCTTTGGCAAGGGCAGCGGAGTTTGAAGCCTTTCTCATGAGCGTCAGCCCTGCTGCTCCCCCTCCCAGCGACGCGTGGAAGCGTCGTCCGAGCCGTGCTTGGGCCAGGCGTGCGCAGGCAAGTAGCAAACCATCTCAACCTGGTGGGAAGGTGAGCTCCAAGCCTTTCAAAGGATCGTGCTTCAACTGTGGTCAGGTAGGTCACAAAAAGCACGACTGCAAGAGGAGGGCACGGTCGCTGGAGGACGGAATGCGACCGGTGTTCGAGCCCTGCTGCTGGAATTGTGGAATACGAGGACACAGTTCCCCTGAGTGCCGCCAGCCCAAGGGGGTGTCGCCGTCGGCGGGAAACTTGAAGCAGCTGGGGGCCGGGGCACCTTCCCAGCAGAGCACTCGGGCGCCCCAAGCCAACTAAGGTGTCGTCAGGTGGCGGCGTCCGACGCCATCAAGGTGACAGGGAGTATAAATGGACGCCAAGTGGAGATGGTAGTGGATACGGGGGCAGAGAGGACCTTCGTGCAAGAGGGAGTCCTACCAGAACGTGGTGTGAAGTGCGTGGGTCAGCAACTGTGCGGAGTTACAGGAGACTGTGTACCGGTGAAGGGACCGGTGTGGGTGAATCTGGCCGTAGGCAGGGTGACTGAACGCCTGTTGGGGTTGGATTTCCTTAATCGCGTGGGGGCGTGTGTTGATCTCCAGGAGGGTAGGATGTCAGTGAGAGGCTATGAAGTGCCTTTGAATCCTAATGGAGAGCTCGCCACGAGGGATGAGGTAAGGGAACCCAGAGGTCAGAGATCTCAGGCCGTCAAGTCACCCAGCAAAGGTAAAGCACGGAAAGGAAGAGTGGCCCGCACCTCTGCTACTACGACCATGCACCACACCGCATCCACCACTATCGCCACCGCTAACAGCAAGATGGAGTCACCGAAGGAAGAGAAGAAACAGAAGGACCTACCAGAGGGCCTGCCTGAGTACTTGGAAGACTTGGCGGAGAGGAGTATCACACAGCTGACAGCTGAGCAGGCGAGTAGAGTGAAGGCATTACTTGCACAATACCGTGACGTGTTCAGCAGTGGAGACATGGACTTGGGTCGCACGTCATTGGTTCAGCACAGCATCTTTACCAGAGATAGTCCTCCTATCAAGCAGGCGCCTCGTCGGGTCCCACCAGCAAAGAGAGAAGAAATGGAGAAGCTTGTCCGAGAGTTGGCAGCAACGGGAGTGATTGAGCGGTCAGACAGCCCGTGGTGCTCGCCGGTAGTCCTAGTGACGAAGAAGGACGGAAGCCGTAGGTTCTGCGTAGATTACCGGGCGCTGAACGCCGTCACTATCCCTGATGCTTATCCTCTCCCCCGCATCGACGAGACGTTAGACGCTCTCAGTGGGGTCCAGTGGTTCTCCACGCTGGACTTGAAGTCAGGCTATCATCAAGTCGAGATGGCGCCTGAGGATAAAAAGAAGACAGCCTTCTCGATTGGGCAAGGCCTGTGGCACTGGAACGTGATGCCCTTTGGCCTCATGAACGCCCCTGGAGTCTTTGAGCGTCTTATGGAACGTGTACTCGACGGTATGCAATGGAAGGCGGCAGTCGTCTACCTAGACGACGTGCTGATGTTTGGAAACAGCTTCGAGGAGGAGCTGACTAGGCTCACAGAAGTGTTCAGCCGAATGAGGAAGGCTGGCCTGAAGCTGAATCCAAAGAAGTGCACTCTATTCAAGTCAGAAGTGCCGTTTTTGGGACATGTCGTCGGAAGGGAAGGTGTGAGGACGGACTCACTCAAGGTCACCGCTGTGGAAGGATGGCCAGTCCCTCAGAATGTCTCGGAGCTGCGCAGTTTCCTGGGCTTGTGCACGTACTACCGGAGGTTTGTGGCAGGGTTCGCCACTATCGCCGCCCCACTGCACCATCTGACGAGGAAGGGAGCAGTTTTCGAGTGGAGCGAGGAGTGCCAGCAAGCTTTCGTGGCACTGAAGCGAGCGTTGGTGGAAGCGCCAGTGCTTCCCTACCCACAAATGGGCTTGCCGTACATTGTGGACACGGACGCGAGCCAAGAGGGTGTGGGAGCCGTGCTGTCACAGCTTCGTGATGGAAAGGAGTATGTGGTGAGTTACTACAGTGCTAAGTTTAACAAGGCGGAAAGGAACTACTGCGTCACACGGAAGGAGTTGGCAGCGGTGATGAAAGCACTCGCTCACTTCCATCAGTACCTGTATGGTACGCGCTTCACCATTCGAACGGATCATGCCGCCTTGAGATGGTTGAAGACGATGAAGGAACCGGAAGGACAGCTGGCCAGGTGGATTGGAAAACTGGAGCAGTACAACTATGAGATCGAGCACCGACCTGGCCGGGTGCATAACAACGCCGACAGCTTAAGTCGCCGTCCCTGCCCACCCGAGTGTGTGCATTGCTCACGGCGAGAGTCTGAGGTGGCTGTGCGGAAATTAACCGTCGCTCACAGCACCACCGAGGCAGACGAGAAGTGGAAGAGGGACCAACGAGAGGATTCTGACCTGTCTCTGGTGATTGGGTGGTTAGAGGCCAGCAGTGAAAGGCCTCCCAAAGAGACAGTATCACCCGAGAGTCCTGCTACCAAAGGGCTTGTTGACCAGTGGGAGGCACTGAGTCTCCGAGGGGGAATCCTACACCGGCGTTGGACGCACGCACGAACAGGAGAGGTAAGCTGTATGGTAGTAGTGCCATGCTCTCGGCGACAGGAGCTGCTGAAAGAGATGCACGAGGGTAATACCAGCGGCCACCTGGGAGTGAAACGCACTCTCGAAAAGTTGAGGCAGCGAGTCTACTGGGTGGGCCTGCGACGAGACGTTCAGGAGTGGTGCAAGACTTGCCGTGTTTGCGCCGCCAAGAGAGGCCCCGTCCACAGGACTCGTGCCTCCCTGCAGTTATACCACACCGGGGCGCCGATGGAACGCCTGGCTGTGGATATAGCCGGCCCTTTTCCGTGCACAGAGAGAGGAAACAAGTACTTGTGCGTGGTAATGGACTACTTCACGAAGTGGCCGGAAGTCTGTGCTCTACCTAACCACGAGGCAGAGAATGTAGCTCAGTTCCTTGTGGAGGAGGTGTTCGTGCGCTATGGAGTCCCAGGGGAACTGCACTCAGACCAAGGACGAGAGTTTGAGTCGCGGGTCTTTAAGGAATGCTGCAGTCTGCTTGGCATCAATAAGACTCGTACTTCTCCCCTGAGGCCCCAGAGTGATGGTATGGTGGAGAGGTTTAACGCGACGATTGTCCAGCAGCTGGCCAAGTACTGTCAGGAGGACCAGCGCGACTGGGATTTGTGGGTTCCGTACGTACTTATGGCCTATCGTTCAGCTGAGCATGAGGCCACGGGATTCACGCCAGCCAAGTTAATGTTTGGCAGGGAAATTCGTCTGCCAGTCGACCTCTCTACCGGTCGACCACCGGGAGCAGAACTTCCACATACGTACAGTGAATACGTGAGGACGATGCAGCGGCGCCTGGAGGAGGCTTCCAGCTGGGCGAGGCAGCATCTGCGAGTGTCAGGTCAGGCTATGTGGAGGCAGTACCAAGGTCGCGCCAGAAATACAGAGCATCAGCCCGGCGATATGGTCTGGCTGCATAACCCACAGAGAAAGCCTGGCAAGTCACCGAAACTCCAGTCTGACTGGGAAGGACCATATAAAGTGACGGAAGTGATATCCGCAGTGAATTACCGACTAGAAAGGCCTGGCAGAAAACGGGCGAGTAAAGTAGTGCATGTCGATCGGTTATGGAAACACCCAGGCGAGGGAGAATTTACCTGGGGTGAACGTGATGTAGGTTCGAGAGACAGTGACAGTGGTAGTAGTAGTTGTGATGATGGTGATCATAGTCCTGGTGTTGAAAGTGAATGTGAAAGTGATAGTGACACTGAAAGTGACGAAGGTGTAACACATGAAGACTCGGGGAAAGAAAGTGAAGATGGAGTAGAGAGAGACCAGAGACCTGGTCGACTTCCCAGAAATAGGAAGCTACCAGCGTGGTTAACGGACTATGTGATTGACATTTGATGTTATTAATGTGTTAGGATATGCCATTTGATGTTATTTGATATTTGGATATGTCATTGTATGTGTTTAAGTGTTCTTGGTATATGTAATGTTTTCCAAATGTAGAAGTGATGTTTTAATTTCTTTTTGATATAGAATGTTTTGTTTAAGTTCTTTTGTAAGTTTGTTAGGTGAAAGCTGACGGGTCGTCAAGCTTTGTAGAGGGGGATAATGTGGCGAAATTGCATGTATGAATGTTGCATAGTGTGCCTGGATGGTTGGTATGCGTGTGAGTGATGCGTGGTTCGGAGAATTAGCGAGGGTATGCATGGAGGGACGCCAGGGGAGGTCCCGGCGTCGCTCGCCATACCCCGGATAGAGAGAGTAAGCCTAGCATTGGTGTTGAACACACGTGTAAAATCCTCATGGTCGCTAAGCAGAATAAACAAGAGAAGACTGAACTACTGCCTTTCCCTGCTCCGGACAATTGTAGGCGTGAAGTCTTTAACTCGTGATTCCATGATCACGGCCCAAGTGAAAGAGAAAAAGGTGAGTTAATGTACATGCGAATACGTAACAATATTGATAGCCCAAAATTATGCCGTCTATCCGCATATATTGGATATTATCAGAGTTATTTAGGAAGTCGAGACTGCTCTCAAAAGACGATGAAAAACTCAATATTGTTGAAGGAATAGTTTGTTTCGCTACTTGACACTTGGGTTTGTGTACGTTATGACGTCATCAGAACTAGTACCAAGAGATGGTGCTGTAAGCGGTTTAAAAATTCAAATTAGCATACGACGAACATTTTCGTAAAAAAAAAATCCTTCAAATAATACTTTGAGATAAGATTTTTTAAAATATGGTTTTCATGAAAATAGATAACACTAAGAAAAATGCAAAGTTATATCTGGGCTTGGTGGCTACACTTTAAACTTCGATTAAAACAATTGTAAAGAATTTCCGAAAGGCCGAGCAGGTCTATCATGTCGACGCTTCCATTGCGTATGACTTTAGTTGTATTCTAGTTGTCAAACAAATTTATGCAGCTGGGGGGAACCTTGACGGTGGTTCACGGTGTATATTTTATTTTGATAAACATCAAGCAATTTCATTATGCAACTATGGGGAATTTATAAGATTATTTACATTATTTTTTTCACTTCCGGTATCCCTATTTTCCTGCTTCAATTTCCCATAAACTGGACAAAATTAAAATAAAATCAATTAATTAACCAATCAACTAATAGAGTGCAAAAGACCCAAGGGCAACCCAAGAAAGACAAACAGTACTGTTAGTTTTTATTCTTGTGGTTTTCGTCCAACTGACCTTTACCTAAATTGCAATGACACGTTTATCGCCCTTCTTCAATTACAGTTACAGTGGCACGATGTTTGAACACCAGGACAATACATAGCTATACTCAACTACTCATCTTTTTGTGCAAAATGCAAAACAATGCTGTGGTTATAAAACCCAATGTAGGAAAGATACTTTCGGCCTAACGCGTGTGATGAAGGAAGCAGTCTCCATAGTAACAGGGGGACTCTCTTCTAAAAATAGTCATCCTATTTTTTTTTTACAGATTATTTTTCTCGTAAACAGTTAAGGTTCAGATTTCAGCGCCTAGCTTCGACCCAGAGTGTCACTTATGGCCTCTGTTCAGACTTCCAGGTCCCAGTTAGCCACTGGATTCAAATGTGAATGCAACATTCACATGCTATGTAAAAATAATTTTGACACACTAAACATTTCTATTTTGCTGAGTATTTCAATGGCGATCAAATCTTAGTCGAAGAGAACACAATAAGTGACAAAGACAAAAATCTATGTAATTATTTTTTCTATTTTATTTATTCGTTTATTATTATCATCATCATCATCATCACCATTATCATTATTATTATTATTTCATAATATTATTTTTGTTCGTCAGAGTGTTTTGTAGTCTCATTTGTTGAGCAAATGAATAATTATAAAATTATACTAATTAAAAAGTGTGGGCTCGAAACCATCCGTGACCACACTTCTAAACTACCCATGATATGAGCACGACAATCTCCATACCCCGAAAGTGAAGAAGACTGAACACCTAAGAAAATGTGGGGAAAAAAATGTAAATAAGGAAAGAAAATATCTAAATGGAACCTAACCTAACCTAATAGAAGTAACCTAACAAAAATAACATAAGAAAAGTAATTTAAACTAACAAAACTATTCTAACCTAATCTAACAAAAGTAGCCTGACTTATCCAAACTGAACCTACCCTAACCTAGCCAAACATAATGCAACTCAATCTAATCTAATTCAACCCAGTCTATCCTAACCTTGGGTGAGAACTGAGCTGGTAGCTGAGTCAGAGCACGGCTTCAAAGTGAAATATATCTATGTGACGTAACAGTAATTAAAATATTCATGAAAATAGAAGCATCAACTTGCACACAAAAACACATGGACATTCACTATATGTCTTGAATCCACTGATTATCGTAAGATTCCCCAATAAAGAAACAACATTGAAAAAAAACAAATACAAATTTCTAAATGGTGTGCTATATAGTGACAACAACAGTAACCAATTATTCCCTTGTCCCCTTCTCTCTTTCACCAGCAGCCTTCCAGTAAACAGCCCACGGCTACCGGTTCGCCTCTCTGTTTACTCAATAAAGAGATTTTGTGGCACTAACCACACTGACGGACTCTTCAGATGGCGGCACCAAGGTAGCAGAAGGAGGGGGGCGGGGACACACGATGGCTTCACGGAAAGGAATCAGCCACCAGTCCACCGCACAAAGCAACTCATCCCGAGGTACGACCCCGAGGGACCGGTAAACGGTCTCCGGAAAAATAACAAAAACAACTTTGGAAAGCAAAACCAATTACTTACCGATACAGCACTATCAGCTACACGGAACACACTCAGGCAGGACACAAACACTTACCTGTGAAATAAAGTATATCATTAACAAAATTGGACAATATTGCACCGATTAGGTGGAATCATAGAGGCGACAAGTAGATATTTGGGGAGGATAGAAGAATAGAGGGAAAATAGAAGTTAAAAAATGTATATATATTTTTTTTTATAGAAACTTGTCTGTGCTCTCTATGGAGTCCATTCTTATTCCCCATTTTTGTGCTATTTGGTATTTCTATATTCTGTAGCACAGGAAGTGGTATAGTAAAATAAGTATAATTTTTTAAGATTATAACAATTACCCACTCCATCTCACCTGTCTAACCTGTGACACCTGGGCGTGGCAACATGGGAAAAAGCTCTGCCACGTGTTACAGAATTGATTCAAATAGTTGTTATAATCCTAAAAAGTGACTCTTTGCACTATACAACGTTCTTTACTATATACAGAATATGAAAAAATCAAATAGCACATAGATGAGACATGCAGGCATGTACTAAGGTTAATTTGGCAGAATGGCTAATAGTAGTATATCACAATGTATGCCACACACTGAAAGGACTCCTTGCAGCGCACAGACTAAAATAGTGACTGCATAAAACACGCAGTCCACACTCCATACATGGTTGTAGAAAATATAATATATATATAATTTATATAAATGCGTTATGAGGAACATGTGCAGCACAACAATGTATAAAAAATATCTCGGTGGCGTAATCGAAACAGTCCGCGACTGGCGTAAGGTGTATTTCGATTCCCGGGCAAAATACCATGATGATACACAGTCAGTCTCTGCCATAAACACAAACGAAATAAAAGGTAAAGAAAACATGGAAATCACGATTCGCATAATTACAGGAATGTAATTTTGCAACCATCCATCAGTATACTCACGCCTTTCCTTACAATGAGAGGCAATGGAACCACCTTACTCTTTATATATTTCTCACCTACACTTTCAAAAGGGGCCACATTTCAACAAATGAACTTTTACAGATACCTGGCCACATATATATCTAGTAAGATTTATTGTTCCATATCCCAAGCACTAGTTTATGAGAAAACATACTTAACATACATGATTAATAAACCACAACGGATACAATTTCCCGCATTAAATAAGGAATCGCTGATTGTAGTGCAATTTTATTTTCTATCATTAGCTAAACATCCATTTAAGGATTTAGTGTTAAGTTTTGTCCTGGTGTGTGGTAGTTATATGATTTCAATCTCGAGCATTGTTGTTCTGACGAGGGCATAAATAAGCTGAAACGCTTCAATTACAGTCTATATGCGGAAGGCGTTGTTCCACTCTGTATATGCCCACCCGATCTCCACCATATACTGTGGTTTGAAAAACATCCCGCACAGATGAAACAGTGAACCACGGCGACAAATTCTGATGGGAGCAAAAGGTGGCAATTCCAGACCTATAGGTTGCATCAAAATGGCTGATGAGATCTTCAAGTCCATCAAGTGTTCTCTATCGAAGGTTTTGATTAAATAAGAATGTGATGCAAGCTTTCATTCATTGTGACTTCACATTTCAAAACCAATTTTCACAGGCTAGGGGATTTGTAATAAGAAGCCACTGTAACTTTCTTTCATTATGACTTCAGATCTCAACAGCCAGTTCTCATAGGGTGGGGTTTTGTCCCAGTGGGCTATTATTTGTTTACCGAAGTGTGGATATATGTTGTTGCCGGCCTTACAAAGGAAAAAAAAAGGCCTTTTGCTATATGTGTGCATTTCAATTGCAGGGAGAATTTTTTTTTTTCATTACAAATATCCCTGATAGCACCAAATTATTTAAGAACTTGTTTTAGCTAACTATGCATTGGTTAGGTCTCCTACTTTATAAGGAAGAAAGGGCCTATTGGTATTTGTTGGTGTGTGCATTTTTATCGCAGCGAATCTGCATTTTATATTTTCAATATACATTTCAAATATCAAGTTATATTCGCTTCTGTTTTGAAAATTTCAGGGGTTGGGGGTTAATGATATCTTGGAGGAGTTAGCCCGTGGCTACGGTCCTCGGTGGAATGATGAATGTGGTAAAAATTCCCACTGTTTATTCTATGGAGTCTGTGCAATTGAATTTTGTATTGTTTGTGAGTGTCTGTTTGTGCTGGTGATGATGTGCAGTTGGTGTCATGATGGGTCATGTTGGGTACCAGGTTTGTCGACCAGATATGTATACGAGTATTTTAGAAAGAGACAGTTAATTTTCTTTGGTGTGGTACTCCTAACACAGAGATCCTCTATCCACTGAGCATATATATCCGCGACAATTCAGTTACCTAAAATCGCTTGTACCCAGAACAAAGTCTATAATGTACACCACTTTTTTGAAGATGCTTAAACCCCCAAGAAACATCTCTGTGGGTAAAACAAATCTAAATTTTCATTGTTCAATACATTCGATATAACAATCTAGGTTATAAAAGGAGATAAAGAAAGGAAATAATATATGAAAAAAATGCTAGGAGCACACAGCCTGATGCATTTCACAGCAGACTTAACCGTCACATTTGCTATTCATTACAGGAGCTAAAAATGTCAATCTCTATGTGAAGGAAAATCCGTGGCTTTTTGCTCAGACGGGAATTGTGCCACTGATACCCTGCAGCTCTGGGATCTCTTCTTCCCCAACAGAAAGAGACGAAATGGACCAGGACATTTTGGAATCGATGTCTGGATGAAAAAGATGGCTGGCACAGAACAACTTTGGGGAAACTCTGAGGAGAGTCTCATAGGGAGAGGAAGTGGCAAAGACCTGGGCCGGCAGGGAAACATCTGCCTATCAAAACCTTGGCAAACATAGAAAAAAAAAGTACGTGTACACCCCCCTCATACACATACAAATATATATATATATATATATATATATATATATATATATATATATATATATATATATATATATTAAAAGTTATTCCGAGTTCTTCAGAACATTTTCTTTTCGTCTCAGAAGTGTTTTTGTTTCTTCTGACAAGTGGATAAGGTTTCCGTAATAATTACTTTGGAAACAGCTAAATCGGGATTTCGGGTTTCTTAACCCTTCTCCAGTAGCCATGTTGAGATGATTTTTTCTTTGGTGTCCAAGATTAGAATGGACTATGGACCACCTAGGACAGACCACCCGTTCGCGTGGGATCCGTAGTTATAGGAGGGGAAGAGATGTCTTTATGAAAAAAGATAGTTGTGTATAAAAGAGGGATATTGCCACCAGGCGATTTTAGGGATATTTTTTTCGTGGGGTCGTGGCTTAGGAGGGGTGGGTAGGAGAACTGGCGTTGGAGGCTGAAATCAATGCATGTAACTGTGAGGTAACTATAGGAATATTTATTAGTCTTAACCTCCACCAACAAATTTAGAAAGGGAGTAGGAGGCTTAGTCGTAGGGACAGACAGGAAGATTTGAAATATTTTTAGTGGTAGGTAAACTAAAATGAGAGTATACAGTAGGAAAGTTAGGAATGAAAATAATTTCAGTAAAGGAAAAATTTATGTAGATGTTTGTGCATGTAGTCGTGTTTTTGTCTGCGATATGTTTGTGTGTGTATACTACGCATAGAGGGTTGTTTCCTCTAAGCGGGTGTACATACAGCTTGATAATTAAGGGGCGAGACATAACCTTGTTCTGGCCGACAAAACAGACTTCCTGAAGTAGCGGAGCCATTTTGCCGGCGAGAGAACAGGCAATAGTATATATATTCGGTTGCGATATGAATATATATTAAAAAATATATAACATGTCTACAGAAAAATGAAATTATAAGTAAAAACAGAATTATTATTATATTAATATAACCAGTGAGAGCTGAACCCAGCCAGCCATAGCACATCTACTGAGAATCTGCTACCTTTCCTCACGCTTGTCGCTGGATACAGACGGCCTCGTGTACGTGGTACACGTACAGACAGAACCACGTGGTACACGTATCAGACAGAACCTAGCACATCGCGGCACTTCTGGTCACGATCAGTCGAAGCTGGTAAAAAGATACGTTATTGAAATGCGCGGCTATACACGATTATTCGTGTACACCGCCAAGGGAGAGGTGCAGCTGACAAATAGTCTGTACGGTGTGGTCTAGGTGTTTGTGTTTGGCGTGCGGTCATTCTAGGTTCTCATGTGAAGTTTCTGTTTGGATGTTGGAAACTCGGTGTAAGGAAAGAGGTTCTGAAGTCGCTCCACCGCGAACCCATGATGAACTTGACTGCGTCATTCTGAACCTTCTGATTGTCGTAGTTGTTAGTGGGACATGTCATTTGGCTCAATCCCGGGGACTGGCACAGAATCGGTCTGACTAGGGCTAGGTACAGTCGACATTTGGTGGACAGTGTTGCAGTTTTGAAGCGCTTTAGTCTTCCCAATACACCCTTAGCCCTCGCTCCCTGTCTGCGGAAGTGTGGGGTCCAGGTAAGGCCACTATCCAGTGTGCTACCCAGCACACAGGCATGGTCCTTCACTGGGACGTTTGTGTTGTTTATTTTAAGAGGAGTGTTCGTGATTGTTCTGTTGGTTTGCTTGCAGCGGAAGTATACAGCTTTGCATTTCGACGCGTTGGTCTTAATACACCACTCTGTGCCCCGTCTAGTATGTTTTGCATTACGTGTAACGCTCCCTGCAGCGTTTTGTGTCTGCTAATGTGATTAGTGTCATCCGCATACGAAAGAGTAAGAGCTCGGTTGCGTGGGTAAGCCGGCTCTGGCAGGTCATTCGTATATAGATTGTACAGAGTGGGGGCAAGGACTGACCCTTGCGGTACTCCAGCCTTCGGCACAAAAGGTCGGGACAGACAGCCCCGCCACTTTATTCTTACTGTCTTGTCGCCCAGGTAGTTGCAGAGTAACCTTGTGAACGGTAGGGCAAAGTCGAAGTTGTGGTACATTTTGTACTTAATGCCTTCATGCCTGACAATACCGAATGCCTTCACATCCTTACAAACCAAAATGGCCTTACCAGAGTGACCGTCTGGCGGTCTTTGAACCCATTGAGTGATCATGGAAATAACGTCGTCTGCACCGCGCCCCGACCGAAAACCAAACTGACAGTCGTTCAGTACATTCTCCGTCTCCAGGTCAGGCGGCGGTAGAGGACGTAATCAAACACCTTACTAAAGTACTCCAGAAGGGAGACTGGCCGGTTTCTGGGGTATGGGAATGAGGATGGTATGGGAGGCCTTGAAAAGTTGTGGGAAGTACCCAGAGGCTAGTGAGCTATTGTATAGTGTCGTCATGTGTGAGATTATGTTGCCTGGCATATGTTTGAGGTAAGCATCGATGCCTGAAGGGGCAGGGGATTTGAATTTTAAAGCCGGGATAAGCCCCTTTACCTTCTCCAAAACGATTGTGGGAGATAAGAGGATCGTCTTCATCTAGCTGAGAGAGATCATTATAGCCACCCAAGAGAACAGTCGCCCCTAGTATCGCTGTACCAAGGAACTTCATCTGTCTCCGTGGTAACAAATATTGTCAGATAGATGGGGTAGCTATGGGTTCTCCCTTAGGAGTTCTTCTTGCAAAAATTTTCATGGGAAGCATTGAGGAAGTGTTTAGCACCATGGAAAAACCTGAGATCTACTGCAGGTACATCGACGATATATTTATCAAGAGCACCAACGCAGAATATGAATTACTTAGATTACGCCTACAGGAAACCTCCGGCCTGACTTTCACTACAGAATTTAGCGCCGATGGAACGATGTCATTCCTGGATATTCTCGTGACGCAGACTGATAGCTCTTTCAACACATACGTCTATGTGGAAGCAACTAATTCAGGTGTAAGAGGCTTGTATAGGTAGGCAAATGAAGCAGATAGAGGGGTAGGTGGCGAGAATTAATTTTTTATGAGTTGGGTGCTTGGTAAACAACAGTTCGTAGGAGAAGGAAGTAGCACAAGCTCGCTCTGTCTAATGTTTACAGTCGCCGGGACCCGATTTCATTGCTGTATAATGTTCATTTTTATGCTGATGTAACAACATATAAACTAAGTGTGTATTGAATTCAAGATTGCCTGAGTAAGCAGTATTGCATGCGGACTTGTAACAGCTGTTCTGATTGGAGAAAGGGTGGAGAAAATCCAACTGGTCCATGATTGTAAGATCACCTTCCCTTAGGTGAGGTTTTTAAATCTAAAATTAAAGATCATTGGACTTAAGAAATCATGACGTCATTGCAGAACTGACCTAGTACCCAAATTGAGGATTCTCGACCGGAGTCCCTTGGTGTCACTTAAAGAACCAGGTGTAGTAACATTCGGGAAGAAAAGAAAGAAAAATTAAGCTCCGTTTAATTCCCCTCTCCTATGCATAAGGTAATATTAAGTGGAACTTGACTAAGTCGGATGATGGGAAGATCAAGGCCTTCCTACTAAAATTGTGAGCGACTATCATACGTAACAAAGACAGTGGTGAAAGAAAGTAGAAAGTGAAAGATTTACAACAGAAAGTAAAAGCACGAAAGAAAGACGGCACATAGAGACAACAGAGTGGTGAAGGGGGAACACACCAGGCCATTGTTTACATGGAAGAAGTGAGTGCCCTCAAAGATATAAGGACGTTACCACAGGTGCTTATATCAGGAGAGCACCCACCCACTGTTACACGTGGCAACAAGTTCATAAGGAAATCGAGCGCTTTACCCAAGTGTTGACTAACAACGACTTCTCCAACAAGGACATTACTCGGCAAACGAAGAAATTCATGGATAATTGGCACAACAACGAAAGCAATAAACGGAAAAAGGAACAAGACATCAATATTTACTTCAAATTCACTTTCTCCACTTATCCTAAGGAAGAAGAGAATAATCAAACAAATAGTGAAGCCTGAAAATAGTCAACCCTGAAAAGAAAGACTGAATTTGATTATATACTACAAAAGTAAAAAGACCAGTCACCTGGTATTGAGGAATAGTTCTGTAACCGTCACTAGCCATCACCAACCACGCACGTGATCCACACACATACAACATGGTACTCGCCTTTGGCAAGACCTCTAATCTTGCAGACTTAATAGATTTCCCAATTGCAAAACACCTACGAAAGACAACGACGCCCCCACGGTGTCACAACATGAGATGCCTAATGTTACCATACAGACCCCTTGAACCCTCTCTCATACCTTCCCCAATTACATTATCGTAATTTAACATATATACACCATGTCTAGCCAAGCCCACTAACCTTCATATAACGGAACTAACACCCATAACTATATTTAATGAGTAACTCCTCTCACATGCGGCAACCCACTAACCCCCTTTACTATAGGACGGCTGTGCCGCCAGAGATAGGACTATCCAGGTCACGAACCTGGCAGGAAGGACTACCCAGGTCACAAATCTGGAAGGAAGGACTGCCCAGGTCACCTAATCTGGCAGGAGGCAGTGCCGAGGTCAAGGCCCGGCACGAGGAGTGCTTAAGATCAAGAATCTAATTGTACAAAATCTTGCCAACTTGTAATCGCCAGATCATAATCTTAATAAAGCGAAGAAAGCACCATCAAGGTATTTCTCGCCCGCATTAATTCCACCCTCTTATCTAGCAACCCTGTTACAGCCCCCGCCTTGGAAGACACTTCAAAAGTCACATGTTGTATATAGGTTCACTTGTAATGGAGGGAACTGTGAAGCCCTCCCCTCCACCTATATCGGCAGGACGACCCTGAGGTTGTCTCGACGCATAAGCTACCATCTATCAACAGGAGCGCCCAAGAACCATCTCGATAAGGTGCACAAAATTAGCCTCACCAGGAAAATATTGGAAGAAAACACCGATATTCTATATTAATGTAAAGATGTACATTATGGGGGTCTATCTCCAAAACCCTAGGAGTTCGTGAACAAACAGACAGACAAATGGAAAATAGTTATCCAAGTACCTTTGGCTATAAGGTTTCAGAATATATATGGTTATAGGGGTCTATCTGCAAAAACCTAGGAGTTCGTGAATAATCCCTAACCATACCCCACCTAACTTTAACCCTTAACCCTAACCAATTTTTTTTTTAATGAAATATAGTTATCCAAGTACCTGGAGTGATAGGGTATCAGAATATATATGGTTATGGGGGTCTATCTCCAAAACCCTAGGAGTTCGTGAACAGAGGCTACTACTTATTATAGTAATATATATATATATATATATATACATATATATATGTATATATACATATATACACACACACATATATATATATATACATATATATATATATACATATATATTATATATATATACATATATATATACATATTCATATATATATATATATACTGTATGTATATATACATGTGTATATATATATATAATTTTTTTTTATGATGATGATGATGATGATGATGATGATGATGATGATGATGATGATGATGATGATGATGATGATGATGATGATGGAGAACATAAACACTCTAACGTGTCTTTCGCGTAGAACTTCTTCAGAGAGTGTACGGAAAACTGTAATTGAAGTGTATGTACTAAACTTAATTATCTTGTCGGATACTTGGGAAAGGTTTTTCTGGCGTGTTCTAGAATTAAAATACTGGTTTGTTTAGCTAAACTGATAAACCCTCCTCAATAGTTCGATGAATTCTTAGTTAAAATATATACTGATTCTACAATTCTTCTAGTGAATTTGTCAAAACCTTTATGCAGCACCTCAGCTCCTTTCCAGTTTGGTAAATGATCGATTTTTTCCTCATGAACTACTAAAGAATTAGATGTCCTATGTGCTTTTATGTCGTTTTTATGTTCATAAATTCTTTTATCTAATCCCCTTGATGACTCGCCATAATATGCCACTGAACAACTATTGCACGGAGTTTTGTATACGACACTGTTTTCGAAATTGGAATACCACAGAAGACGCAAGTTGGATAGATGTGTACTACAACGAAAATTTCTACAGGATTACCTGGAAGAAAAGGTTCTTCCTGGATCGGCTCCGAAGCAACTGGTTACTGAGAACAACCCGTTCGTTAAGTGTGCTAAAGTATATTTAGAAGAAGCTTGTAAAGATTTGGACAACAAAATAGAAACATTACGTGATAAAGTGAAACTACCAATATGGAAAAAGGTCCATAATAATGGAACATCGATACCTGATATTTGGTCATCGGACATTTACCCATCAGACACAAATGTATTTGTAGATTTGAAGTGCAATTACCATCACACCTAATTTGGAAATTAGAAAAAGAGAAGACATCACAGAGTGAAAGACTACAGCGAAAATTAAACAATATATGTGACAACAGCGATTGGACTAACTGGAAGGTGTAGAATAATAACAAATCTTTCAGATAGGAGATTATCAAATACTGAAATTCAAGCTCTATCGCTAGGTCTTAAGTTCGACACTGGTATTAACACAAGGGGGTTCACAGATTTCATTAAGAGAAATTATAGATGGAGTGACAGCGATATTGAAAAAGGATTCAAACAGGGGATTGTTACATGTTACCAAGCGTTAGCCAATAAAAACGAATGCGTCATCCCCAGAAGATTCAAGAAAGCTTATCTAGGCTTTGACAAAGACATAGTAATCACCAATGCAGATAAAGGTGGTGGTATCGCGATCCTATCAAAAGAGGATTATATCAGTAAAATGTTGGAGCTCTTAGATGACGACAATACTTATCACAAAAAAGCATGTAGGTTTCGCAACGAGTGAAGCAGATAAATTCAAAATGCATGACAGAAAAATTCGTAATAAAACTGAAAAAGGAAAGAAATTAATGGGACTTCTAGAGGAAGACCCCAATCCTCCCATAATGCGCGGTATACCAAAAATTCACAAACCTAACGCTCCAATGTGACCCATAACTTCAGGTGTTGGCAGTGCACCCCACAGACTAGCGAAATGTCTAGCCAAACCGTTTCACAGGCAATGGGGTCGATCAGTAATACACATTTGAAAAATTCTAACGATCTGAAATAGTCAGAGGCCTGTCTCGTTCGCCATCGCAGACGACGATGACAAAGCTCAGATGATCTACTGAAAGTTATATCACCCCATGTGGACGAAGTATATCTAAAGCTTGAGGTTGTCGAATACTGGACGGGGCACTTCCGGCCAATATATATAATCAACAGGGTTACGATGGGTGACGTCCTCTGCTAAGAGGACGAATCTTCCTCCACCCAAAGAAAAAATGGGGAACGACAAGGGACCTTTCTCTAGGTCGTAGATCTGGTATATCAAAGAAGCGTGTTTAAGTATTTCAGGTTATGCAAGATCGTATATAAGGACTGGTTCTCCGGCGTGATGGGAATCTCTCCACGAATTCTCGACTGAAACTCTTCTTCTTTACCATTGAAATTCCCTCATGTCCGGGGCAGCCTTGATCAAACGATCGTGGAAACACCATTAGGTGGTCGGGACCAAAAGTGTCGCCGTTGATCGATTGTAGCTTTCTACGGGCTTCTTCAGGCCGTCTGATCTATCCGGAACCTATTGAATCTGTAGATAATTATTCAAAGTGACCACAGAGATTAGTGTTAGTTTTTCGCTGGAATTGATCTAAATGGAGTCATATTATGATTAAAAGAGCATGGGTAAACATTAGGATTTAATTTTACCCTTTCCTGTAGGGGCCTTGTAATGAGCTTTATCGACGCGTTTGATATTCAATAACACGAGAGCATCCCTAGTAACGATGGGCCTCCTATCTCCTTTAAATTTCATTACTCGCAAAATTAAAAATGCTCACGTATATTCAAATGTGATAATATAAGGTTTCCGCGATTGTTAGACTGATTCGTACTAGCCAATTTTTTTTTTTTATTACTGGGTTTCTGACAGCTGCAACATACACTACTGGATCTTTAGGCGATTCTGATGGAGCAGTAACCCATATCTAAATTAATGTTTTTGCCAGAAGACTATTGTGATTTGTTTGTACTGGAGCTCCATGACCTTTCTTTTTTAACAAGTTACCACATTTCAAAATCTATCTTCTAATGATGAATATATACGACTGTATACTGAGATTTTCATTCTTATACCACCCTTTTTCTGTCCCTTTTCCATTGTCCGTTAAGCAAATCTAAATCGATCGGACGCCACCGAGGCTGCTCAGCGAAAACAAAGAGCACTCGTCTCCTGAAGGGCGAACGAGCAATCATTCTTGTCCACGACAGACTATGAAAGCCTTTTTGGCTAACATTTTTACTTTTGCTTCTGTTGAACCTTGCGACTTCGCATCTACGGTGATAAATGTTTTGTTTTCATTTTGAAGATGACACTACCGTGAATACAAAAGGGAGGCAGTGCCATGTTTGTGGCACTCCCTCAATAGCGAAGGGACTACCTGGCTTCACCTAAAGGCATTCGAATGCCGAATTCTGTATGTGTATGGACAAGCGAGGCAAGTAGATATTACCGGTAGTCATTAGGAATAAAAATTATTCATCCTCATTCTGCTCTTGTTGCGCCATCTGCTCCTACTTCCGGTGTGGCCTTTGGAGTGGAGCCCGGTGACACAAAGCCGACCTACACGAACGGAGGCGGAACAACTGCGACGCTTAGCATATGAATTATACCAAAGAGGACAAAGAGATAAAACACTCATATTTACTTAACCTAACCTTAACTAACGAATTTCGAAACACCGGTTAACCACTACAGAGGTGTACCTCGGCGCATTTTGACTTTTCGAGGCCAACCCAGCGATAGATGGGCATTATTATCCAATCGCAATTCTTATTAGAGTGCACACTTTCTATGCTACACCAAGACTTCTCTTGTGGTTTACAAGAATATCGCCACCGTGTCCACTGCGGGTCGGAGAAGAGGACTAAATAGGACGGAACGAGGGACCCCTTTTTTCGCATTTTTATGCATATGAATGTGTATACGACTTCACGGTCGGGTTTCTATCTAAGATTTTCAAAAATCTTCTCTGCGGCACCAGGAAGTGCTCAGGACCAGAGTAGAGACACCCACGAGCATCTTGAGTTAGACTTCTATCTTACATACCTACCAATTCTTCCTCAACACTGTGATTAATGGGATATCGACCCTTTCAACAATGTAACATATTAGAAATTCATTGCGATGGTTCAGTTCATTCTAGGGAGCCCCATCCACCTTACAAAATAAAATACTTTGGCGGGTAGGAGTCAACAATTAAATTGTTTAACCAGGTAACCAAAATGCTGTAATTTCTACCAATGAATTATTTTGTTTCTTTTGCCAGCTTACATGTTTATTTTCTACTGTTATGGACCGAAAAGACGTTTATTGACATGCTATATCACATCACATCACATAAATGTCATAGGGGGTACTCCGCACATAAGTAAAATATATGTCTATGGAACCTACCTTTGACGAAAAATCCACAGTTAGGTGTGGCCTCTCCCTGTAAAACTACCACAAATGCCTTTCCTAGATACCCAAAGATCGTTCAATGACGTCCGGGGCATTTAGCTAGATGTCAAGTTAAAGAACGAGGATATTGTATGGGGTAGTTTCCACTTATCCACTAAAGAGGTAAAGTTCAAAGGTGCCAGATTCCTAGCAATGGTCCTGGATACAACCCTAAAACATACTTAGCATAGTATTGTTGGCTTGGTCTATATACCGTATAGTTTGGAGAGCGCTGAAATAGGAAAACATGGGGAAAATCATGAACGCGGATTTATATGCATACAAGAATACGACTGTGTGTGTATGTGTGTGTGTGTGTATGTGTGTGTGTGTGTGTGTGTGTGTGTGTGTGTGTGTGTGTGTGTGTGTGTGTGTGTGTGTGCGTGTGTGCGTGCGTGCCCGCCCGCGCGGGAACATGTGTGCATGTACATGACAAAAACAAGACCTACCAAGACTCGGGGTGGTGCAAGAGTGGACCATGAACTTGGTGGTGGGGTTGTTGGTGCCGTTGGAGGGTTGTATCTGCGGCTGCATTAAATAAGGAATCGCTGATTGTAGTGCAATTTTATTTTCTATCATTAGCTAAACATCCATTTAAGGATTGAGTGTTAAGTTTTGTCCTGGTGTGTGGTAGTTATATGATTTCAATCTCGAGCATTGTTGTTCTGACGAGGGCATAAATAAGCTGAAACGCTTCAATTACAGTCTATATGCGGAAGGCGTTGTTCCACTCTTTGTATATGCCCACCCGATCTCCACCATATACTGTGGTTTGAAAAACATCCCGCACAGATGAAACAGTGAACCACGGCGACAAATTCTGATGGGAGCAAAAGGTGGCAATTCCAGACCTATAGGTTGCATCAAAATAGCTGATGAGATCCTCAAGTCCATCAAGTGTTCTCTATCGAAGGTTTTGATTAAATAAGAATGTGATGTAAGCTTTCATTCATTGTGACTTCACATTTCAAAACCAATTTTCACAGGCTAGGGGATTTGTAATAAGAAGCCACTGTAACTTTCTTTCATTATGACTTCAGATCTCAACAGCCAGTTCTCACAGGGTGGGGTTTTGTCCCAGTGGGCTATTATTTGTTTACCGAAGTGTGGATATATGTTGTTGCCGGCCTTACAAAGGGAAAAAAAATGCCTTTTGCTATATGTGTGCATTTCAATTGCAGGGAGAATTTTTTTTTTTTTCATTACAAATATCCCTGATAGCACCAAATTATTTAAGAACTTGTTTTAGCTAACTATGCATTGGTTAGGTCTCCTACTTTATAAGGAAGAAAGGGCCTATTGGTATTTGTTGGTGTGTGCATTTTTATCGCAGCGAATCTGCATTTTATATTTTCAATATACATTTCAAATATCAAGTTATATTCGCTTCTGTTTTGAAAATTTCAGGGGTTGGGGGTTAATGATATCTTGGAGGAGTTAGCCCGTGGCTACGGTCCTCGGTGGAATGATGAATGTGGTAAAAATTCCCACTGTTTATTCTATGGAGTCTGTGCAATTGAATTTTGTATTGTTTGTGAGTGTCTGTTTGTGCTGGTGATGATGTGCAGTTGGTGTCATGATGGGTCATGTTGGGTACCAGGTTTGTCGACCAGATATGTATACGAGTATTTTAGAAAGAGACAGTTAATTTTCTTTGGTGTGGTACTCCTAACACAGAGATCCTCTATCCACTGAGCATATATATCCCTGCAGATAGGGATCTCCGCGACAATTCAATTACCTAAAATCGCTTGTACCCAGAACAAAGTCTATAATGTACACCACTTTTTTGAAGATGCTTAAACCCCCAAGAAACATCTCTGTGGGTAAAACAAATCTAAATTTTCATTGTTCAATACATTCGATATAACAATCTAGGTTATAAAAGGAGATAAAGAAAGGAAATAATATATGAAAAAAATGCTAGGAGCACACAGCCTGATGCATTTCACAGCAGACTTAACCGTCACATTTGCTATTCATTACAGGAGCTAAAAATGTCAATCTCTATGTGAAGGAAAATCCGTGGCTTTTCGCTCAGACGGGAATTGTGCCACTGATACCCTGCAGCTCTGGGATCTCTTCTTCCCCAACAGAAAGAGACGAAATGGACCAGGACATTTTGGAATCGATGTCTGGAAGAAAAAGATGGCTGGCACAGAACAACTTTGGGGAAACTCTGAGGAGAGTCTCATAGGGAGAGGAAGTGGCAAAGACCTGGGCCGGCAGGGAAACATCTGCCTATCAAAACCTTGGCAAACATAGAAAAAAAAAGTACGTGTACACCCCCCTCATACACATACAAATATATATATATATATATATTAAAAGTTATTCCGAGTTCTTCAGAACCTTTTCTTTTCGTCTCAGAAGTGTTTTTGTTTCTTCTGACAAGTGGATAAGGTTTCCGTAATAATTACTTTGGAAACAGCTAAATCGGGATTTCGGGTTTCTTAACCCTTCTCCAGTAGCCATGTTGAGATGATTTTTTCTTTGGTGTCCAAGATTAGAATGGACTATGGACCACCTAGGACAGACCACCCGTTCGCGTGGGATCCGTAGTTATAGGAGGGGAAGAGATGTCTTTATGAAAAAAGATAGTTGTGTATAAAAGAGGGATATTGCCACCAGGCGATTTTAGGGATATTTTTTTCGTGGGGTCGTGGCTTAGGAGGGGTGGGCAGGAGAACTGGCGTTGGAGGCTGAAATCAATGCATGTAACTGTGAGGTAACTATAGGAATATTTATTAGTCTTAACCTCCACCAACAAATTTAGAAAGGGAGTAGGAGGCTTAGTCGTAGGGACAGACAGGAAGATTTGAAATATTTTTAGTGGTAGGTAAACTAAAATGAGAGTATACAGTAGGAAAGTTAGGAATGAAAATAATTTCAGTAAAGGAAAAATTTATGTAGATGTTTGTGTATGTAGTCGTGTTTTTGTCTGCGATATGTTTGTGTGTGTATACTACGCATAGAGGGTTGTTTCCTCTAAGCGGGTGTACATACAGCTTGATAATTAAGGGGCGAGACATAACCTTGTTCTGGCCGACAAAACAGACTTCCTGAAGTAGCGGAGCCATTTTGCCGGCGAGAGAACAGGCAATAGTATATATATTCGGTTGCGATATGAATATATATTAAAATATATATGACATGTCTACAGAAAAATGAAATTATAAGTAAAAACAGAATTATTATTATATTAATATAACCAGTGAGAGCTGAACCCAGCCAGCCATAGCACATCTACTGAGAATCTGCTACCTTTCCTCACGCTTGTCGCTGGATACAGACGGCCTCGTGTACGTGGTACACGTACAGACAGAACCACGTGGTACACGTATCAGACAGAACCTAGCACATCGCGGCACGTCTGGTCACGATCAGTTGAAGCTGGTAAAAAGATACGTTATTGAAATGCGCGGCTATACACGATTTTTCGTGTACACCGCCAAGGGAGAGGTGCAGCTGACAAATAGTCTGTACGGTGTGGTCTAGGTGTTTGTGTTTGGCGTGCGGTCATTCTAGGTTCTCATGTGAAGTTTCTGTTTGGATGTTGGAAACTCGGTGTAAGGAAAGAGGTTCTGAAGTCGCTCCACCGCGAACCCATGATGAACTTGACTGCGTCATTCTGAACCTTCTGATTGTCGTAGTTGTTAGTGGGACATGTCAGTTGGCTCAATCCCGGGGACTGGCACAGAATCGGTCTGACTAGGGCTAGGTACAGTCGACATTTGGTGGACAGTGTTGCAGTTTTGAAACGCTTTAGTCTTCCCAATACACCCTTAGCCCTCGCTCCCTGTCTGTGGAAGTGTGGGGTCCAGGTAAGGCCACTATCAAGTGTGCTACCCAGCACACAAGCATGTTCTTTCACTGGGACGTTTGTGTTGTTTATTCTAAGAGGAGTGTTCGTGATTGTTCTGTTGGTTTGCTTGCAGCGGAAATATACAGCTTTGCATTTCGACGCACTGGTCTTAATGCGCCACGCGTGTGCCCCGTCTAGTATGCTTTGCATTACGTGTAACGCTCCCTGCAGCGTTTTGTGTCTGCTAATGTGATTATTGTCGTCCGCATACGGAAGAGTAGGAGTTCGGTTGCGTGGGTAAGCCGGCTATGGCAGGTCATTCGTATATAGATTGTACAGAGTGGGGGGAAGGACTGACCCTTGCGGTACTCCAGCCTTCGGCACAAAAGGTCGGGACAAACAGCCCCGCCACTTTATTCTTATTGTCTTATCGTCCAGGTAGTTGCAGAGTAACCTTATGAATGGCAGGGCAAAGTCGAAGTTGTGGTACATTTTGTACTTAATGCCTTCATGCCTGACAATACCGAATGCCTTCACATCCTTACAAACCAAAATGGCCTTACCAGAGTGACCGTCTGGCGGTCTTTGAACCCATTGAGTGATCATGGAAATAACGTCGTCTGCACCGCGCCCCGACCGAAAACCAAACTGACAGTCGTTCAGTACATTCTCCGTCTCCAGGTCAGGCGGCGGTAGAGGACGTAATCAAACACCTTACTAAAGTACTCCAGAAGGGAGACTGGCCGGTTTCTGGGGTATGGGAATGAGGATGGTATGGGAGGCCTTGAAAAGTTGTGGGAAGTACCCAGAGGCTAGTGAGCTATTGTATAGTGTCGTCATGTGTGAGATTATGTTGCCTGGCATATGTTTGAGGTAAGCATCGATGCCTGAAGGGGCAGGGGATTTGAATTTTAAAGCCGGGATAAGCCCCTTTACCTTCTCCAAAACGATTGTGGGAGATAAGAGGATCGTCTTCATCTAGCTGAGAGAGATCATTATAGCCACCCAAGAGAACAGTCGCCCCTAGTATCGCTGTACCAAGGAACTTCATCTGTCCCCGTGGTAACAAATATTGTCAGATAGATGGGGTAGCTATGGGTTCTCCCTTAGGAGTTCTTCTTGCAAAAATTTTCATGGGAAGCATTGAGGAAGTGTTTAGCACCATGGAAAAACCTGAGATCTACTGCAGGTACATCGACGATATATTTATCAAGAGCGCCAACGCAGAATATGAATTACTTAGATTACGCCTACAGGAAACCTCCGGCCTGACTTTCACTACAGAATTTAGCGCCGATGGAACGATGTCATTCCTGGATATTCTCGTGACGCAGACTGATAGCTCTTTCAACACATACGTCTATGTGGAAGCAACTAATTCAGGTGTAAGAGGCTTGTATAGGTAGGCAAATGAAGCAGATAGAGGGGTAGGTGGCGAGAATTTATTTTTTATGAGTTGGGTGCTTGGTAAACAACAGTTCGTAGGAGAAGGAAGTAGCACAAGCTCGCTCTGTCTAATGTTTACAGTCGCCGGGGACCCGATTTCATTGCTGTATAATGTTCATTTTTATGCTGATGTAACAACATATAAACTAAGTGTGTATTGATTTCAAGATTGCCTGAGTAAGCAGTATTGCATGCGGACTTGTAACAGCTGTTCTGATTGGAGAAAGGGTGAAGAAAATCCAACTGGTCCATGATTGTAAGATCACCTTCCCTTAGGTGAGGTTCTTAAATCTAAAATTAAAGATCATTGGACTTAAGAAATCATGACGTCATTGCAGAACTGACCTAGTACCCAAATTGAGGATTCTCGACCGGAGTCCCTTGGTGTCACTTAAAGAACCAGGTGTAGTAACATTCGGGAAGAAAAGAAAGAAAAATTAAGCTCCGTTTAATTCCCCTCTCCTATGCATAAGATAATATTAAGTGGAACTTGATTAAGTCGGATGATGGGAAGATCAAGGCCTTCCTACTAAAATTGTGAGCGACTATCATACGTAACAAAGACAGTGGTGAAAGAAAGTAGAAAGTGAAAGATTTACAACAGAAAGTAAAAGCACGAAAGAAAGACGGCACATAGAGACAACAGAGTGGTGAAGGGGGAACACACCAGGCCATTGTTTACATGGAGGAAGTGAGTGCCCTCAAAGATATAAGGACGTTACCACAGGTGCTTATATCAGGAGAGCACCCACCCACGGTTACACGTGGCAACAAGTTCATAAGGAAATCGAGCGCTTTACCCAAGTGTTGACTAACAACGGCTTCTCCAACAAGGACAATACTCGGCAAACGAAGAAATTCATGGATAATTGGCACAACAACGAAAGCAATAAACGGAAAAAGGAACAAGACATCAATATTTACTTCAAATTCACTTTCTCCACTTATCCTAAGGAAGAAGAGAATAATCAAACAAATAATGAAGCCTGAAAATAGTCAACCCTGAAAAGAAAGACTGAATTTGATTATATACTACAAAAGTAAAAAGACCAGTCACCTGGTATTGAGGAATAGTTCTGTAACCGTCACTAGCCATCACCAACCACGCACGTGATCCACACACATACACCATGGTACTCGCCTTTGGCAAGACCTCTAATCTTGCAGACTTCATAGATTTCCCAATTGCAAAACACCTACGAAAGACAACGACGCCCCCACGGTGTCACAACATGAGATGCCTAATGTTACCATACAGACCCCTTGAACCCTCTCTCATACCTTCCCCAATTACATTATCGTAATTTAACATATATACACCATGTCTAGCCAAGCCCACCAACCATATAACTAACCTTCATATAACGGAACTAACACCCATAACTATATTTAATGAGTAACTCCTCTCACATGCGGCAACCCACTAACCCCCTTTACTATAGGACGGCTGTGCCGCCAGAGATAGGACTATCCAGGTCACGAACCTGGCAGGAAGGACTACCCAGGTCACAAATCTGGAAGGAAGGACTGCCCAGGTCACCTAATCTGGCAGGAGGCAGTGCCGAGGTCAAGGCCCGGCACGAGGAGTGCTTAAGATCAAGGATCTAATTGTACAAAATCTTGCCAACTTGTAATCGCCAGATCATAATCTTAATAAAGCGAAGAAAGCACCATCAAGGTATTTCTCGCCCGCATTAATTCCACCCTCTTATCTAGCAACCCTGTTACAGCCCCCGCCTTGGAAGACACTTCAAAAGTCACATGTTGTATATAGGTTCACTTGTAATGGAGGGAACTGTGAATCCCTCCCCTCCACCTATATCGGCAGGACGACCATGAGGTTGTCTCGACGCATAAGCTACCATCTATCAACAGGAGCGCCCAAGAACCATCTCGATAAGGTGCACAAAATTAGCCTCACCAGGAAAATATTGGAAGAAAACACCGATATTCTATATTAATGTAAAGATGTACATTATGGGGGTCTATCTCCAAAACCCTAGGAGTTCGTGAACAGACAGACAAATGGAAAATAGTTATCCAAGTACCTTTGGCTATAAGGTTTCAGAATATATATGGTTATAGGGGTCTATCTGCAAAAACCTAGGAGTTCGTGAATAATCCCTAACCATACCCCACCTAACTTTAACCCTTAACCCTAACCAATTTTTTTTTTAATGAAATATAGTTATCCAAGTACCTGGAGTGATAGGGTATCAGAATATATATGGTTATGGGGGTCTATCTCCAAAACCCTAGGAGTTCGTGAACAGAGGCTACTACTTTATTATAGTATATATATATATATATATATATATATATATATATATATATATATACATATATACACACACATATATATATATATATATATATATATGTATATATACATATATACATATATATATATATATATATATATATATATATATATATATATATACTGTATATACATATACATGTATATATATATATATATAATTTTTTTTTATGATGATGATGATGATGATGATGATGATGATGATGATGATGATGATGATGATGATGATGATGGAGAACATAAACACTCTAACGTGTCTTTCGCGTAGAACTTCTTCAGAGAGTGTACGGAAAACTGTAATTGAAGTTTATGTACTAAACTTAATTATCTTGTCGGATACTTGGGAAAGGTTTTTCTGGCGTGTTCTAGAATTAAAATACTGGTTTGTTTAGCTAAACTGATAAACCCTCCTCAATAGTTCGATGAATTCTTAGTTAAAATATATACTGATTCTACAATTCTTCTAGTGAATTTGTCAAAACCTTTATGCAGCACCTCAGCTCCTTTCCAGTTTGGTAAATGATCGATTTTTTCCTCATGAACTACTAAAGAATTAGATGTCCTATGTGCTTTTATGTCGTTTTTATGTTCATAAATTCTTTTATCTAATCCCCTTGATGACTCGCCATAATATGCCACTGAACAACTATTGCACGGAATTTTGTATACGACACTGTTTTCGAAATTGGAATACCACAGAAGACGCAAGTTGGATAGATGTGTACTACAACGAAAATTTCTACAGGATTGCCTGGAAGAAAAGGTTCTTCCTGGATCGGCTCCGAAGCAACTGGTTACTGAGAACAACCCGTTCGTTAAGTGTGCTAAAGTATATTTAGAAGAAGCTTGTAAAGATTTGGACAACAAAATAGAAACATTACGTGATAAAGTGAAACTACCAATATGGAAAAAGGTCCATAATAATGGAACACCGATACCTGATAATTGGTCATCGGACATTTGCCCATCAGACACAAATGTATTTGTAGATTTGAAGCGCAATTACCATCACACCTAATTTGGAAATTAGAAAAAGAGAAGACATCACAGAGTGAAAGACTACAGCGAAAATTAAACAATATATGTGACAATAGCGATTGGACTAACTGGAAGGTGTAGAATAATAACAAATCTTTCAGATAGGAGATTATCAAATACTGAAATTCAAGCTCTATCGCTAGGTCTTAAGTTCGACACTGGTATTAACACAAGGGGGTTCACAGATTTCATTAAGAGAAATTATAGATGGAGTGACAGCGATATTGAAAAAGGATTCAAACAGGGGATTGTTACATGTTACCAAGCGTTAGCCAATAAAAACGAATGCGTCATCCCCAGAAGATTCAAGAAAGCTTATCTAGGCTTTGACAAAGACATAGTAATCACCAATGCAGATAAAGGTGGTGGTATCGCGATCCTATCAAAAGAGGATTATATCAGTAAAATGTTGGAGCTCTTAGATGACGACAATACTTATCACAAAAAAGCATGTAGGTTTCGCAACGAGTGAAGCAGATAAATTCAAAATGCATGACAGAAAAATTCGTAATAAAACTGAAAAAGGAAAGAAATTAATGGGACTTCTAGAGGAAGACCCTAATCCTCCCATAATGCGCGGTATACCAAAAATTCACAAACCTAACGCTCCAATGTGACCCATAACTTCAGGTGTTGGCAGTGCACCCCACAGACTAGCGAAATGTCTAGCCAAACCGTTTCACAGGCAATGGGGTCGATCAGTAATACACATTTGAAAAATTCTAACGATCTGAAATAGTCAGAGGCCTGTCTCGTTCGCCATCGCAGACGACGATGACAAAGCTCAGATGATCTACTGAAAGTTATATCACCCCATGTGGACGAAGTATATCTAAAGCTTGAGGTTGTCGAATACTGGACGGGGCACTTCCGGCCAATATATATAATCAACAGGGTTACGATGGGTGACGTCCTCTGCTAAGAGGACGAATCTTCCTCCACCCAAAGAAAAAATGGGGAACGACAAGGGACCTTTCTCTAGGTCGTAGATCAGGTATATCAAAGAAGCGTGTTTAAGTATTTCAGGTTATGCAAGATCGTATATAAGGACTGGTTCTCCGGCGTGATGGGAATCTCTCCACGAATTCTCGACTGAAACTCTTCTTCTTTACCATTGAAATTCCCTCATGTCCGGGGCAGCCTTGATCAAACGATCGTGGAAACACCATTAGGTGGTCGGGACCAAAAGTGTCGCCGTTGATCGATTGTAGCTTTCTACGGGCTTCTTCAGGCTGTCTGATCTATCCGGAACCTATTGAATCTGTAGATAATTATTCAAAGTGACCACAGAGATTAGTGTTAGGTTTTCGCTGGAACTGATCTAAATGGAGTCATATTATGATTAAAAGAGCATGGGTAAACATTAGGATTTAATTTTACCCTTTCCTGTAGGGGCCTTGTAATGAGCTTTATCGACGCGTTTGATATTCAATAACACGAGAGCATCCCTAGTAACGATGGGCCTCCTATCTCCTTTAAATTTCATTACTCGCAAAATTAAAAATGCTCACGTATATTCAAATGTGATAATATAAGGTTTCCGCGATTGTTAGACTGATTCGTACTAGCCAATTTTTTTTTTTTATTACTGGGTTTCTGACAGCTGCAACATACACTACTGGATCTTTAGGCGATTCTGATGGAGCAGTAACCCATATCTAAATTAATGTTTTTGCCAGAAGACTATTGTGATTTGTTTGTACTGGAGCTCCATGACCTTTCTTTTTTAACAAGTTACCACATTTCAAAATCTATCTTCTAATGATGAATATATACG
>NC_134791.1:41200012-41205012 GCF_046742065.1 Oratosquilla oratoria | reverse complement strand
CACACACACACACATACACACACACACACACACACACATACACACATACACACACACGCGCACACACACACACACACACACACACACACACACACGCAGGGTTGTTCATTGCCGCCTTCGTGAAAGGATGCCTCAGCTTCCGTTGAATCATGGAAATAACTAGTTACCTAGGTAGTTGATACGATGATTTGATGGGAGGGAAACATGGGATCCCGTTAAATGAAACGTCTAAGAGTGCATTGGATGTAAAATAGTGAAATGTGATTTAGTGTAAATTAGAAATTAAGAAAAAACTACAATTCGGAAGGTAAGTGAAATCATAATTTGATATCCATGGCGACCGGAGGAGACAAAAGTAATGTATTTGGTACTGGTTCTCACTAAATATTGACAAAATATTCATTACAGGAGAATTATAAGTGAGAAAAATAATATACATCAGCCTAAAACAAGAATGAACACCACGATGAATGAATTACTGATGAACTAGTGGAAGACATAAGGAGAATGTGAATGCACTTAATAAAGGTGAACATAGATGATTTAGAGTGACAGTTAAATGGTATAACACATTACACAGGAGAGAAATTTTGAGCTGAAAGATTGCTATGAGAAGCTAGAAGGTATTGGAGAACAGTGTGAAAAAATAAAAGGCTAAGGAGGACAAATAAAATAACAGAGATCAACATAGAACACATAAAGGGTGGATAAAAATACAGGATGAAAAGAACCCGTTTAAGAAGACTATGGAATAGCAAAGACAAAAAAAATTAAGAAAAGGAAGACGTGGAAAAGGAGGATAAAGGAAATGCTAATATAAACGAGGTGTAGGCACACGTAATGTGTTATTATGAATAGATGAAAAGAGAACCATTTACCAAGAAAAACAGAACAAGAAACTAAAGAAAGGCATAAGGCAAAGGAAATTGCACAAGTGATTATGACAATGAGGAAGGCATACACCTAAACGGCCAATGAACAAAAAAAATTGAACCCCAAACCACGGTAATTGAAACCATTATAGAAACCAACAAATGCAGACAAATTCAACGCTGTTTGGGTAAGTAGGGATGCAATTAAGGGAAAAACATTGGAAGTAACTTAGGAATAAAGAACAACAGGACCAAATTTTCCTGAAAAAGAATAGATTAGAATATGAGAAAATGGTATAAAAGGAATGATCCAAAAAGAAAAGGAAAGAAAAGTAAGTACTGAAAATTATTAAAACTAACCGAACTAGGCGAAATTAAAGATAAATGACTAAGAGAGGAAGAGCCAGATTCAATGGAACTTATTTATTCAGAAGAGTGCTGTTGAAAAAAAAAACATTAAGTAGAGGAATCATAGGGTAATACATTGTTGAATATAACAATTTATAATATAAACACTCAATTGGTTAAAATAACAACAAAATATAGAGTGTAAATACAACAGCTAAATTGGGATTTTATCTTAAGAAAAAAAAAGTGGTAGAAAACGTTGTAAATCTATTCTATTGATTTTAGAATGTCAAATTGAAGTAAAGGGAAGGAATATCCGAGTTGAAAGTTGAAGGGGTAGTATATGAAGAAGCAAAAGACCAAGCTGAAATAATGAACAAAAATTTCCAACCAACATTCACCAAGGGAGGAAAGAGTGAAGTAAAAGAAGATATCTTCACGATAAAAGTACAAGTACGTGAAGTTATTAATCTTCTCGAAATCCTGAGAGTGAGAAAAGACTCAGTGTAAAATGGAATCTTGGACTGGATATTGAAGGAATGCAGAGAACAATTACAAGATAAAATACACTAACCGATTACATGTTAACTGGAAGATGGAAGTATGCCACATGAAAGAAGGATAGATAATTGTGTATGCCTGGATCTGGAGACGACTTTATACAAGATGCCACATAAAAAAATTAATCTAAGTTATAAAACAAAAGTGTACTCAAAGGGAGTATATTGGGATGGAAAAAATCTAAATTTATGGCAAAGTATGGTAAATGAAGATATAAAGACGGGGTATCATGTACACAGCTCCAACCTCATATACTATAATTAGGTACAGTTCACACACACACACACACATGGGGCACTACAAGCGTAGCTCTCCTTACCGTAAGATACAACTAGGTAAACACACACACACACACACACACACACACACACACACACACACACACACACACACACACACACATGAGAAAAGAACGGAGTCCGAGAAAAAGAAGTTCTTTTGGAGAGTGTTAGACATAAGACTGAGAAAATGGTATCTGCAAGAAAAGGAAACTAAAAAAAAAAAAAAAAAAAAAAAAAAAACGAGATGAAGAGTGCAGCAAAATTAAAAGTGGCTTATATTTATATAAACTGTTTAATTTCAGGATTAAATGAGCTTAATTACTTGTCAGAAGCAAAACCAGACAAAATGGCAACTGTAGAGACAATTTGAAGGGGTCCACTATCACCTAATAGTCTTGGAAATGGGTTATATAATCACTGGATTAGAGAGGAAAAAGGGTGGAGGAGTCACGTTCTTGGCTAAGAAAAATCTAAATGTGACGAAGGTTACAAATGGAAGGAACAGTGTGAAAATGATCACGACAAGAGTTGAAGATAAAAGACATGAAAAAGAGAATGTTTGTGGTGATTTATGTGCCCCCAAAAACGGGTTCTTGGAGAGAGATTACTCTAAAATATCGGAAGATACAAGGATTTCATTAACTGGGGTGCTGATAGATGAAGGAAACGTGGTACTTATGGAAGACTTTAACTGGAAAGAATTCTGTTGGGAAGAGATGACAGTGAAAGGTAGAGAGGAATTATGGGGAAATGTATTACTTGGCATGACTATGGAATATACAATGACACAATGGCTAAAGAAAAACACCAGATATAGAAATAATGAAGAACCGTCAAGATTTGATTTATTCTTTACATCAGAACCTGAAATTTTGGATAAAATTGAAAACAAGGCACCATTTGGAAAGAGTGACCACATATTACTTGAATTAGAACTAAAGAAATATATATATATATATATATATATATATATATATATATATATATATATATATATATACATATGGAGAAAAATGAGAAATACAGAAAAGGGAGACTGGTATATAGTAAAACGGACTTTGTGAAACTTAAGAATTTTTTAAGATGCGAGTTGGGATAAATTTCAAAATGAAAAAACGAGAGTGGAAGAGAAATGAAAGATTCTGATGAAATCTAAACCCGAGACAGTTTGGATTCAGACCGGAAGATCATGTGACCCAAATCTGATTTGTTTTTACTCAAGACTATTAGATATAATACAGGAAAGGGACGTACGGGTTGATTGTGCTTTCCCAGATCCACAAAAAGCTTTTGATAAAGTGCCACATAGAAAAATATTAGAAAAAAATGAAAACAATAGGAGAGGTACAAAGTAAACTACTGGAATGGATGGAGGATTTCCTGCATGGAAGAAAAATGAGAGTAGTGCTCAGAGATAAAGGTTCTACTTGGGAAGAGGTGATTAGTGGAGTTCCACAGGGATCAGTACTGGCTCCAATAATGTTTGCTATTTATGTGAATGACATGGAGGAGGGTGTGGACAGTTACATGAACTTCTTTGCTGATGACGCAAATTGTTGAGAAAAGTGAGCACTGAAATAGACTGTGAACTGCTGCAGAGATATCTGAACAAAATTTGGGAATGGAGTATAAAGTGGGAAGTGGACTTCAACATTAAGAAATGCAGTATAATGGAATTTGAAAAAAGTATAAACAAGATATCAGGATAATATAAAATGAATGAAAATAATGTAAAGAAAGTGGGACTTGAAAAAGACCAGGGAGTAATCATCACAAAGGACATGTCCCCTGATAGATAAACAAAATTGTCGGAGAAACCTAGAACTTGTTGGGATCAATAAAAGTGGCATTTACCTACTTGGACGAAGAAATGGTGAAGAAAATACTAGTCACACTGATAAAACCAAGGCTGGAATACGCAGCGACACTATGGTCATCCAGTACCAAAAGGAATATATGGAAAATTGAAAGAATCCAAAGAGCAACAACGAAGATAGCCTCCACAGTTTTAGAACTGTCATACGAAGAAAGACTGTCACAACTAGAGGTACCAACCCTAGAACAAAAAAGAGAAAGAGGAAACTTGTTGAACATCTATAGAATCATGAGAGGTACGCAAGTCCTTGATAGAGAAGACTTACTAAATTAGGATACGAGAAATACAAGAGGGCATGGAAAGAAACTCAAAAAGGACAGTTATAAAAAAGACCTGAAAAAGAACAGTTTTTCCCACAGAGTGGTGGGTGTATGGAACAAATTGGACGGAATGATAGTAACATACAACTAGGTAAATGCAACTAGGTAAATACAAACACACACACACACACACACACACACACACACACACACACACACACACAAACACACACACACTCAGTATAAAAGACCACATGTCTGAAGGATGTGATGAAATAGTTTTACGTATAGATAAATAAACTACTGGAAAAGTCTGGATGATATAGTTCAAGGTATAACCATAAACGAATTTAAAATTAGGTATGATCAGTGGAAGTTAAGAGACAGGATCTCATGAGCGCAGTTCCTTTTCTGTATACTACAGTTAGGTAAATATATACACCCTCTGCGGGAATAGCCTTCTAGAGTTCCTACAGGAAAGGAAGGTTCGATCATCTCCACGACGTAGTCAATAGAAACGGAATTGAAATAATTCTGCCTCTATTGACTCGTTACGTCGTTACACACAGTTACGCACATTATTCGAATCTTAACTTGGTATTACAATCTACACATTCACTCATGCGCACTTTACCACTGTCATATTGTACATATCAAAATTGTGAAAAGGCAGTGAACAAAGAGGCATACAGTGATAAAGAGCACGGTGGGCACGGCAGTGTGTGATGGGTGTTCACGATGGGCTCTGGGCGGAGTACGAGATGGAATGAGGTACGTGTGGCGTGGCGTGGTACAAAGCAAT
>NC_134791.1:41185012-41195012 GCF_046742065.1 Oratosquilla oratoria | reverse complement strand
CCCTTACTCCCTCTTATCTTGGCTCCTCCTGGTTGACGGGTCATCCATACATCTCGTCCATTGCCCTGGGTAAGAAGCAAGGCATAGCACATTCACAGCACAGCAAGGCCGCTTCATTTAATTGGCGACCTTCTCTCTCCATCTCCTCATGCAGAAAAAGAGAAGACGGGGAGAAATACCTTCGGGCTGCGTCAAAATATCATTCACACATACTCCCTCACCCCCCATTCCCCACCCACTCCCTTCCATGCATCACAGCATCATCCATTCTCCACTCGCTCCTATCTTCTGTCTTCTCCCTTCCTCAACAGACATTCCCCTTTCCCCCAATGCCCCTTTTACCCCATCCATCCATCCATCCATCTCTTCCTTGGTCATCCCTTCATGTTCACTCTCTCAGTCTACATTCTACCTCCACCTCCCTTTCTCGCCACATTCGCACCCAAGTATTTAAAGTTATCCACTTTCTCCAATCTCCTTTAATACTCACTTCCAATCTGCTGCCACAATCTCCCCTTGTACATCTCATCAGCTTACTTTTACCCACATTTATCTTCAACTTCCTTCTTTCGCACACCTTCCACTTTCTCCAATTCTGATTCTAATACAGGCTCTACTACTCTCGTAAAAACTCTTGACTGCTCTTAACGGCTTTCCTCCTATCCCATATATCTGCAATACCTCCAGCAGTGCCTTCCTGTCTACCCTGTCGTAAGCCTTTTCCAAATCCATAAAGGCCTAAAAAATATCCTTACCTTTTCCTACAGCTTTCTCACATATCTGTCTTACCACAAAAATCTGATCCACGTAACCCCTACCTGTCTAAATCCACATTGTTCCCCTCCTAATCCTCTCAATCAAAACCCTCCCTTAAGCCTTCCCAACTACACTCAACAAACTAATCCCTCTGAATCTACTACTCACACACTTGTCCCCTTTTCCCTTGTACGAGGAAAACAGAACTATGCAGGCACTCCTCCAACCCTCTGGCACTCTAACCTCATTTAGACAAATATTAAACAACCTCACCAGTCAGTCCACTTTCACTGTATCTCCCTTTTTAGACACTCCGTATGACACCCATCTAACCCAGGTGCCTTACCTGCTCTCATAATTTTAATAACTGCTTTCACCTCATCTTTCCTTATTTCTCCATTTTCCTCGTTCACCACTGTCATTTTCTTAGCACTTCCCATAGCAACTACATTTCCCTCCCTATCCTCCTTCACATTTAGCAACTCCCTAAAATACTCTGCCCATCTTCCTCTCACTGCCGTCTCTTCCATTATTATCTCCCCATCTGCATCTTTTACCTTTACATCTCTACTTGATTCGCCTCCTCTTCTTCTCTTAATTTCCTTCCAAAACATGTTTTTATTACTTTCAAAATTTTGTTATATTCTTACCCCATTTCACATCTGCTCTCCTCTTTGCATCCTTTATCTTTTGCTTTACTCCTCTTCTTTTTTCTTTGTAACTCTCGTATTCTGATTTAATGTTTTGTCCATTGCCATACTACAGTGATTTACATCTTATTAATGCCAAACTCGTGATTGACAGCTATTTCCCTCACGGAAGTCTATGCACTCGAAAACAATACATTAACCAAATGGATTACTCAAAAAGTTAATGTGTGTCGGTAGCCCTTATCGATTCAGATTTTGATTTGTATATGCAGATATACGTCTATTGCGTCGAACCCATTATCTTACATTCGATACCTTCAGGCTTAGGTAGTCTGAGAAAAATCGAAACAGTATTCCGTGAGTGTATTTTTCTGCAATTTAAGTAGATTTTGAATACTTTAGAATGCATCGTGAGTTTGTGCACAAGTTTATCAGGAGTTTCCACCACAAAGTCACGAGTTAGGATTTGCATCAGAGTTTAGAGTTCAACTAGAGCTTGGACTTTATCTGGAGTTTGCTACGTAATTCAGAGTTGAGCTGCAAGATCTTGAAACCTGAAAGCTATGCAGGCAAGAATTTACCCTCTTATGTGTTAACCAAGAGGAGTTGCAGTTTAATGTTAATTTCGAGTACGAGCATGAAAGAAGGCATCAAGAATAAACGCGGCTAAATTCTACTCCTAGAATATTCGACCTCACATATACAAATATAACTCCGTAGAAATCCAGTAGGCACTGGTTAAGGTAACCAATGCCTACAATCTCCGTCCAAATAACAGGAAAACAAAAACTGAAATTTTTATAGAAAATTAACTTCTTTGTGGGCACGTGATTTCAGCCAACAAAGGATGATGGCTGCTATATAAACAAAAGACATCTGATATCAGTTATAGAGATACATCTAAAAGTGTACTGTATTTTTTAGATACCTGATAGTTTGCCATTTGTTAGATCACTATACAACATATTCATCACTGAACAAATGAATGCTATTCCTAACGAAAACTGTGTGGATAAGATAAATGACACCACAAGGCCTAAGGACCGCTCTGCATGACAACAGACCTATTGGCTACAGGTAAGTGGTGTCAATGAGCGTATGAAAACGTTAATAGTCTTGTCATGCTAAAAAAGAGAAAAGATACACTTTAATGCAAGTACATAAAAAAGTAATGAAATTACTAAACATAACATCAGTGCTCTGCAGACTGCCTTAAAATCTGGTTATTCAAAATAACATTACAGTGGACAAGAGAAGGAACCAAATAGAACAGATTAGGGAATTTGAATTAAAGCTATGGGAATAAACGAATAATGTTAATAATCTTGCTTGGGCAGCCAGTATTTGACAGACGGAATCAAAGGTCTTAGCGAGATCCACGAAGCCCATATACAGTTATTAGTTTTGCTCCCTGTACTTCTCTTGGATCTGTTTAGCTGAGAACATCATGTCGGTGGTTCCTCTGTTAGATCTAAAACCGCGCTGAATTTCCGGTATGATGTCGTCTATGTGGTCAATAAGGCGGTTGATGATGATTCTCACAAAGATCTTGCCTGTAATAATCATCAGAGTAATGTCTCCATGGTTATCACATACACGCCTATCTTCCCTGTGCTTGTGCAAGTAGATGATCAAGCCATCTTTGTATTTCTGGGAAACTTGCTCTTCTTCCCAGATGGCTCTGTACAGCCTGTTTAATTCTGCCACCAGTGTGTCACCCCTACATCTATACACTTCTGTCAGTCTCAGGTGCTTTTTCGAACTACTTCTGTTTAATTGCCTTAGTTGTTCCTGTAATTGTGGGAGCAGCATTAATTGATTCAATGATAGGACTCTGGGGGGTTTCAGTGAGGGCCTCCTCACAAATTGCTGACTGACAGTTTAAGAGCTGGTAGAAAATATTTAGTCCTGCGGGTAGTGACGTGTAGATCTTTGATAAGCATTTCCCCTGTTGGTCATAAAAGGCTTTCATGTCCTTGGCATCAGCAGCAGTTTGCAATTCTTCCATCCTGTCCAGCCACCATTGGTCTCTTATACCCCTTAGTTTGGCTTGTATTTGTTACTTGACCATTTTTTGGACTGAGAATTTTTGTTGTTGGCATAATCAGTGTGTGCCATATAATTTTTTCAAGCAATTGCCCAACATCTGCGTCATTCTCATCAAACCAGTCCCTGTGTTTGTGCATAGTAAAGCCAATTACATCAGCAGTGGACTGGAACACGTGTGTATGGAGAACCTCCCAAATTCTGTCAGGTGGTCTATGGTCTGTGTTGCCAAAGTCAGATGGCAAAGTTAGATAATTCTCTGCAAAGCATTGGGGGAGAGCTGGGCAACATTAAGCTTCCTCACTTGGAAATGTTGGTGCAATTTCTTTTGTTTGAAAAAAAAAAAATGTATTTTGCTCCGAAGTAGTGCATAGTCTGAGAGGAGTGTAATACCATTAGCGGCCCGTGTCAAGTTAACATCGTCCCAGTGGCCAGATCGCGGGTGTCCCCATTTCTTATATATATATATTTATATTTATATATATATATATATATATATATATATATATATATATATATATATATATACAGTAAAAGCTCTTTTATCCGTTATTCTCGTATCCGGCTCCTTCTTATAACCGGCAAATTATTCACGAGGAAATAACAATTTTGTATAAAAATGTAAAAATTCGAAAAAATAAAATTTAAAATTCCCGCCCACTCACGCCGCCGCCAGAGGTAGCGCGCATCTTTCCCGCCATCTCCCACAAATCCCGCTGCTCCGTCAGGCCCAGTGCCCACTGTAATAAGACGCCCGATGTTAAGCGTGCGACTCTCTATTAGCAACTCTCTCAACACACAAACACATACCGACAGCAAAGGAAGGCAGTGATGGCTGAGTTGAAGGATATGCGTCACTGATGAAGCTCTTCAGGAGTGGATGGAGGTCGACAATGACGTAGCTATCACCCCCACACTAACTGACGACGAAATCATTCAGGCAGTGATTGAGGAGAAGCATGGTAAGGAAACAGAGGCTGATAGTGAAGAGGAAGATGACCCAGAGCCAAGAGTAACGTGGAAGGATGCCGCTAAAGGATTGGCAACATTTATCAAGTTTGCGGAGCAGTGCACCTACATGGGGACTCACGACGTGATGTCTCTTCAGTATCTTCAAAATGAATTTTTAATGCAGAGAGACAAACATTCTAAACAAAGAGACATACGTGATTTCATGAAAACAAATAAAGATAAATAAATATGAATATACTGGTAAATAAATAAACAACAAAAGTGAAGCCATTGAATGAATTTTATTTAAGTACTCTATAAATAAAGGCAATAAATGTATTTTTTAAATATTCCTTCTCGTAACCAGGATTTCCCCTTTCCGGCACGTCTTTGGTCCCACTCGTGCCGGTTAAAAGAGCTTATACTGTATATATATATATATATATATATATATGTATATATATGCATATATATATATATACATATATTATATATATATATATTTTTTTTTTTTTTGCAGAAACCACTTGGAAAATAAAAGAAATGAATACCGAACGTTTTCGTCTATTCAAGACATCAGGGTACAAAGGATACAAAAAATTACCAAAGGTACATGGTGGTAGAGGAACTGGGAAAGGTCCAATGTTACCCGATTCCAGAAGAATTATTTACAATCTTTTTAATGATAAAATTATCTAACTTATACAAACCTAAGCTTAAATTCATATTATTTTCAAAACTATTTTTAATGTGACATGACTCAATTATGTTCCTTTCTACAATATTATGACATGATGTAATAACTTTTGTGTTCTCCCAGTCAATACTATGGGAGAGCTCTTTTTGATGGACGAAAAGTCCGCTTGACATTTGACCCGTTCTTATGTTGTATTTATGTTGACTAATCCTTTTGTTTAAACCTTTTCCTGTTTGGCCTATGTACTTAAAATCACACACTTTACAAGGTATACTGTAGATACATCCTTCTTTTTCATTTGACTGGGGGAACACAAAAGTTATTACATCATGCCATAATATTGTAGAAAGGAACATAATTGAGTCATCTATATACATAAAAAAAATATTTCTCTCTAAACCTTCCAGCCTCCTACTCCGGAAATGAGTCATCACCGTAAACACTAACTCCCGGGGACACATCCTACTCAGACTCAGAGAATCTTTACGAAATATCATCAAGAGAATCTTTACGAAATAACGCTAAGAGAATCTTTACGAAATATTGCCAAGAGAATCTATATACATAAAAACGGAATTGCGGAATTCTGACAAAAGAATCTTTACGAAATATTAATGAGAAAATATTTACGAAATATTGCCAAGAGAATCTTTACCAAATGTTAACAAGAGAATCTTTACGAAATATTACCAAGAGAATCTTTACGAAATATTGCTAAGAGAATCTTTACGAAATATTGCCAAGAGAATCTCCACTCCACTAACATAAAAAATATTTCATATTACCATGGAAAAAGAAAGTGGTGCTAACAAGAAAAAGAGAATCTTTACGGAATATTAATGAGAAAATATTTACGAAATATTGCCAAGAGAATCTTTACCAAATGTTAACAAGAGAATCTTTACGAAATATTACCAAGAGAATCTTTACGAAATATTGCTAAGAGAATCTTTACGAAATATTGCCAAGCGAAGCGAAGCGAGCTACGCCGTAGGCCAAGCACACCTGGCGAAGCCAGGTCCGGGTGCTTGTGTCACATTAAAAATAGTTTTGAAAATAATATGAATTTAAGCTTAGGTTTGTATAAGTTAGATAATTTTATTATTAAAAATATTGTAAATAATTCTTCTGGAATCGGGTAACATTGGACCTTTCCCGGTTCCTCTACCACCATGTACCTTTGGTAATTTTTTGTATCCTTTGTACCCTGATGATGTCTTGAATAGACGAAAACGTTCGGTATTCATTTCTTTTATTTTCCAAGTGGTTTCTGCAAGTATTGTTGTCACGTGTGCTTAGTGATTTGTTTTGAATATATATATATATATATATATATATATATATATATATATATATATATATATATATATATAGCTCGTCTTCTGCTAGAAGACTGTGTTGGTGATGATAAGCTGATCTGCAGCGCAGATCGTTAGCAGGAGAGCGCAATTTGAATCCTTGCCAACGTTGTGATGACCAATGACTCTGTCCCAAGAAATATGGTCACACCCGTCTCGAGCATTGAAATCGCCTGGGAGCATTAGCATGTCTGTGTATGGTGTGTCCTCAATGAGTCAATCTAATTCCTCATAACACTCCTCCTTCACCTCGTCAGAGTATATTTTGGTTGGAGCATATTCGCTGATGATAGTGATGTGGTCGTCTGCCATTTTCAAGCAAATGGTTATAAGTAGATCTCCGATACCCTGAGGGATTTGTCCAGAAGTGTGATGATTTTGGTTCTGATGGCAAAACCAACCCCTGCCTGTCTGGGCTCATTCTCTGGGTGGCCACTCCAGTGGAATGTGTAACCAGAGTCACGTTCCTCAAGTTCAGATGAACCTGGTAGTCGCGTCTCACCCAATGCCGCAATATCAATGTTATAACGGGTGTAACCAAATAAGGCAACACTCAGGCATCACCATCACGTGTTCAACCACGAGAAAAACCCTCCTATCATGCAATGAGCTCATGATGGACACATGATCAAGGCAGATGTCTAATATCACCAACCACTCACATAAACACTATGCTCTATTTTGAAACACTTAGAGGCATGACTCAGCACCAAACGACCACACACCTTTCATTAACAATATGTAATTTATATTTATGGTTTGGATAATGATGTCAAGTGTACAAATGTAATATCTTTAGTACTCTAGCAACTATATGAATAGTGCGAGGTCAGCAGTTCTGACCTAGGACGCCCGAGACCGGTGGTAGCGCCGTCAGTCTCACAGAGAGAGTGCCACGAACCACTCGCTCTTACTTCGGTATCCTGTTTGGCTAATAGAGACTCAACAGGACTTCGGTGTTTTCATTCGGTGATATCCCTCAGCCAGAGGATACAGCGGGTGAGCTCCTTAGCGACTATTGCTGTGCGACGTTCTAGTGCATTCGGATTGTCCTGCAGAGTTTGCACATTCCAATAAACAATGTTTACATAGTTCTTGTTTCTTTTTCCCTGTTGGTATTTTCTTTTATATATTCGACCGCAAGGTTGGATAACCATCTCTCCGCGGTCAGCGCGCAGATTGTATGGAGTAAGCATTGTTTACGGATCCTTTTCTCTCCCCCTCCCCTTCCAGGGAAAGCAGTGCTGCTTTGTCACTTGGGCGGGATATGAACTGCGTTGTTGCCCCGTGTCGACAGCAGAGCGGCCATCACACCCGAGTCGTCTTCGTGGAGACTCGTAGTAAGGGGCCCCCCCAGTGGTAGCCTCCGCCTGCCTCCGTCGTCACTTATCTCTCGCCATGGGACTTGATATGGCAGAGTTGATGAAAGATAATGATAATGATGGTGATGAAGTACAGAAGGAAAAACCTGCACCGGTGTATAGTAACAATGTGGTTGTGCAGGCCTAACGCTACTCTCTCTCCCTGAGGGCATCAAGACAGCAGGTGTGAACAATGTAACGTGCGGTAGATGGTCCCAAACGCAGCAACTGGCCATGATCTGCAATATGCAAACTGCCCCAACACCTGGTTGTAACATCTGAGCATTAGCAGATTATAAGGCGCCTCCTACTCGCATGACAGTCCTTTCACTGAGCTCTTGGTGCAGTTCAGCATTTCCCAAACTGGGGAAAGTTTCCCCCTGGAGCTATCAGAGGGGGAATAATTACACTGCCTACTAACGATAAAAAGAATCTCGGATGAATTTTCTTCTGCTTGGCCTTCGGATCACGTGCTAGACTCGTGATCGACAGCTGTTTCCCTTCCGGAAGAGAGCTCAGAGCTCGTATGAAATTTATGGGTAATGCTGTGACCTTACACTCACATACACCCCCAACTCCCCGCCCACGAGAGTTGGAGTAACGACTCGAAGCGCAGCGATACTGAAATAATTTCAGCCCTGGGCAAGATTCGAACCCGGACCGCCGTAGTGACAGTCTAGGACTCTACTAACCGCGCGCGCGCGCGTGTATGTGTGTGTGTGTGTATGTGTGTGTGTGTGTGTGTGTGTGTGTGTGTGTGTGTGTGTGTGTGTGTGTGTGTGTGTGTGTGTGTGTGTGTGTGTGTGTTTGTGTGTGAGAGAGAGTGAGAAAGAGAGATTATACCTGTTGCAGATGGGTAGTGTAGCCGCACAGAATGGTATGCACATTTCTAAAACAAATTAGTAAATAGTCACAGTGTGTTTTGACTACTCTTTCCCTCGTACACATGAAAGGGGAAATCTAAATGGTTGAACTGGTTGTAGGGGAAAATGACAAAAAGGTTTGGGAACCACTGGTGTAGTTCATAGAAAAAACAGTGCCATCTGTTTCCCCACACCACTCCACGACTACCGTCATTTGGTCCGTGTACACTTATTTGGGTAAACCCTTATTTATGGCTATCCCCTGTATCTAGAGGACGTCCCATTATCCGCCACCTGCAGACGCGGTGGGTCGAGCATGGTTACCCCAAATAACAGAAGTAAATATCTCAAGGCTCGTGTGCCTCAAGACTTATGTGAGAGGTATTCAAATGTGAAGACGATCTAAAGCGTACAGTTAAGCTGAAAACAGCATCGTGAGTTTAGAAGACCAGAAACCTTTAGGTGGACTTATTGAAGAATCTAAAAATATTATATATACATTCTTTTTAACATTTCATGTGTTTATCATCTTCACACCTACATATGTTAAATGGTGTCTAGATACAACATTGACGCTGATATGTTGTAGACACGGAGTGAAGAGTATCATCTTCTATTCCCTTATTTACGTTTTCTCAGATTCCCAAGCTGTCTTCTCATTTACAAACGTTTTTAGTGTTTAATTTGTTCATGAGGTAAGTTCTGTAAACTATTATCTACTTTTAATGTAATGGAACTTTTAGTAAAGTGGTCATTCATATTTAGTTTACCACATGTACGCTACCTCATTTTGGTATAAGGTGCTACTGGCTGTAGTTGAAAATAATTCATTAGATCAAAGACTTCTTTCTTAAGTTATTGTGTGTCAATATCCCTCATTGATCGGCCATCTTATAACCCTTGTTTGCATCAATTCAGGTATTTATTAGATTTCCAGATATTCAATATCTTGGGGAACCTGAGAAACCAATAAAAATCGTTAATGTTTATGTTGAAACAGAAATAAGTTAGTATATTATTTCGCAGTCCAATGAGATTTTCAAGAGTTTATAATGCACCGCGAGTTTGTACCTTAACTGCACGTGTTACAGTTTGTACCGAGTCTAGATTTCATCTAGAGTTTGCTACGTGATTCAGAGTCGAATTATGAGACACTGAAGCCTGAAAGTGCGTGCAAGTGTTCACCAAGAGCTGTAGTTTATAGTTCATTGAGAGTGCGTGCATGAAAACAGGCATCAAGACTTCACGTGTTGTAAAATATAAGGACTACGGGCTGAATTCTAGAGTATTCGCATTCGCATCTAGAAATTAGACCGTG
>NC_134791.1:41175012-41180012 GCF_046742065.1 Oratosquilla oratoria | reverse complement strand
CTGGATGTGATCTCTGATTCTATGAGCTATTACTGATTCAAGCATTTTACCTATAACTGACGCCAAACTGACTGACCTGTTGAGAAAAGGAATAACGTTTGCCTACCCCCAAGAAATAGGCTTAAAACCAATGTCTACCGACTTATCAAATATTTCCGTTAACTGATCACAAATTTCAAATTTACACTCTTTTAGCAATCTCGGAAAAAACTGGTCAGGATCCGGGGATTTTGTAGATCCAAGTCTATCAATCTGTTTGGCTACTTCTGCCTTTCTGATGCTGATGTTATGTCTTCTTCCCTCATCCCCACTGAAGATCGGGTCGCATACATATATACATACATGTTTGTGGTTGTTAGATTAATTGGTTTTGGATTATGGACGAGGTCATATATCGACCGTTCTATGGGAAACATTGTCCTTATACACGATCTCAATCACGCTGCTCAAAATGAACAGAACGGTGTAACTATTTTTTTTTTAGTCTTACGTGGGTCTCAATTTCGGGTTTGCGCCGTGTGTGTGTGTGTGTGTGTGTGTGTGTGTGTGTGTGTGTGTGTGTGTGTGTGTGTGTGTGTGTGTGTGTGTGTGTGTGTGTGTGCTTCAAAGGCATGTATTCATGTGTGTGTGTAGTCAAGCTTTTACTGGTTCATACATCCAACCTATTACAATCACAGTAGAATATGGAGGCTAGAGGAACTCAGTGGAAGAGCTGGTTAAACAAAGTTTGGAGAAGTAAAGGGCAGAAGAGTTATACTTAAGTAAGCCTTTTCATCGTAACTTTTTTCACTAAACCTTTATCTTCACTTACAAAACAATAATATATAACTGAGACACGGTATGTTAAGAAAGATACAGATATCATCTTCATCTTTTTTTTATGAATAACTGCATTTTCGACGTAAATGTTGTGAGGTTTAGTAGAAAATGTGTAACCTGAACCTATGTTGGCATATCCGGAAGTACACTCAGGGAGTGCAGTTTTCATGTGAGTGATGATCAACGTAAGTGGGAACAGGAGGAATTGGGGCAAGCCGCTTCATTCACCAAGAGGGAGAACGACGATAGAGGGTTGAGGGACTCTTTATCATTCTGAAAATCACCCAGACGTCAAGAGATGCTCCTCCCCGAGGAGCCACTCGAGGGAAGAGTTCTGTGAAAGGATTGCTGACTAAGCTGATCGTCGAAGATTTTTACAGTATGGACATGGTTCTTTGGGAATCTCCCCACCGCCTCCTCCCCTCGGGAGGCAGAGAAGGCTGCAGATTCTCACGGGAATGTAGATGACTGTGGAGGCGCATAGGTGTAGACAGGGGAGCTTGAGGTGCATGTGCAAGTTTAGGTAACCCCAAAAGGGGTATAAAGGTGGTCTAAAGTGACTGATGTGAGGTATAGGTTTCCACCAAGAGCTTTTCTAATACTGGATATATAACTTTTGTACTAGCCGGAATAAAATAATTGAAGTATAAACCTGACTGGAAAGGGTTTGCTGAGACTCACTTAAGCTGAGGGGCATATCTATAACTGGCTAGATTTATATACAACGGGGTGCTATAATCGTCTAGATATGCCTACAGCTACTCCCTCAAGGTAGGTCACATCGGTTTGCTCCAAAAAGTAAGTGTAACCCTCACTACTGATCTCGCCTCTGCCTGGTCTTCTCACATCTGAGAGAGCCACTACTATATATCTAATCTAAGCTTCCTGATCTCTGCCGATTAAAATGGTAGTCGGTCGTCCTGGAAGAATGTTCCAGACACCCACAGGGAGAGCCCGCCAGAGATTCACCCCGGGCCTGGCTCGACGTATTTGTCTTATTTGCAACATCCTGGGTTTGATTTTGACGAGGTCATGTTACAAGCCCGCTCCCACCATGCATGTCCAGTACGGTTGCCATAAAAATACGCCTGTGAATCGCCTTCTCTCTCCCCCAACCACCACCGAGCCCAACGAGGGGAGACTAAGATTTGGGTATATATGTTCGCCTAATAGTCACAGGGGTCACGGGAGAGTATACACACTTACCACCTTGACACTAGGTGACGACAGCCGCGGAAAGTGCGGTGTCGGTCCAGGTAGTAATTGCTTGACTCAGAGCGTGCCTGAACGATAGATTTACGTCCATCAGCCCAAACGACTTTCCTCTCCGAGCCAAGAGGAACCACCCATCCTAGCCCGAATAGAGGACCAAAGAGGCGTATTGCTAGTCCCAGGGTGGCACTTCAGTGCATCTACGGCACTGAGACAATACTCAGCCTCCAGGTATCCCGTCTTCAGGCCCTGCAGCATTGCCACACATGGCAAACACGTGGATTAGTGACCCATAAAGGGATTGGATGGCCATTAATTCAAAGTTCAATACATACATACCTATACCAAGGGCTTTTTCCCCTTTACAAGTGAGGTAGCCAAAGTCCATTTCATTCCCACTCCACTCTCATTCACCACCCCTCCCTCCCCCTTTCTTGGTTCCTCCTAGATGACGGGTCATCCCAGCATCTTGCCCATTTCCCTGGGTCGTATGCAATGCAACAAGATAAAGCACATCCACGGCAAGGCAGCTTTATTTAATCGGCGACACTGCCTCCGTTCCCTCATGCAGAAAAAGAGAAGGCGGGGAGAAATCCCTTCGGGCTGCGTTAAAATATCATTCACACATAACCACTCCCTACCCACAGCATCATCCATAAATAACCACTCTCCACTCACCCCTGCCTTCTGTCTTCTCCCTTCCTCAACAGACATCCCCCTCTTTCTCAATGCCCTTTCTACCCCAACCATCCATTTCATCCTTGATCTCCCCCTCCTGTTCACTCCATCCACCTCTGCCTTCCACACTTCCTTTACTAATCTTTCTTTAGTCATTGTTTCCATGTGCCTCCCAACTCCTTTTCCACTCCTCTCCTCCTCACCTCCTGGTTTCTCTATCCAGCCTAGTAACCCCTACCATATTTCTCAGGCACTTCATCTCAAACACATTTAAAATCTTCCTCTTTTATGTTCCACGTTTCTGCACCATACAATGTTGTTGGCACAATCACTCCTTTATACAATCTCATCTTAGCATCCATTCACAAATGTCTATTTCTCATTACGGTTTTTAATGCCTCAAGACGTTTACTTCTCTCAATCCACATCCTATCTCCACTTCCATTCCTTTTCCCGCCACATGCGCCCCTAATTATATAAAGCTATCCACTTCCTCCAGTCTCTCTCCCTTAATCCTCACTTCCAATTTGCTGCCTTCCTCTCCCCTTATACATCTCATCGCTCCTCCTCGTCAGAGACAGCCAAAAACCCCTTCGGGGTCCCGCACCGTGTGGTCATACCACGAGCAAGCTCGACCGGTAGGCCTAAGTTGAATCTGACTAAGTTCACTAAGGAGATGCTGCGGGACGTAATCCCTTTCACCAGCACTATTGATGGCAAGGCCCAGTCCAACGGTAGTGCATCCTCCTCAGACTGCGAAGTGCATACCCTCCAATCCCCAAAGGCTAAGTTTCCTTCAAAAAACTCCCTCCCACAAGTAATACTCACTAAAGCCAACTGTTCCTATGGATAGACTGGATTTATGTGTATTTTACCAGAACGTTCGAAGCTGGACCCCACAAAGGACCAGCACCTTGTTAGAGATTGCAAGATACGGTCCTGATGTCTGACGCCTGTTCCAAAACACTACCTATCAATATGATATTTAATTACCCAAACAGTATTTTTAGGAAAGTAGTAAATGTACACCGAAGGACGAATGTGGACACCAGCCCCGGGGTTTACAAACTACCTTGTAAGGACTGTGAAGAAGTGTACTGGGGTCAAACAGGAAGAGAACTGACTACAAGAATCAAGGAACACAAGAATTCCATCAAATATGGTCAAGAAAATTTCGCAGTGTTCCTACATACCAGCAAAAAGGATCATCGTATGGACTGGGATGATGTTACCATTGTTTACAAATTCCACTGCAGCTTTCGAAGGAAAATGATAGAATCCTCCCTTATCAAACATATACCTAATTTTAATACCTCCAAAGGTCAGTGGTCCCCAGACTGCATAACTTGGATGGCTGCTAAGAAGTCCATCTCTAAAGCAGCCGGGCTTGACCTCACTATCGGCCAACCTCCGCCCCGACCTCATCAAGGACACATAACCTGAGTCCCCCCTTTTCCATGTCCCCAAATGTACCCCTTCTTAGCTATATATACTCTCATACTCCACACTATGTATCATTTTGCAGAAGAGGACCACAGTCAGTGGTCGAAATATACAGAATTTCTGTCCATCTTATCTTATTCTCCGACAGTGGGTCAATAAGTCATTATATATATATATATATATATATATATATATATATATATATATATTTATATATATATATATATATATATATATATATATATATATTAGGAAGGTATATGTAGTGGCATATTTGAAAAATGAGACTTATTAACCCACTGACGGAGAATGAGATAAGATGAACAGGAAATCTGTATATTTCGACCACTACCTGTGGTGGAGTGAGGGAAAAATATAGCTAAGAGGAGTACATTTGGGGACAGGAAAAAGGCGGGACTCAGATTAAATGTCCCTGATGAGGTCTGGGCGAAGGTTGACTGATGGTGAGGTCAACTCCGGCTGCTTTTGAGATGGATTTCTTTGCAGCAATCCAAGTTATGCAGTCTGGGGACCACTGACCTTTGGAGATATCAAAATTGGTAATATGCTTAATCAGGAAGGATTCAATTATTTTTCTTTGAAAACTGCAGTGGAATTTTTAGACGAGGGCGGCATTATACCAGTCCATGCGATGATTCTCTTTGCTAGTACAGTATGTAGGAAAACTGTGGAATTCTCTTGACAATATTTCTTGACAGCAAGAATTAAGGTATATATATATATATATATATATATATATATATATATATATATATATACATATATATATATATATATATATACACACATGCATATAAACATATATATTATATTATATTTATAATGTT
>NC_134791.1:41160012-41170012 GCF_046742065.1 Oratosquilla oratoria | reverse complement strand
GTCAACAACTAATTGGGTCCTAGTGCTTCGTATTCTTGTAGAACTCTGACGTGAGTTTCAATACGGGTTTCTTGCAGGTTATATTGATCTCAACAAGGCCTTTAGCTCAGTGCATTGTGAGGTGTTCTAGGATCCTTTGCTGATCCGTTGGATTCTTGCAAGGATTTTTTTTTTTACCTGATATCTAGATTACACTCTGGGACAGAGGTGTGTTGTAAATTATGGAGAAGCTGTGAGGCAAGGATACGTCCTCGACCCAACACTTTTCAACTCCTGAATGGACTGGGCACTGGAAAGACTTGTCGATCAATGTCGTTGTGGAGCATCTATTGGTGACACTAAGGTCACTGGTTTTGTCTTTGCTGATGATGCTATCCAACTTAAGGAGTTGTTGGAGATCCTGGTTGCATCCCTCGAGCCACTTCACAGGGAGGAGAGATGGCTTGGTCTTCGGGTCTCTTGGACTAAGACCAAGCTCCAGGTATTCGGGGGTTTTCTGGATGACACAGTTCAGTTTGTCCGTGCATGTGGCGAGGACATTGAAGTTTTGGAAAACTTCACATGCCTTGGTAGTGCAGTGCAAAACTGTAGTGGTTCATGTCAGAGAGTACTTCCAAAGATTGGCATTGTCCATGATGTTATGGACATCCTCAACCAGAGTATGTGGCGTTGTCGATATATATGCATATATAATCTTCAAATCACTTGTGCTCCCTGTCCTACAGTACGGCTGAGACATGGACACTAAATACTGACTTGAAGAGACGTCTCGATGTCTTTGGTACCAAGTGCCTTCGGAAAATCATAGAGTACCGATTGGATGAGTTTGTACCGAACCAGAAACTGTACTGTGAGACTCAGTCTGGGCCTGTTACAGGCATAATTCGTGAACGTCAACTGCAGCATTTGGCACGTTTCCATGAAGATGATCCCACACAGGGTTTTCTCCACAAGAGACAACCCTCGATGGAGGAGACGAAGAATGGGACGAACCCCACAGAATTCATGGCTGAAGGGGCAAGTTGATCGAACCTTTCGAGAGCTCTTTGGATTGGGATGGAAGGGTGTCTGCATGGGAGTTTGCTCTGAGACGAAATGTGAGTGAAGCAACGCGATTCCTGGCGTATGCTCCCAACTGATTGATGATATAAATCTAGGTACGCCAGTGCTGAAGTCGTTATCAGACATGGCCGAATGCAAACGGATACTCAAGTCCTGATGCAAAGTAGTATTCAATACAACGCATCGCACATTTTCTTCTGGTTACAGATGGAAGCTTTTATTCAGGTAGGGGAATTTCGATTGACCAAAACCCAATTCAATTTTTTGGTTTTGGCGGAAACAAAATTTGTATGTGTCTGTCATCAACTTCGTGCTTAATTAAATCATCTCACTTTTCTTCGTGACTTTGAATTCATTCTGGCTGCATCCAATTAACGATTTAGTCCTCCGTCAGGCGATTTTATGCAGCCTGGGAAAATCCCCTGCGCATAGGAATGATTAATATTTTTCATCAATTCGAGTACACATTGTATAAGAGTTATAGACTCTTATTCGAGAGTGATAACTGTCGATTACACGTTCAGCACTTGATCCAAGGCCACAGAAGTGAACAATATTCCCACCCTACACCACTCATATTCCTAATCGTAGATATATGGCTACATAAACCATATTTCAACTCTTTGTTTGGGTTTTACTAACCTAGTAATCAATTCTAGTTGCCACCTGGCGATTTTACAATCTGAGGGACTCCTGCAGCAAAATATAAAAACTATCTCCAGCCTATCTTGACCAGCATTTTCGTTGCGGTTTTTTTTTTTTTTTTTTTAAGTTAGTCATCCAGGAGGTGCTCAGATAAGAGGGAGGGTGGAGGGGTGTGGAGTGTATTCAGGGATGGAATGGGTGGAAATGATTTTATGCCTTTCCCTTTTTGGCTACCTTCCTTGTAAGGGGGAAAAAGCCTTGGTATATGTATGTATGTATGTTTATCATTGTTGATTCTACACGGCTGAAAGACGTTAAAAAATCGTCGGGCATCAACCAGATCAAAATTGGTACAAAAATGGATTACATTACTGCCTCCTCTCTTACATTTTTTAACACAGTTTGGAGGAGGCAATAATTCAGCATATTTTTTTTACTCTTCCATTTTTTAGTATTCTGGCTATTATTTGGGAGATTGATTTATTTACTGTAAATAAGGCAAATTCACTCATAGACGGAAGCAATCTTTACATATTTCTGCACTGTCCCAGGGAAATTCATTCAGCTATAAAAAAACAAAAACAAAGCCCTCATCCGGGGGATAAAGATTAATCAATCTTGATTAACCCATTGACATTGGCGATTATTTCTTAATACTTTTTATGGCTGTCGCCAGGCGATTCTATTCACCTATTCTCGTCAAACAAACTGTTCCAACCCGATGATCTTCTTTACATGTCTTCTTCTTACTTATATCTACTCGTAGAAAAATGATGACTACTTTTGTCTTCTTTTGCCCTCAAGGAACCAGAATTAATTCACCTGAGGAAAGCCCCCCCCCCCCGGGTTTGAGGGGGGTCTTTTATTGACCCGTGTCTTCCACACATCAACAATCTAACAACTTCGCTGCTGTGACGTATTCTAGAGGTATCCTGGCTGAAATAACACGATTTTATTCAGCTTAGAAAATGTGGGGACGAAAGGAGCTAAACCTATTTTGGTTAACTTCTTCGTTCGCGTGACCAGCTCTAGGGATTTAATTTTGGTTAAAGGCAGATGATTACATTGAGATTAGAATGAAACTATCTGTTAGCAAGGCCCTTTCCAGAAGGCTTAGTTTCACATGAAGAATAACAAGCCTGACTAATAGAAGAAGAAGAAAAAAAAAAAAAAAAAAGCGAAAAGACTACGCCAGGAGGCGCGCACCTGCGGTCGAAGCCGTCACTTTTGTCCTATGTGCTTGGACTGTTGGGAGAGGTTAGAGTCAAAGCAGGGAATCGGACAGGAGTGCACGATTCGAAGCCACAATGAAGGGTATGCGAGACCAACACGGATCCAATTACGCCACCCTCACACATTCATACCCATATAAAGGATAAGTGTACTACTAAGCAATGGATCAATTCGTCTGCAATAACACAACAAAAGGCCCAGGGTAGGGACTTTCGTCTTCGAATCTAAAAGCCAGGTAAGTCTTGTCATATTTGCTAAACACAAGTTCAAAGGTACACGTCAAGCACGCGCGCACACACGCACGAACACAGGGCGAGCAGCTTTTACCCCGTCCTCACTGAGCACGCAGATCGATATTCGGTGAATGACAGTTACATAACATGCAGGGGAAGGTAAGGTTAAAATTCGAAACAAATGTTAGGACAAAAAAAAAGGTTTCAGTCATAGAGAATGTAGTATCAGGAATGAGAAAAACGTCGTGTGTGTTTGTGTGTGTGTGTGTGTGTGTGTGTGTGTGTGTGTGTGTGTGTGTGTGTGTGTGTGTGTGTGTGTGTGTGTGTGTGAAATATTCTATGGTAGCAACAATCCACCACAGGATATAGACGTTCATAAAAGCACCTGGGTAGGTGAGGCAATCGAATATCAACTCCTTCTTTGATAACGAGTCTGTATATTGCTACTGTGTATTGATTGTGATCAAGACTGTACATAAGCAACTCGCCGGTCAAGGTGCTGAAATCACAACATACTCATGAGTTGTCGATCCTTCCCCACGTTTGAAATATTGCGACACTCACAACCACCTCTTCAGCCTTCTCACCCTAAATGGAGGAAGGATGAATAAGGGGCCGTGGAGGGGGGGGGGGTGTCATGGTGAGGAGGAATGGGGTAAAAAAAATGACAACTCTCGTTTTAGTACTTTCATTTCGGAGATCAATCTTTTGAAAATTTCACAGCGTCTGGCGGCAAAGGTAACATTTGTTTGTTCTTCTCTGCTAGAACCATAAAAAAATCTGGCGGTAGTAGATTCTAAACTCTATCTGGTCTCCTCCATTCTCCACCTTGTATTCCATTTCCATTATTTCATCTTTCATTCTTCCGTTTTTTTTTCCTTGCTTTAATCTTTTAACCCTTCAGCTGTGAAACGGGTTTCCTTCAAGTGAATTAAATCGCCAAGCGGTAGCTAAATTCGTTGGACTAACCTTAAAACGAAAGGATTATTAATAACCTTAAAATTTTCAGGAGGTTTTGTTCCGGGGAAAAGCCCGTGGCCCTGTATTGGACTCCCATGGCTCAACACTCCTTTGTTCCAATTCTGAGAGGGAGCGCGCGTTTCGCCACACCCGTAGAGTGAATATTAGTTATCCACAATACTATTGTACCACGTTCCCTTTTGACATACATCGCAAGAGCCACCACAGACTCAACCATCACCACTACCACGAGTCCACCCTCATTTTCCTTCTTTGTCCAACTATCTCCCCAATCTTCACCCTCATGAATTCCGGCGACCACCCCTACTCTTAGCCTTTTCATCTCTTCTTCACTTGTATCCATGCTACATGTTGTTCGCCTTTTCTCGTCTCTCCCTTCCTCCCTCCCCTATCCCTTTTCCCTCCCTTTCTCCCTACATCTACAGGGCATAAAGTTGTTTTCTACTTTCTTACTTCAACCAGTGGGCACTTATACATACAGCGGTAGTCTGAATGAAGTGTTTTTCACCATCCCCTTTACCTCCCCTCTTCCTCACCTTCCTCCTCCAGTCCTCCCTCCGTCCCTCCCAATTTCCTCCTCCCAGCTCTCCTCATCCTCGGATCAATACAGGCCTGCTCTCCACGTGGAGACCCTATATGATTGTACGTTGTCCAGGCAAGTTTTCAACACGGAGAATACGCGTTTTTTAGATGAAATGAAAATAATAGAGAAAAAAAAATCTTCACTCTTATCATAGGATAAATGTGAATAATTATAAATATTACTGGGTACAAATTTTCCAGACATACATGCCAGGTACTACTATGCGTCCCAAGAGCTCTGTCGCACGTGTTAGCGTGTGTGCGCTCGCCCGGCAGGGTTGGTCGCGAGTATTCTCACTTTGTGTGAAGCAACGCCAGTTGGATTCCGTCTCCTATTCTCCAATCATTCATCCTACCTTCCCTCAAGCTCATGTAAGGTTTCAACACAATAAATATCCTTGATTTCCAATTATTATATTTAGATTTGAACTCGTGTATTGTTTGAGCTTGGGCTATACCACTTCCTAAGCTATTCCAAGTATTTATGCACCTACATGGAGAAATGTATTTCTTCACATACTTTAGACATGTGGTCTTAATTTGCTCCAATGACCTCTTAAAGCCCTCCGAACTTTAATTGGATCTCTTCTGTCAATGCAATCTATCCTCTTTAATGACCTGAATATTGTAATCATATCACTTTCTCTTCCATCTTTCAAAGTTGGCAGACCCAGTGCTTTTATTCTTTCCTCATATGAATTATTTGCCAGGGTGGGAACTAGTATGGTTGCTGCACTTTGTATTCTCTCGATCTTGCTTATATTCTTCACTGCTGTGGGGACCATACTATTGTTGTTGTTGTCGTTCCCTAGACTGTCTGTCCGAGCAGTCCCGTCTCCCCAAGGAAGGCCACAGCCGAAACTGGGTTTTCCCACAAATCCTTTATAGAGTGTATGTTGTGTTGTTTGCGTGCATGATTGTGTATAATGCAGTCTTCCATTATGTGTTGTATGGTATGGGGTGAAGTGTTACATCCTGGGCAGCTGTTCACAACACGGTCGTCCAGCCTCTTCTGGTAGCTTAGAAGTGCTGGGTGGTGACCGCATCGCAGTCTGGCCAAGTGGACTCTGTCCTTTCGTGGGAGAGAGGATTCAGAAGGGTGGATATCAGGGGGTCTGGCATGCAGCAGTGTGTTGTCTTTCAGTGTGTTAATGGAGCGGTGAGTGATATGATTATGAATATGTTTCCGGAGGCTGGTATTTGGTGGTTGTGGAGGAAGAGAAGAGAGTATCTGTGCGTAATAAAGGTCTTTGGGTGTAGTTTTAATGTTTCTTGGTGTGTGTGGGTGTTCTGCTATGTAGTGTAGCGGGTGTGATGTGTTTGTGGTGGCTGCAGCAAGTGTTTGTGTGCCTCTCATGTCGAGGTGGTCCTTGACTTTGAGGACTTTTGTTTCATGGTGTAAATGGTCTGTAGGTGATGTATTTGTGCAGCCTGTAATTGTTTTTAGGGCTTTGTTTTGTATGATTTGAAGGGTGTTGTGGTGTGTCTCACTGAGATTAGGAGCCCATGCAGGACTCGCATAATTCATCACTGAGCGTATGCATTGTTTGTATATTGTTATATTAGTTTCTTTGTTTTGTCCAAATGTTGTTCCAGGTAGGATTGTGGTACTCCCCCAGGTAGGCGTAGCTCCTCCTTGGGGATCGGTGCCATCTGCGTAGAGCTGATGGCCAGGGGTGGTTGCTGCTGATTGGCCCCCAACTCTTGGGGTTGGGGGGTGGTCCCACGACGTAGACGTTGCAGCTCCAGGACCGGACCATACTATTGACGCATGTCATGAACGGATTAAGGTTTCGGTTTTTTTTTTTTTTTTTTTTTTTTTTTTATCTCTTCATCCATATAGTGAAACACCACTTTGATCATCTGCAGTAGTCCACATGTCTCGCCCAAAATCTTGCTGATATGTCAGTCAGTTGAAAGGTTGTCTATTATTAACATTCCTAAACCTTTTGTAATAGGTTCAATTCCCAAGTAGTTTAAGGATAGTATTTTGCCACTACTGCCCATTTAAGTACTTTGCATTTTTGTGGTATTAAACTTCATTTCCCATTCTTAGCTCCATGCAAAAATAGTGTCTGGATCTTTTTGCAATAGCCTACCGTCCTCCTCATTTTTCACTCTTTATGATTTTTGCATCATCTGTAAACATGTTGGCATAGCTTGTTCCTTCTATCATGTCACTGATAAAGACAAAAAACATTATTGGTGCAAGCACTGAACCTCGTGGTACTCCACTCCTTACTGCTCTCCATCTTGACATATATCTTATCCTATATTACTGTCCTCATGTGTCTTTCCTTCAAAAACCTCTCATCAATTTTAGTAATTTGCCTCTCAGTTCTCCAACGTGCTCCAATTTCCGCATAAGTCGACTGTGAGGTACTTTGTCAAATGCCTTCTTTAGGTCCAGGTACATAGAGTCCACCCAACCCTCTCTCTCTTGCATCACATTACTCTCGAGTTAAAAGGTTTGACACACACGACCGTCCAGATCTGAAGCCAAACTAAATGTCTGTCAGAATGTTCGTCTTTTCAAGATATTTGGTCTATCGATCTATCACAATCTTTTCACTTCATTCCACTATAGTGCTGGTTAGTGATAGCGGCCTATGATTTAGTGGTGTTTCCTTGTTTCCACCTTTGTGAGTTGGCACCACATTTGCCCTTTTCCAATCAAGCGATCGATATAATGCCTTGCCCTACATTCTTTAAGTATTCAGTTTGAGATTCCGTCAAGTCCTGAAGCTTTTGTCACATCCAATGATCCCAAGAGATTGACCACTTTCCTCACTTCCACATTTATATGTTCTAAACCGGTTTTTTTTTTCTCCCCTCACTCTCCTCCAAAAAAGTGCTCTATTTTGTGAAGACTGATTGGAAACTTTCATTATTTGTGCCTGAGCTGAGGCTTCTTCAAAGATTACACCATTCACTATTAACTTGGTGATTACTTCCCTGTGTCTTAATTTGCCATTTATAAACCTGTAAACAGTTTCAGTTCATCTTTGCATTTATCTACTACACCTCTATCAAAATTGCTTTTTTACTCATTGCGAATTCTTGTATAGTCATTTTCAGGTTGTCTGTGAGCTTCTTTTGTTTTATTGCTTCTTCTCTTTCTCCATTTTTCCCAGGCCACGTCCCTGGCTTTTTTTGTAAACTCACACTTATTGTTAAACCAGTCCTGTCTCTGCTTCGTCCACTAATCTTCGGCACATGTTTGTTCACTCCTCCGTTGTAAATGTCAAGGAATATTTCCCAATTCCTCCTTATTCCTATGATATTCATGAATTCTTCACAGTTTGCTTCTTCAAAAAAATTCAACCCTAGGTATTCTGTTTTCCTAAAATTGAGTTTACCTTGCCTGTGTGATCCATTCCTTGGCTCTATTTCCTCATCTAACTGAAACTCAATTGTTACATGATCACTTTTTCCTATGGTGTAAAGGTAGTTCAAGGACATGATGATGTCTGGCTCTTTGGTTAGTTATAGATGTAATCTTGTGGGAATATAATCTACTCGGGCCATTTACTTTGCCAACTGACTCATTGTATTCTTCATTGCTAAACTTGAAAGGGTATTTCCCCAGAAATCTGCCTTGACTCTTGCCTCCCATTCCTCCCAGTTGACCTAGCTGCAGTTAAAATATCCATTAGGGACTATTTTGTTACTTTGTTCAATATTTTTCTTCAGGAAAAGAACTGTATTCAGTAACATTTCACGTTATTCAGCTTCATTCTCAGCTCTTGTCTTGGAGGGAACATATGCCACGAAGTCTCTTTTATTCTGCCCTTTAGCGCTAATTTTTAGGTAAATCGCTTCGGCCTTGCCTTCACTTAGATTTACTTCTTCCATCTCTAAGTAATTTCTGACCACAATCATTACCCCTCCATCCAACTTATCTTCTACGTCTCTTCTCCAGTTGCATCTATTGTTCACCAACTGTATTGTTTTTTTTTTGTTTTGTTTTTGAGAGTACTGTTTCCATTTGACACAAAATAACATGTTTGTTTATCCATAAGTAGTTATATATCTCCAACCTTGCCAATAGTACACCATCAACATTAGCATATGTTATTCTAAGTTTCCTTTTGGTGTTTCCTTTGCAACACTGCCTTCCCCCCCCCTTTTTTTTTTCTTTTTTTTAAGAAACCATTTCCTCACCTAAATCCTCTTCCGTCTTCCCATAATTTTTGGCTTTGTCTTCCTGTAACACATTTTTTGTCTTTACTCGTTCCTTTCTCCTTCCAATTGACAAGTATTTTCATCTGGCTTTGAATGTTAAAGGCAAATCTAGGAACGTCGCTTCACGTTGTGACGAAAATCGCTATTGTTCCTTCCTGACCCTCTCCTAAAGTTGGAACCAGCAATGTTATGCCTCTACTGTGACCCTGAAATAGCGCTGCTTCCGCCATATTCAATCGATTGGCAACTGTCTCCATCTGGCTTTGTCTATTAAAGGCAAATCTAGGAGTCACGTCGAGTCGCCGCTGTAGTCTGTGTGCGTGTGTGTATGTATGATTCACCACCATGGTTGTCGATCGTGTTTTGGGCTCGTGATCGACAGCTATTTCCCTTCCGGAAGAGAGCTCAGAGCTCATATATGACCGATCGATGGGTAATGCAGTAACCTTACACCCCACCTCCCCGCCCACGAGAGTTGGAGTAACGCCCCGCAGCGCAACGATGCTGAAATTATTTCAGACCTGGGCGGGATTCAAACTCGGACACCGTAGTGGCAGCCGGAAACTCTACCACTCCGTGTGTGTGTGTGTGTGTGTGTGTGTGTGCGTGATCTAACGCAACTGAAAAAGGTTCACGCAATACGGTAGTGTCATCGCAAAACTACCACGAGGCGATCTCAAGAGATACTGTAATATACTTTGAGAAAACATGAGATGCAGAATTTTGTTATTTAAAAAATATCGATATGAGAAAATCTCATATATACATATATATATATATATATATATATATATATATATATAAACCATAATTCATTTTAATTCTAAGCCATTAACATCAAGAACATAGAGGAGGCATACATGCAGAAATTGAAACGGGGTACTCGAGCATACAAAAATATAAGAAATATTGCACTCAACTTATATCTCTTTTGATGGCGCAATCGGTTAAGTCACTATCACTTGTCACGTGGTAGCGGAGGTTCGAGTCTTTGGCTGTACCACGTTTCAATTTCTGTACGCATGTGTTAAGTCGATGGAGGTCAGGTCCCCCTCGACATTGTTTTATCTCCCCCTTCC
>NC_134791.1:41130012-41155012 GCF_046742065.1 Oratosquilla oratoria | reverse complement strand
GCCAACCTCTGCCACGTCATTCCTGCAAACTTCTCTATCTCGTCTCTCCACCTTTTGTCTGGTCTCCCTCTTCCACATTTCCTATCTCGCGGCGTCCGTTCACTCAGTAACACACTTGCTCCATCGCTCATCAGTCGTTCGCCCTCACTTACCTGCCCAATTTCACTTCCTTTCTTTTACCGCCTCCACAATTTTCTAAGATACTTAGATTCATATTCATGTACAGTCCCAATATATATCCTTGATTTCCAATTATGTTTAGGTTTGAACTCACGTATCGTTTGAGCTTGGGCTCTATCACCTTCTAAGCTATTCCACATATTTATGCATCTACATGGAAAACTGTATTTCTTCGTATCCTTTCGACATGTGGTCTTTCTCATTTACTCCCATGAACCCTTAAACTCCACTCACCTTTAATCAGATCTCTTCTGCCAATGCAGTCTACCCCCTTTTAGTGGCCTGAATACTGTGATATCACGTCTTTCTCTTCAATCTTTCATAGTTGGCAAACCTAGTACTTTTAGTCTCTCGTCATGTAGTTTATCTACCGGGCTGGAGACCAGCATGGTTGCTGCCCTTTGTATTCTCTCAATTTTGCTTGTGTGTGTGTGTGTGTGTGTGTGTGTGTGTGTGTGTGTGCATGTGTGTGTGAAAATGTACATCTGTGAAAGAGTATCAGCATGTATGTGTTTGGGATTAAAAAAATAGTCAGGAACAATAAGAAAGGAGAAGCTCTGGTATTTATGGGTTCAATTAACTTTAGAAAATAACCAAAAGACGAATGTGGGAATAATATACAGGCTGAAAACATCATCTCTGGCGGATGATAACTTCTATTTCATGGAATCATGACGTATTGGTAATGGAAGATTTCAATTTTAATGACATTAATTTGTTGACATTAGACCATAGCAATGTAAGGAGTTATAAACTTTCTTTGTGAAAACAAAAATCAATGCAGGATACAAAAGTCCACAAGACAAGGAAATATACTCGATCTATTGATCACTAACAGCAAAAATATGATAACTGATTTGGAAATCAATGGAAACAATGCATTTAGTGATCACAACATATTTATATTCGAGCAATAATATAGCACCAGAATAGGCAATTGTATATCTTTAATACCTACTTCAGAAAAGCTAATTTTACTGGAAGTCAAGATTAAGCGAAAAACAAATGTAACGGATGTGGGAAGCATTTCAAAGCACAATGAAAATATTCATAGTTGCGTTCCATTTAAGGAAAGGCAACCTCCGAATTAGTCTGGCCCAAAATGGTTTAATAAAGAAACAGATGACTATTGCGGAAAAGAGACACGTTTGTAAAAATCAAATCTCTCTATGTCCCCTAATAACGATCCAGGTGGATTTTAAAAAGAGTCAGGAAAAAGAGACAACATACAAAAACTGCTGATAAGCCCAAGGAAAAGCTAAAAAAAATCTGCATATACATTGTAGATAAAAAAAAAGGTGATCAAGAATAATATTGGCCCACTTTTGTCTGCTAATGGTTAAATCATACATTCAAATGAAGGTATGTGCGATAGCTCAACCAGCTATTTCAGTTTCGCATTCGTAAATGGTGCACCTCAAAAACTAATTATTATCGGAGTCATAATTGTGTTACCCTGAACGGAAATTTACTCAGTTCTGTACGTAAACCAAAGAGAATATTGGAAAGTGTGTAGAAGAGCTCAATATCAATTAAACACCAGGACAAGGAGTATGGCATCCAAGAATTCTGGATAAATATAAAAAGCAAATTACTGTCCCATCAGAAATTATTTTAAACTAATTTATCACGACCGGGAATGATCCAAGAGAATGGAAATGGCAAACCTTACTCCTACACTCAAAAAGGGGTGACGAACAAAAACCACAAAACCATAGGCCAATAAGCTTGACCTCGATGGAAACAATTGTAATATCCCACAGAAAGTCACTTAAAAAGCAACTATCTAGTAAATGACACCAAGCAACACGGCTTCAGACGTAAGCGTTCTTACACGACTAACCTTCTACAATCTTACAAAACAATAATTTCAAACTACGACGAAAGGATAAAGTAGATTTAATGTGCCTGGTCTCTGAAAAAGGTTTCGATACAATGCCAAACGAAAGCCTACAAACTAAACTCGTTTCGCCTGGAATAATAGGTAACTTGCTGAGCTGGGTTATAAACTGGTGAAATAATAATAAACAGAGATTTATTTTTAATGGCAAAACAAATTCCAGCTGGGAAAATTTTACAAGTGGACTTCTTCAGAGTTCCATTCTTGGGCTTTCTGTTCATATTATATATAAATGACACTTACTATGGACTACTACTGTTCCCAAATTCGCTGACGATACTAATTTGTACGGAGTAGCAAATTAACTGAATATTCAAGGACACAAACTAGAGCAATGATATTAAAAACAGCTAATGAAATTTAGCAAGGTTATGCATATGGGTAAAATATGACTACAAGTTATCTGAAAAAAAAATAAAATAAAAAGGACCTTGGTGTAATTATCAGTGACGACCTTAAAATATTCGGATATTGTATATTTGCTTCAGAAAAAAACATATGGGATACTGGTATTAGTAGCCCGATATCTTAACTTCAAAAGTCCACCAATTATCAGCTGGTCCACATCTGGAATATGCTGTTTTTGAATGATCCCCAGAGCCTAGTTGAAAATGTAGATGGAAAGAGTACACTTGCAAGTCACAAAACTCACCTAATATAAGAAACAAAGTATACGAAATCCGATTGAAATATTGAAGCTATTCTCTTTCTCTCTCTGTGTGATAATTTAAAACATTATTGGGAATGCAACATCAATGCGGAAAAGATTTTCATTCTATTATCAGGTCGATCAATAATGGCCTCGTACTATTAGGTTGTAGAGGTCGGTAGAATCAATTTTGCCGGCCGCGTCGTCAACGAATCGAGTAAACTTCCAGCCAACATGCTTTACTACCGTGACTCATTGAGAGTATGCGTGCATTTCAATATTGAGTAAAATTGTCAAGCACAGACAAAGGGTTCTCAACAATGAATTAAATCGTTGGATCCACAAACACACCGATGATATTCGGTTCATGAACCCCTTATGAAACTATGTAGCTCTCGAGTGTTCCCTAGACATCAGATTGAGGACCACTGGAGCTAAAGATGTCCTGGTATAAAATCCGCCTCATTAAATTGGCATGGGGCACACCCAGGCCTACACAGTGTCTCTAACGATATAGATTGTAGCGAATTACCAGGGTAGTTCCAAAAATAACGACTTTTGGTATTTTTATTTAGCACAAAGAGATCCGAGGGGATTGTTCATTATGATGACTAGACCTTCGCGCTTATAACCTGAATTTTCCATCTTTCTGTTGTAGATATTGGCGATGTGACAGTCTAATAAAGTAACCCATGTCATGGATGTGCGCCAGAGGCAGTGATGCGTCATTGAATTCCTCCACGTGGAAGTAGAACCAATCGAGATCCACCGGGGCTTGGTGAGGGCTTACGGAACAGAGACAGTTGATGTCAGCAAACTCAGAAGATGGGTTCGTCGATTCCGGAGTGGCGACAGAGATGTGAATGACAAACTGTACTCCTGACGACCAAGCACAGGCCCTTGCTCATCGCTGGCAATTCTGAAGTAAATATGTCCGCTCATTTTTACCGTACCACTCCTGTCTTCGTAACTCAACTTTTTTAATTACGAATAAAAAATAATGGAGCCATTACTTTTGGAACTACATTATTAAGACAACCACATCACCACAGATAGTGATATTGTCGTCGCTAAGTAAACAATACGTGTTCAATCGGTCACACCGCCGATATGGCAATATTTTGAAAATCTCAGCCATATCTGACAGCACCTATCATACCCCACCCTACCTAACCTAACTCCTAACATAACCAATGACCTTTGAAAACTCGGGAAACGACAACGCTACCGGCGATATCGTTTTCTTAATTTACCAAGACTGTTGATGTCTGAATTCGTTCGCGTCTCCAATGGATAATGCCGTCTAACTTTTCCCGAAATGGGTTGCCTTGGTTCCTCCCCACCTTTTCTTTTCCCTGATCCACCCATCACTCTTCCTCACTTTTTCCTTCAGATCCTCACCTCTGAGTTTACTCTTTGTTCTACTACACCATTCTCTCTTCTCTCTGTTGGTTTTTCCTCTCCAGGAATGCTGTCGCTTTTCTTTTCTTTCTTTTCTTCCTTTCCTTGCCTATGATGTTGGTGGCAAACAGAACTAACTTGTACATATCCACCACTCATTCCCCTCACTCGTCCTATATTTAGCATACCTCCCCCCGCCCCTACTTTAAACTCATGCGTCTATTAATTGCCTTCTCCCACCGTAACTTTCCACTCCTCTTCCTCCCCTATCTCTATACTTGCCTTCATGTCTCTTACAACCACTTTCGACTCTTCTACTGTAACTATGTCGTCAATCCCAAGTCCATTGTGTCACACTTATGCAACGAGTTGTCTTCCTCGGTGTCCTTCCCATCCCCCTTCTCCCATGTGCACTACTGCGAACACCCAAAACCTAAGGCATACAGAAATACACAATTGTATATTTTTGTGTCCAGTATTTAACACATTTCTACACATAGTAGTTTCATTTTTAACAAAACATTATCAATGCAACTACAACGAAAGTTACATCTTTGTAATTCTGATACATCACGGGCCAGGTTCGGCTGTCCTTAAAGGCGCCTATTATCTTCTTTGTTATCATTATCAAATAAAACTCGACACCAACCCCACCTCCTCTTTCTACTCCTAATAAGATTCCTGAAGGACTTTCCATTTTGTACCATTTCCTTTCTGAGTCACCTTTAAGTAAGTGTCCCTATCTCCACCACAACCGTGACCATTACCCTATACAGTTCAATCGCAGGAGTGGGTATCAGTCACTGTAGGAAATCGGATAGAGGTGCGGGATTCGAAACGACAACTAAGCGGATGCAAGGCTAGTACGCATCCGATTACGCCACCACCGCGCGTGCTCGAACACACACAATTATATACATTATATATATAAATAAATGCATACATACGAGGATTATATACATGCACATATACCCGTATACACTCACGCATTAATATTATATGTATATATGTTACAAACTAGTGAATATTCTAACACATTGGTAAGATAGACTGAATCTCTCACTATCGGAGAAAAGATATTTGAAAATACGTATATTGCGATCACTGTGATCCTCTTCAGCGTAGTTTTACAGTGGGTGGGTTAACATGAACATACTAAGAGGAGATACATAAAGGAGGCATGGGGTGGTAAGCATACTAGTGTATGGTTCGTTTGAGCCCAAGTCGTGATGACCCCAAGGTCAAACTGACCCCTGGTCAAATGTTTGCGCGACAGGTGGTAGGTTCAGGTCTGGGCGGACTTGATGTGTAATATTGTTGACGGCCAAACTGGTAATGGCGTCAGGGGACAATTGTCCTTTTGAAGCATTAAAATTAGGTAGTTGTTTGATCAAGGAGGACTCAACAATTTTCATTCTATAGTTACAATGTGATTTGTAAATTAAATCAACCTTGTCCCAGTCCTTGCCTAAACCCTCACATGCTAGTAGAGCCACCCCTTCCCTTCCTCGTCTTCTCCACATTCCCGGCACTCTCTTCACTACACTCCCAAACTCAAAATCACCCCTACCTTCCAATTTAGCTTCACTTAATGCCAACACATCCATCTTCCTTCTCACAAACATTCTGCCTATCTCTTCCCTTTTACTCTTGTCTGTATCACACCCAAGTACATTAAAAGACCAAAACCTAAAGGTTCCTGCTGGAAAACTCGTCCCAGACTCCCTCATGACTTGACATCTTACTGTGTACCCATGGGTGTATGTGTGTGTGTGTGTATTTGTATATGTATATATATATATATATATATATATATACACACACATATTGGTAGACGTAGGATGAAACACAGGTGTGAGATTTGTGAGTTAACTCTCTTACGTTTCGGACAGGAGTACTTCTTCAGATTACAGAAGTGGTTGGTTATGAAGTTGTCTACATATACCTTGGAGTTAACTGGCCCTGCTGCGTTTCTCAGGTCCGAGATTAACATCATGTCACGCTCCTGGGGTCTGAGTAACCTTCACTTCCCCGGCGTGTAGCAGGCTTTGTCTAGCAGACAAATCCCTCTCCCTTGTAGGTGACCTTTTTGATGCATATATGCGTTGCCTCTGGCACTTTCCTAATATTTTTTCTCATGCCTTTCTTTATTATCCATGCACTATTCCAATGTCCAATGTAGGTGTTGATGTTGTTCTATGTCCTTTAATAGAGAGTTACTTGTTTTGTAGTGTCTATGTCGGCTTTGTGGAAGGAAATCCATACATACGGATAGGCATGAAATACAAAGTATTCATATCTGTTCCAAGTTCAGAATATACATATTCAGTATTTTTTTTGGGAAGCACTAGGTTAAATCTAGTAGATTGGCGATCTTATGAAATGACAAATTTTGCAAGAAGATTAGAGTGAAATTTATCAAATTCCTTGAGTAGGCTGCAAGAAATCATATCACGGCCTGGAAAAAATAATTGAGAAACACAAAATATATGAGACACTGCAGGTCATCTAATGTGCTGGTGGTCCACAGTGAGAAAGAAGAATATATACCAAAGTGGAAAGAGTCTCACATTCTGCACAAGAAACTGGGAAATGGGAAAAGAATTACTTTGGAGGCAGCATATATTGCCACATAAAACACCACCAACTCCAGAGGTGGGTTTATGCCCTTGGCACAAACGTCCGCACAGGTAGCGGTTGGCGAGTGTGGTATGAAGGGACCGAGGCAAGGTCCAGCAACAATGTAAGGTCCCTTCCACACCATCCTCCTTCTCCATCACCTCCTCCTCCTCCGCTCTCACCTTCTCCAAGAAGGCTGTTCAGGACTCCCACCCTAGACTGTCACACCCCACGTCCAGGGCTTCCAAGCTTGAAATCTCCAGTTCTAACAATCGCTTACACTCTCCGATCCTTGGTCCTCGCTCGCTCTTATATGAGACAGTAAATCCTCTGGTGGGTTACTGCACCGTGTGCCCATACCACACGCCAGCTCGATAGGAAGGCCTAAGCTGAATCTGACCACTCTCACCACGGAGACGCTATGGGACGTAATCCCAATTACCAGTACTTCCGAAGGCAATGACCAGTCCAACAAAATGTAACCTTAAGGCATGGATAGAAATTGCAGACACGGCCCTGATATAATTGGTTTGACTTCGATGGTTTATCCAGCCCCGAATCTCTCCTCAAGATCCAAGGATTCAATACATGGAATCGGGATCTTGCTCCACACTCGGGCGTCTGTATCTTAACAAGGAAGTCCTTTCAGGCAACTATACTTGATCACTTCCACTAGGAGCAGATGCTCACAATCAAGTTAGGGACCAATCGCGGTTCCATCCTCCTGTATACTGTCTACCGCTCTCCCCGAGATCACCTTACTCCTCTTTGTTGACATTGCTAACGTGATGTTAAACAAAGGCCCCTTTTTCATTGGCGAATTGAACTGCAACCACGCTCACTGGATCAACGTTACGCACAGCAGTGCATCGAGTCGCCAACTGCGTTCTCTTACTATACTTCAGAGGCTGAAATTCCTAAGTCCGGAATTTCCGATATTCTTATCTCACAGAATTCAGGGTAAGTCCGACCTGGTGTTCTCCAACAGCCGTGGCTTCTTCCTCAAATCTTTTATAGCACCCGGAGCCTCCATCCTCTCTGACACACCTATCCTTATCCATACCAAACCCCGCTTACGATACATTTGGACCGACCGGGAAGGCTTCAAAAACACTCTCATGACATACATCAACACCAACATACACACGGAGCAATAGAGCAAGAATGGCGCTTATTCAAAAGGTTTTTCAAAATCATGGTGAAAAAGCACACTCCTAAAACTAAAGTGCCGTAAAACTGCTACGTTCACAGCTTCTCTGCACGCAAACAGATTTCAGATTTCACTAAGTAACAGACTGACAGAGTTCCTACACGCGTCCCCAGAGGCTCGTGAAGCTATCCTACAAGACATTCACTGGCTGTAGAGAAGTCTGAAGGAGTCCTTTCATATCGATTTAATTTGTGAGGAGGGACAAATAATGACTTCGCTCTCCGGCTCTTGTGCGACTGACCCTTCCATGTTCTGGTAAACCATCAAACAGCAACTGGAAGATAGTACACAGCATCCACCAAAGGTCATCAACCATCCCAATCGCTCTTCACACACTCCCCAATACCAAGCTGACTTACTGGCGACAGCATGGAGTGAAGTCTTGAAGCCCCATCCTGTGCAAAGACCATATTGCTTTAACACCTTGAATAGGGTTTATTCTTTTATGAATATTTGTAGTGGATTCACTCCCGATGAGACACTTGATCTCTCTAAGCTAGATGAAGATGATACTCTTATGTCCCCCATCGTGTTGGAGGGCCATAAAAACATAAGAATGCAGGAGACTTCAGGGGACTATAAGACCTACACATATCCCTTACTATCAGTCATCCCTATCCATAAAGTTATCTAATCGTCCCTTAAATTCAATTGTTTCGGAGTTCACTACATGGTTACTAGGTCTATTCCATTCATCAACCACTCATTTAGTAAACCAGTTCTTGCTTATTTCCTTATTAAATCTAAATTTGTTCGAATTAAAGCCACTACGAGTCCTGCCCTACTGTTTTAACATGATGACCTTACCTGCATCACCTTTGTTAAAGCTCTTGATACATTTGAATTCCTCTATTGGATCACCCCTCACTCTTCGTCTTTCCAGAAAATATAAGTTAAGGTGCCTATGCCTGTCTTCGTGTGGGAAAATTTTAAGCCCTTGTACAATTTTGGTCAATCTCCTCTCTGCTGATTCTATTGAATTAATATCCATTCTATAGAATGGAGACCAAAACTATCTCACATAGTCAAGGATTGGTCTAACTATCGCCAGATAGATTGTAATGATTATATCTCTGCACTTTTGTTTGTAACCGTAATAGCAATAAATCTTAATGCTCCATTAGCCCTATTCCTGGACCTAATGCACTATTTTCTGGATTTAAGATCAGGACTCACTAATATTCCCAAGTCTTGTTCACATTCTGTTTTCTCTAATCTGATGTTAGCTGGGTTGTGTAGTCTTTTGTTTAACACACGGCTGTTTAATACCATTTCTCCCACCATGCAATAATAATAATAGTAATGATAATAATAATAATAATAATAATAATAATAATAATAATAATAATAATAATGATAATAATAAATAATAATGATAATAAAAATCCTCCTGCAGTAACCCAGCATCTTTTCCCGATCTAATATGGAGTCCTATTTCAGTGTCATCCACAAACTTACTAACGTTATTAATCCCATTGCCCAAGTCGTTTATATACACATTGACCAACAAGGGACTCAAAATCGGGCCCTGGGGAACTCCACTAGTAACACTACTCCATTTGGATTTTACACAGTTATTGGTGACCCGCTGTTTTCCGTTACTGTTCAACGCTCTAATCCATTCAAACTCTTTTCCTCCTATGTCAGCGGCCTTTGGTTTTATTTAGTAGTCTGAGGTTATGGGTACCTTGTTGAATACTTCGCTAAAGTCGATGTATATAACATCAGTGTAAAAGGATTTGTTACAAACGACCCATCATTGGTGAATCCATATGTGAGTCACGAATCAGATTATGTTCCCTAATATTATTTGCTATTAATAATTCCAGCATTTTACCTATAGCCGAAATCAAATTATATATATATATATATATATATATATATATATATATATATACATATACATATATCTTTTCAACCTCAATTCGCTTTTAATTCCATGCCATCGCAGCCGAGACTGAGAAGCTCGAAGAAAGCATATATTGGAAATTGAAACGTGTTCGAGCCGAAGACTCTAACTCAGCTCGGACGGACGTGACAAAGTGTCAGTGACTTAATCCATTACGCTATCAAGAGAGATTATAATGGGTTAAGTCACTGACACTTTGCCACGTCCTCCGAGCTGAGTTCAAGTCCTCGGCTCAACCACGGTTCAATTTCCAATGTATGCTTTCTTTGAGCTTCTCAGTCTCGACAGCGATGACATGGAATTAAAAGTGAATTGTGGTTGAAAAGCTGTTAATCTGCCGGCATCCTCATGACAAATGCGGCAGTGACTTACCAACTAGGCTATCAAGAGAGATACAAGTTCAGCGCAATTTTTCTTTTATATTTGTATGCTCGAGTACATACACATACATGAAATTTTGCGTTCAACCCATCTCCACTATGATAGTACAATTAGGAGTATACAAACGCGGGAAATTATTTGTACAACACTGAATGGGTCCCAGTGATTAGAGATACATTTTAACAACCGCAATGCACTTTAATTCTAAGCCATCAAAGGCCGACATGCAGAAATTGAAATGTGGTACTGCCAAGGACTCGAACCCGGCATCCTCATGACAAGTGCGGCAGTGACTTACCAACTGGGCTATCAAGAGAGATACAAGTTCAGCGCAATTTTTCTTTTATATTTGTATGCTCGAGTACATACACATACATGAAATTTTGCGTTCAACCCATCTCTACTATGATAGTACAATTAGGAGTATACAAACGCGGGAAATTATTTGTACAACACTGAATGGGTCCCAGTGAGTAGAGATACATTTTAACAACCGCAATGCACTTTAATTCTAAGCCATCAAAGGCCGACATGCAGAAATTGAAATGTGGTACTGCCAAGGACTCGAACCCGGCATCCTCATGACAAGTGCGGCAGTGACTTACCAACTAGGCTATCAAGAGAGATATAAGTTCAGCGCAATTTTTCTTATATATTTGTATGCTCGAGTACATACACATACATGAAATTTTGCGTTCAACCCATCTCTTGATAGCCTAATTGGTAAGTCACTGCCGCACTTGTCATGAGGATGCCGGGTTCGAGTCCTTGGCAGTACCCCATTTCAATTTCTGCATGTCGGCCTTTGATGGCTTAGAATTAAAGTGCATTGCGGTTGTTAAAATGTATCTCTAATCACTGGGACCCATTCAGTATTGCACACACACACACACGCACTATATATATATATATACAGTATATATATATATATATATATATATATACAGTATACAGTATATATATATATATATATATATATATATATTTCATTAAAAGTGATGGCTAGTTGTGCATTAATAATTTTCTTAATGGTATTTTCCATATACCTTATTAAGGATTTGTTTTCCTTAGGAAGGAAATTTATGACTTGGCTGTATGTAGTCATATTAGCTAGATCGCGATTTCGGGTTCAAGACCCTTCTTCAGTAGCTATAGGGATAAGAATTAATCCAAAGATTCTAGTAAAGATCTAAGTTTTATACTAGAGTTACTATACTTGCTAATCACTGGGGGAGGTCACCTGGTATTACGGGCAGGGACGAAATGTCACGTGCGCTGGGGAGCCTCCGGGTTTGTGTTGTGGCGGAATGTGGCGTTTTGTCTCGTAGTAGGACGAGTGGCGTTTTGTCTCGTATTGGCGTTTGTGGTGTTATGTCTCATGTTTTTATTTGTAACGGTTTGTCTCATGCTTGGAAGGGCTCTGAGGTCTTCTGCTTGTACATTTAGGTTTGGGCTCAACTCTTTAATATACAACGCTTCTAAAATTGGGAGGCGTCTATCGTCAGTACATAAATCCAAAATCTCGGTGTTTTTCTCTAGTGTCTCTCTTACTAGTGTTATGCCGTGGGCTTCTCTTAAATGATTTTTAGGGGCTCCAGATGTCAGGTGGTATGAGAGGCGACGGGATAACCTCATTGTCGTCATGCCAATATAGGTGGATGGGAGGGCTTCACAGTTCCCTCGTGTACATGTGAACCTATAGATGGCATGTGATTTCTGAAGTTCCTTTCTCTCTTGTAGGGGCTGTTTCTAATAAGAAGGTGGCTAGTTTTCTTAGTTTTATAATAAATCACTAGATTTAGTATTTTTTCTGGATTGACTGGTTTAATGTTTCTTTTTATAATTTGCTTCATAATGCGTTCATCTTCTTTATAAGCTGACGAAAAAGTGGATTTATAATATATGTTGATTTTCTCTTTATTTTGTTTATCATTGTTGTTGTTATGCCAGCCGTCCATTATTTTATTTGTTTGAAAATGTATCTCTTTTTCATTGAAGCCGTTATTGATCAGAACTTGAGTGTAACGTTCGATTTCATCATGCACTTGTGTCCATGTGCTGCAGTGAGTTAGTGCTCTTCGAATATAGGCACTGATGGTAGAGTCCTTATATCTTTGAGGGCACTCACTGGATCCATTAAGGCAGTGTCCAGGGTTAGTGGGTTTTGTGTACACTGTTGTATTAAAATAATTTTCATTTTGTTTCACTAAGAGGTCGAGGAAGGGTAAAGCTCCGTCAATGCTATCTTCCATAGTGAAAGTGAGTTCAGATGTCTCTTGTAATAGGTGGCGGAGTTTTTCAGCTTCATTGCTGTTATTGGTTTTAATGAAGACATCATCAATGTATCTACAGTAAATATCTGGCTTTTCTGTTTTACTGAATACTTCTTCTTCTACGCAGCCCATGAAGAAGTTTGCCATTAATACTCTAAGGGGGGATCCCATTGCAACTCCATCAATTTGGCAATATTTGTTTCCACGGGGGCAAGTGAACGGGACTTCTTTTGTACAGCATTCAAGCAGTTTACGTAGTGTAAGTTCTGGAATGTCTAGTATAGGTGTAGTGTTATCGTGGTACACTTTGTTGATGATGTAATCAATTGTTCGATCTACGGAAATATTAGTGTATAACCCCTCCACATCAAGAGAAGCGATTCTACCTTTAGCAGAGTTTGCCTTAATAATGTCTAGGAAATCAGATGTAGATTGTAGACTATAGGTGGCGGGAGTGTAGGGAGTTAGAATAGAGCACAGTTTCTTGGCGAGTTTGTACGTAGGTGCAGGGATTTGTGAGATTATGGGACGGAGTTTATTACCAGGTTTGTGTGTTTTGACTGTCCCATAGCAGTAACCCATACCATACTCTCCTGAAAGTTTATTAAATTTTACTTTGCTGGCAGCATTATTCCCTTCTATAAGTCGATTTACCTTTTTCTTGAGTGATTCTGTAGGGTCTTTGTTGATCTTTTTAAACTTAGATGTATCATTGAGGATAGTATCTATCTTTTCTAAATACTCAGAGGTGTCCATGAGTACGTAAGTTGCCGCTTTGTCTGCTTTCCTGATGGTGATACTATGGTCTGATTTTAACTCTTTTGCGGCCTCAATGTGTTTCTTGTCAATCAAATTGCTGTGATATTGTCCTCTTGATATATGAGCTTCAGCAATGACTTCTTGTTTGAAAGTGGGCTCAACAATGACTTCACCTTTTTTACATAATTTCTCTACATCATCTATAAGTATTTCGCATTCTGTTCTTTTTTGAAACTTCTTAGGTTTAGACATAATGTGGCAGTTAAGCCCTAAATTAAGGACTTCCTCTTGGTCTGGAGTAAGAATCTTATTGGTTAAATTTATATAACCATTTGGTGGGCGTGAGTATTTAATATGGCCGCCGTTCAGATTTATTAATTTCTTTTGATTAGCTTTAGTGATAGAATTTTTGTGTTGATTAATAATATCGGAGAATAGGGTGTCAATATTCTCTTTTAAGGTTGTATCTATGTGTATGTTGTTCCATGTACAAGCAGAAGACCTCAGAGCCCTTCCAAGCATGAGACAAACCGTTACAAATAAAAACATGAGACATAACACCACAAACGCCAATACGAGACAAAACGCCACTCGTCCTACTACGAGACAAAACGCCACATTCCGCCACAACACAAACCCGGAGGCTCCCTAGCGCACGTGACATTTCGTCCCTGCCCGTAATACCAGGTGACCTCCCCCAGTGATTAGCAAGTATAGTAACTCTAGTATAAAACTTAGATCTTTACTAGAATCTTTGGATTAATTCTTATCCCTATAGCTACTGAAGAAGGGTCTTGAACCCGAAATCGCGATCTAGCTAATATGACTACATACAGCCAAGTCATAAATTTCCTTCCTAAGGAAAACAAATCCTTAATAAGGTATATGGAAAATACCATTAAGAAAATTATTAATGCACAACTAGCCATCACTTTTAATGAAACATGCATTAGAGAAAAACTCCTGCCCAAATACACTGACAATATATATATATATATATATAGGTATGCAACACATCACTAAGACGCGTGAATGTGTGTGTGTGTGTGTGTGTGTGTGTGTGTGTGTGTGTGTGTGTGTGTGTGTGTGTGTGTGTGCATAGGAAATTGCCACAGTTGAAAAGAAACCTGAAGACAGTAAATCGTACACCCAACAGTTTCTTGAGAATGCTATAAATGAAAGTACAGTCTTAAAATTTCCTTTCTTCTGTGATAATTTTGTATACATTTTTTCACGTGTATGTGAAAGCCCTGCACATACACAAAGGATTACAAAGGCGGAGCATGCCGACAGGAGACCTTTTGGTCCACATCTAGGTCAGATGCGAAAAAATCACAATAATGATAAATATATATATATATATATATAGTCGATGAAATAGTAAATGAACTTCAACATCTCAGAGAGTAGCGTGTTTAACGTAATATCCACAACCCAGAAAATAAGTATAGCTTAGACAATAACTTTTTAGAGAAAACTGAATATGAGAGATGTGGGAGTGCCAGTGAGCCCTGACCTTAAATCCAGTAAACAGGGCATTAGCGTCAGGAACAGAGCTAACAGGGCATTAGGATTTATTGCAAGGACTGTGCAAAAAAAAGTGCAGATGTAGTTATCAAACTCTAACGTTAGACCAGTCATTGACTATGCAATATAATTTTTGTCTCCGTCCTGTAGAATTTATATAAATTCAATGGAATCAGTAGAGAGAAGAACAACTAAAATGATACATGGGCTCAGAAATCTACCTTTCGCAGATATTCTTAGGCACCTTAATTTGCACTCTCTGGAAAGCTGTAGAGTGCGGGGTGATCTAATAGAGGTCTTCAAATGGGTCAAGGGCTTTAACAAGAGTGATTCAGTCATCATATTAAGACAAAAGGCAATACTAGCAGTAATGGATTTAAATTGGACATATTTAGAATAAGGTAACAGGCAAGAACTGGTTTACCAATAGAAAGGTTAACGATTGAATTAGACTTACTAACCATATAGTTAGCGCTGAAACTATCGGTTGTTTTAAGGGAAGATTAGAGAATTTTATAGATGAGGATAGGTGGTAATGGACATGGAACTGCCTAGTGCAGGCTTTACTCTCTCTTGCATTATCCTTCATTTTTATGTTCTTGTATACATACATACACACACACGTGACCTCCTTTTGTGTTTGACCTCACAGCGGGCATTTGGGCCAAGCGCGTCTGACTTCACGCTGTCAAATGGGCCGAGCGGCTGGACATCTGTGTCGGACATTGTCAACTGCAAAATCAGCATACGGACAATATATTTTTATACGTTTTCATTGCTTGTACATCAGTCACTTCCGCATTAATACTGTCCATACTCACTTCATGCATTGTACATTGTACAGAGTAGACGTAGATAGAGAATTGTATATAGCTCCCTGTTGTGGTAACAACCATCATGTGCATGTAAATAGCGTCATTGGCAACTGTCACAGTTTTCATGGGGCAGTGCTCCGAGAATGTAAATCAATCTATACGGAGAGACTATAACGACAAAACACCAACTCGTTTGTCTCAACGCCTCCAAACTCAATGTAGATCACAACAACAAATATACACCCGCCCTCCTCCTCCTCACGTCCTCGTTTCTCATTCTATCCAGCCTAGTAACCTCTTCCATACTTCTCAGGTACTTCATCTCAAACACATTCAATCTCTTCTCTTATGCTCCATGTTTCTGCCCCATAGACTGCTGTCGGCACAATCACCCCTTCATACAATCTTCACTTAGCATCCATTCCCAAATATCTACTTCTCAATATATATATATATATATATATATATATATATATATATATATATATATATATATATATATATAAATGTACATATGCACATAAGAAATAAATAGACAAATACACACACAACTTTATACACACACACACAGACACACACACACACAATATATATTACACACACACATATATATATATATATATATATATATATATATATATATACATGTGTGTGTGTGTTTGTATTTATTTCTTATGTACATGTACATATATATATAAATATGAATGTATATACATACTTTTACTGTCTTCAAGCTTGAAGTTTCCTTTTTCCTCAATTAATTTTGCACGTGGCACACACACACACACACACACATATATATATACACAGTATATGTATATGTGTATATGGATTAAACCGCTCTACTACTGGGATTCTAACCCTTGACTGTGTGTCCTTTGCCATTAGACAAGGACGCAACCAACCACACAAGGAATGGATATTGGGAGGAATGTTTTGGAACATGTCATATGCATTCCCCTTTGTCAAATCGCGCAGCGTGGTATGTAGACATTTGTCTAATTCAGGATAGCCATCCGACAAGTTTCGACAGTTGGATTAAACAGCTCTGCCAATGGGACTCGAAGCCTTGACTGTCGGTTACCAATAGATAAGGACGCTACCAATCACTTTTCATACCAAGCTTCACGAGTTGGCATTGGGGAATGTATAGGACAAGTTCCAAAATATTCCTTTTAATGTCCGTTTGTAGAGTGACTGGTAGCGTCCTTGTCTAGTGATAAACGACACATACTCAAGGTTTCCCAGTGGTAGAGCCGCTTAATCCAAAAATTGAAACTTCACACACACACACATTTATATATATATATATATATATATATATATATATATATATATATAATATATATATATATATATATATATATATATCACATAGGTATATATGAATTCATATGAAGGTGTGGTGGTAATGAAGCTTTAAGGCTAGAGTATGGAGTTCTATTTAGAACCAGACGTTTTGACTTCTTGGAACTTATATCCGCTGAAGAAGGAGCAAGGGGTCGAAACATCTAGTTCTTAAATTTTTATTGCCACCTCACCTCCATATTTTGTCAATTTTTCATATATAGATAAACACACACACATTATAATATATATATTATATATATATATATATATATTATATATATATATATAATGTGTGTGTATACATATGGGAGCAAGGGGTCGAAACATCTAGTTCTTAAATTCTTATTGCCACCTCACCTCCATATTTTGTATATTTTTCATATTTAGATAAACGCTCACATTATATATGTATATATATATATATATATATATATATATATATATATATATATATATATATAATGTGTGTGTATACATATGGGAGCAAGGGGTCGAAACATCTAGTTCTTAAATTTTTATTGCCACCTCACCTCCATATTTTGTCAATTTTTCATATACAGATAAACACACACATTATAATATATATATTATATGTATATATATATATATATATATATATATATATATATATAATGTGTGTGTATACATATATATACACATACATATACCAACGACTGTTTCCCACTTATAAGGGAGATAACCAAAGTCAAAGGCATAAATCCACTCCCACCTATATCATCCCCTCATACTTCATTCCCATTCACCACCCCTCCCTCTCTCTTTTTTTTTTTTTTTGGCTCCTCCTGGGTGACTGGTCATCCCTGCATCTCGCCCATTGCCCTGGGTCAGAAGCAATGTAACAAGACGCAGCACATCCACAGCAAGGCTGCTTCATTTAATTGGCGATCCCCTCTCTCCTTCGCCTCATGCAAATATAGAGAAGACGGGGAGAAAACCCTTCATGCTGCGTCAAAAATTACTCACACATACTACCACAACCCCATCCCCCCACTCCCTTACATGCATCACATCATCATCCATACACAACCATTCTCCACTCACTCTTATCTTCTGTCTTCTCCCTTCCTTCCTCAACAGACATTCCCCTCTTTCCCAATGCCCCTTTTACCCCATCCATCTCATCCTTGGTCGCCTCCCCATGTTCACTCCTTCCATACCTCTTTTACTAACTTTATTCACTCCTTTCTGTGTCCAAACCATCCCAAAACTCTTCCATCAACACTATCTCCCAACACCCTTTCCACCTGTTCTCTTCTCACCTCTTTTTTCACTCTATCCAGCCTAGTAACCCCTATCATACTTCTCAGGCAATTCATATCACATTAAATCTCTTCCTCTCTTATGTTCCATGTTTCTGTCCCATAGACTGCTGTCGGCAAAATCACCCCTTCATACAATCTCCTCTTAGCATCCATTCCCAAATGTCTATTTCTCATTACTTTTCTTAATCCCCCAATGCATTTACTTGCTTCACTCAATCTACATTCTACCTCCAACCCCACTCCCTTTCCCACCACATTCGCATCCAAGTATTTAAAGTTATCCACTTCCTCCAGTCTCTCTCCCTTAATACTCACTTCCAATTTGCTGCCATCCTCTCCCCTTGTACATCTCATCACCTTACATTTACTCACGTTTATCTTCAACCTCCTTCTTTCGCACACCTTCCCCAAACTCTGTCACTAACTTCCTCCATTCTTCCTCTGATCCTGCCACAAGCGCATTGCTGTCAGTAAACAACAACTGGCTTATCTCCCACTTTTCTCCATTTTCTTTAACCATCTCCAATCCCCGGCACATTACCCTTGCCCTCTCGCACCACCCTATCCATGTACAAATTGAACATCCAAGGCGACATAACACATCCTTGGTAAAGTCCCACCTTTACCTCAAACCACTCACTCTCTCCAGTTCTAAAACAGGCTCTACTATTCTCGTAAAAAATCCTGACTGCTTTTAACAGCTTTCCTCCTATCCCATATATCTGCAATACCTCCCACAGTGACTTCCTCTATACCCTGTCATAAGACTTTTCCAAATCCATAAAAGCCCAAAACACATCCTCACCTTTTCCTAAAATTTTCTCACATATCTGCAATGCCACAAAAATTCCGATCAACGCAACCCCTACCTTTCTTAAATCCACACTGTTCCTCACTAACTACTCCCTCTGTTCCTCTCCTAATACTCTCAATCAAAACCCTCCCATAAGCCTTCCCAACTACACTCAAACTAATCCCTCTGAATCTACTACACTCACACTTGTCCCTTTTTAGCTTGTACAGTGGAATTATACAGGCACTCCTTCAGTCCTCCGGCACTTTACCCTCATTTAGACAAACATTAAACAACCACACCAGCCAGTCCACCATTAAAGTACCTTTCTTAGACACTCCGTATGACACCCAGGTGCCTTACCTGCTCTTATCATTTTAATAGCTGTTTTCACCATCTTCCCTCATCCTCTCCATTTTCCTCATTCATCACTGTCATTTTCTTATCGCTTCCTACTGCAACTACCTTTTCCTCCCTATCCTCCTTCACATTTAGCAATTCCCTAAAATACTCTGCCCATCTTCCTCCTACTGTCGTCTCTTTCATTACCATCTCTCCATCTGCACCTTTTACCTTTTCTTTTCTACTTCATTCGCTTTTCCTTCCTCTCTTAATTTCCCTCCAAAACATTTTTTTATTTCTTTCACAATTTTCTGTCATATTCTTACCCCATTTCACATCTGCTCTTCTCTTTGCCTCCTTTATCTTATGCTTTACTTCTCTTTTCTTTATACTTCTCATATCATTTTCTCGTCCTATTTTGTAACCAATCTGTGAATGCTCTTTTCTTCTCTTCTATAACCTTCTTTGCTTCATCATTCCAGGATTCACTACCCTTCCTTCTATTTCCTCCCGTCCTCCTTGTTCCACACACCAACGTTGCACACCTTGTGACTCCCTCCTTGAAACATCCCCATTCCTCCTCCACTCCTAGTTCTACTCTATCCCTCACACCCTCCCACTCTTCTCTCAGCTTCCTGTACTCCTTTTCTTTCTCATTTAAGCAGTTTACTCTAAGCACCTCCCTACCTTCTGTCCTTTTCCTCTTTTTTCATCTATCCTTCACCCTCAACTTACCTTCCACCCAAAATTTGATATTCTTCCATATTATACGGTATATATATGCACACACACACACACACACACACATTATATATATATATATATATATGTGTGTGTGTATACATACATGTACATGTATATGAGCATGTGTGTGCGCGTGCGTGTGTGTGTGTATGTGTGTGTGTATTTACCTAGTTGTATTTTACGGGAAGGGGAGCTATGCTCGTAGTGTACCGTCTTCATATCTCATTTTATCTAAACTGTTTTTAAGTGTGTGTGTGTGTGTGTGTGTGTGTGTGTGTGTGTGTGTGTGTGTGTGTGTGTGTGTGTGTGTGTGTGTGTGTGTGTGTGATTCACCATGGTCTTTGGCTCACATGTTGGACTTGTGATCGACAGCTATTTCCCTCACGGAAGAGAGCTCAGAGCTCGTATATGACCGATCTATGGGTAATGCTGTGACTTTACACGCGCACACACACCCAACTCCCCGCCCACTAGAGTTGGAATAACAACCCGCAGCGCATCGAGACTGAAATTGTTTCAGCCCTGGTCGGGATTCGAACCCAGATCTCCGCAGTGGCAGCCGGGAACTCTACCAACTGCACCACGAGTTGTGTAATGTGTGTATGTGTGTGTGTGTATGTATGTGTGTGCGTATGTGTGTGTGTGTGTGTGTGTGTGTGTGTGTGTGTGTGTGATTCTCCATGGTCTTTGGATCACGAGTTGGACTCTTGGTCGACAGCTATTTCCCCCCCCGGAAGAGAGCTCAGAGCTCGTATGACCTATCTATGGGTAATGCTGTGACCATTCACGCACACACACACACAACTCCCCGCCCACTAGAGTTGGAGTAACGACTCAAAGCGCAGCGATACTGGAATTATTTCAGCCCTGGGCAGGATTCGAACCCGGACCACCGTAGTGACAGTCGGGGAGTCTACCAACTGCGCCACCGAGTCGTGTGTGTGTGTGTGTGTGTGTGTGTGTGTGTGTGTGTGTGTGTGTGTGTGTGTGTGTCTTTGTGTGAAACATAATTATGATTCATCAACAATCATCTGCATTGTTTTTAGCCTTGTAACCACCTGAAACATACCAATGCCTGGAAAAAACTCACCGTTCATGAAGCATACTCCTGACTATCACCATAATGAGCATCTTAACCATAACCTAAAGTAATTCCATCACTACCTGAATTTCCTCACTACAACTACCAGAAACAGTTTCACAAACATGAACCGCTTGATCAATGCATTTGCCATTGTCTTCAACATTTCTGACGAAGGCACTTTCTAAGTCTGGTTTGCTGGGTTCAGACAAGGCTGTATACAGTCAATCGTGACATGAATGATTTTTATTCCCTGTGAAGAATACTAGACACAGGGAAAGCATAACTTAGGCAAAAAAATGGTTTTACAGAATCTGGAGCAATCAGCACACGCAATGTCGGCTTGACAACGAACGAGGCACTATTCTATCACTCTACATCACAAACGCAACTGGTTCTGTGGTCCTGCAGCGTTGCTGTAAACAAAGCGGTTACACAGAACAATGGTTGGGAGAGGTCTTCCAGTTAGAATGACGTTCAAAACCGTTACAGCCTGGGAGATCGAAGAGGAAGGCGCACTGCTGTACAGGGGCGCGTCGACCCGACAACTGGCGCCAAGAACAGAAGCTCCCCTCCCCCGCACCTCCATCTCCCCTTACCCCGCCTCCCTTCCCTTCTCCTTTCCTCCCCTCCCAGCCTTACTCTCCTGCTAGCCTTCCACTCCTCCCAACCTACAAAGTTGTGACCTGTTGTAATATTCTTTAATTTCTTCCATTCAAGGGCGAACTCTGGGGAATCTCTCCTCAGAGTTAAAGTTCCCTTTCCTGTGGAGGTTCCCTTTCCTGTGGAAAATTCCTTGTTAACGTTTCCTCTCTCAGTGAGGTCCCACTCCCTCTAGAGGTTCCCCTCACTTGTGGAGGTCTCTCCACCTCTCCCCACCTCCATCTGAGGCGGTTCCCCTTTACGGAGATTTCTCTCACTGCGGAGGTTCTTCAATGTGGAAATTTCCATCCCTTGGGAGGTTCCCCTCACTGTAAAGGTTCCCCTCACTTTAAAGGTTCCCCTCCCTCTGGGGATTCAGGTCCCTCTTGATGTCCGCTTTACTGTGAAAATTCCTTTCACTCTGAAAGTTCCTCACACTGTGGAACTTGTCACTGCTAAGGTTCACCTAACTGTTAGGTTCCCCTCACTAGTAGTCTCCAGCTACTATCTAGGTATTCCTCTGTTTGGAGGTTTCCCCTCATTTTAAAGGTTCATCTACACCTATACATACCCATCTCCCTTTTCCTTCACATCACCTCCATCACCTTAAAGGATAATGCCTGACACTCTTACTATGACCATCGTATGGCTTCTAAAACAGAGAGAGAAAGGGGGGAGGGAGAGGGAAAAAGAGAGGGAGAGAGGTAGAGATAGATAGATAAATAGAGAGAGAGGGGGGAGGAGAGAGAGAGAGAGAGAGAGAGAGAGAGAGAGAGAGAGAGAGAGAGAGAGAGAGAGAGAGAGAGTCATACTATTACAACACGCTCTTATGCGCTTTAGAATCCAACGCTATCTTTAGATTTCAATTCCCTATACCAGGGGGGTGGGTAACCTTTTTAAGTGTGTGGGTGGTGCCAAAATTAGCTGAATCTTTGATGCAGAAATTTCTCGCGTGCCAACGGAGTAAAATCACTCTAGGTCTACATCCGAGTATGCCCCCCCCCCCACTCCTTCACCTCCCAGGAGGTCCCCAATCCATCGCTCAGCAAAGCATGCAGTTACCAATGGTCATACAAAGAAAGCTGGCGATTTATTGGTTATTTTTTTTTAATATGAGCTCTGTTTCGTGTGCCGAAAAAAAGTCGTCAACGTGCTAGGTTTTGTCCACCCTTGTCCAATACAATACCGTTTCCTTATCTTAGGGATCATTTCGAGACGGAATAATATCGTCTGGCAACCATTAATACTGGTTTCCCGTCTGTGGACCTTCTCTTGAATTGCTGGGAACCCCTAAGAACCCCAAGACCCCAAGTTTGGGAATCACTTGGTTAGTTTAATCAGTATGCCCTCCCTACATTAGTCATTTAGACCCCTCAGTTCAAGAGCTGTCTCCTGAGCTGAACGAGATCTTATGTTATGCTCAAGTTTGGGTTATGAAAATTTAAACCCCTTCATTTTGATGATTGGCCTCTGGCCAAAATTTAATTATTTGGCGTTTGATTCAAAGGGCGACAGATACAAACATATATGCATACATATGCAAACATGCAATACATACATGCATTCATAGAAAAATTCATTTATACATGCTAATACACAAATATACATATTCATGTATATGCACACATACACTCATCCATACAATGTAAATATACAGGTGGGAAAATAAGTTCCTCGACATTTTGCAGACATGTATTTATACTAAAATTACATTTTGGTGAAAAAAGCGTGAGTCATTCTTAATGGTAGGAAAACAAAGAATCCTGTTAGTTACACCGTGTAACATATTTTTGTTCCCCGGTTCGGTCTTTTCCTGGTTTGTTATATCCCATTACTATAATATATATATATATATATATATATATATATATATATATATATATATATATATATATATATATATATATATATATAATATATATATATATTACATATATACATATAATTTAATCAGAAGTTTGGGTTTATGATCATGACTTTGATATTTTGATTTTTTTTTAATTATCAGTTCATATAATTAATTCAAGAGTATATATTTATGACACAAACTTATAAAAAAAAAACAAGTAAAAACAAATGACAGTTATAAAGCAACTTAAACACGTCAAAAATGACTGGATTTCTTGGATTTGCTGTTGTAGTCCAGGTCGCTCTCCCGCACCAGCCCCCATCATTTTCTCATTGTACTGTAGTGGCCCTGGTACCTCCGCTCTATCTCCACCTCTTGGTGAAATCGCTCACCTTATTCTTTTGAGTACGTGCCCATATTGTCCTTGAATGTGTCCAGGTGAGCGTCCAGCATATGAAGTTTAAGGGACATCCTGCATCCTAGGGCACCAAAAGCCTTTACCAGGTCTTGCACTGATGGTAGTTTTCAGTTCTGTAGTTGCCCAGGAAGCCCTTGACAACTCCTATGAAATGGTTCCACGCTGTTCTCTCAATCCTGCTGAGGTCCAACTAAAATTCCACCTTTGACTTTGGCCTCAGATAACTTGGGGAAGAACTCAAGAAGGTACTTAAAAGCGGCTGATTCCTGGTTGAGAACCTTCACGAACTGCTTTATCAGCCCCAATTTAATGTGCAGTGGCAGCATGAGCACAATTCTGGGATCAATCAGTGGCTCCCACATGACATTCCGGTCCCAACTACAATTTCTGTTCATTGACCACAGTTCTTCCTTTTGTAGAGGTCAAACGTGGCTCTGCTGTCCCAAAAGCAGAGGAAGCATTGCAATTTGATAAAGCCTCCCTGGAGACCAAGCAGGAAATCCATCATCTTGAAGTCTCCAATGATTTCCCAATTGTACTGGTTGTATTGCAGAGCTTCCACGAGGACTTTCACGCTCTAGTAGTCTTCCTTAAGGCAGACTGAATGGGCTAGGGGCAGCGTCGGGAACTTGTTTCCATTGTGGAGGAAGACAGCCTTCAAACTTGTGGTAGAGCTGTCTATGAAGAGCCGCCACTCCTTGGGTACAAACAGCACCCCAATAACGTCACAGTCCAAGCACATCATGACAGAAGCAGAGGCCATCCCTAAGAGAGCCTGAGAAAGGTCCGGGTCGACTTCTCTGACTTGTTACCTGCATCACCTCCTTGACCAAATTCTACTGCTTCATCCTGGAGATGAATATCTCTGCATTGGA
>NC_134791.1:41122512-41125012 GCF_046742065.1 Oratosquilla oratoria | reverse complement strand
GTCACAGGGACAGCAGATCCATCCTTCTCGATTGACACTATACCGGGGAGGCGACTTTCTTTTTCCACATCTGCATACCCTTTCGCCTTAACATCAGCTGGAATCAACCTTACATTAGGAACAGATTTTTTTTTTCTTTACCAACAACACAGGACACTTTCCCCTCACGTGACCAAGTCTTTTACAGAAAAAAACATTCAATTCGTGACTGATCTGAAATACTTTTACCTCGGGTCCAGATATCTTTACCTTTGTGTGTTTTACTTCATTGAGGTTGAGTGATGTCTGGAAGCGGGGTAGATTTGCTAGACTTATGCGTCAATGAGTAATTTTCCGCCAATGTGGTAGCACGATCAAGAATATTTACTTCTTTCTCGAGCAAATAGGTTCGGACATTGTTTGGGATACCCCTTATATATTGCTCTAGTACAATTAGTTCTTTTAATTCCTCAAGAGTTTTAATTCCGCTAGCTAAGAGCCATCTATCAAATACTTTACTCACTCTGGCTATACTCGATGTATGACTAGTGGTTCCCTTTAAAAGAGCTCCTAAACTTCTGTCTATAAAATTCTGGAGTGCACAGGTACGGTTTAAGCACGGTCTCCTTCACTACTAGATACTTGCTTTGTGATTTTGAGGATGAAGACAAATATGAGGAACGGGCCTTGCCCACCAAGGCCGTCTGTACAAGCACACACCAACTCTGTTGAGGCCAGGAAAGGGCGATTGCCAAGCCTTCGAATTGTTCGAAGAACACCTCTGTGTCACTCTTCACAAAAGTGGGGACAAGGCGTACTACCTTGGTAATATCAAACTTGGGTTCCAGCAACTCTGGAGCACCCTTCTCAACCTTAACCCTTTCAAGTACTATCCTCTCCTTCTCTATCTCTACCTTCATCTCCATCTTAACCTTAAACCTTTCACCCTTCTCAACCTTAAGCCTTTCAAGTATTATCCTCTCCTTCTCTATTTCTATCTTCATCTCCATCTCAACCTTAAACCTATCAAATGTTATATTCTCTTTCTCCTCTTCCAACTCCAGCTCCATCCTCATAATACTATCCTCATTACTTACTGTCACACCTTGCTCGGTGTCGCACAATGCTGCTGCACCCTCCTTCAGATTTTTTGTTTTTTTTTCAATCAAGGCTTGAATAACCGCTTCCATAATGTCATATTTCTAAGACTTGACCAGGAATGACACCTTATAAAATTGAGTTAAAGCCACCCAGTCATCCCTCTGTACATCACAGTCCTGTAAAAGAGCAAGCCCAGGCTCCTTAATGATTTTTTTTAAGTCGATCAGCTCCACCCTTGCTTGTGAGAAAATATAACTTCAATTTAAGACAATTTTCAATAACCAATTAATATATTTGGAGAAACAGTAAAACAGCTTACAGTAAACCCACTCTAAATACACATACATATACCAAAGGGGGGTAGCCAAAAAGAAAAAGGCATAGAAATCATTCACACCCATTCCATTTCCTATATATTCCACTCCCCTCTACCTTCTTCCCTCCCTCTCACCTTGGCACTCTAAATGCTTACATGATTACTGCAGCGTATCATGAAGTTTATCGCATACCATTTCTGCACATGCGTTTAGTGTGTGTCTGTTCATCATGTGTTCACTGAGTACGTTCAGTGTGATTCTGGGCACTGATATTCACTGTAAGTTCAGTTTGAGTGTTCACTGTGTACTTGTTCACTGTGTGCCTGTTCATTGTATGTTCACTGAGTACCTGTTCACTGTGTATCCCGCATCTCCACCATTTTGTTATGCCATAAGCAGTAAAACAAAAAAATTAATAAAAGTTTAAAGGTCAACTGAGAAGGTTTTGGGTTTATTTTTTGTTATTTCATGTATGAAAATATAACTTAGAAGTTAGAACACTAAAATACACGTTTCTAGCATTTTATAGTCTTGATTTTATCCAAATGGCATGATCTTAAAAGTGTCTGATAGCAGACGAACTTTTCAATGTCGTAGTTACATTTTCCACCGCTAGGGCAACTGATGATGTCGGTAGTGTTGTTTACATTCTCGGACATGGGCACGAACATGATAGGGATTTCACATCGAGTGAAGAAGATTTATCGGATTGGAATCCCTCTCGTGTTCCAATGTGGGTACGGTACAAGGATGTACGAACCAATTCGGATATCCAAACAAGACTCAACTGACGAAGAACATGTCGAGAGAGGAATCTTTAGAGGATGAATGCCCAGAACGAGCAGGATAAGGGCTGGGGAGTTCGTCACATACATAAATGCACACCGCCAATCACACACAACACCCGACCAGACACATGATTTCGTTGGATTGTCATTGGACGTGCGTATGAAGGTTTGAAGGCATGAGATGGTAGGCCTTATTCACTGCACTTAGGAAATTCGTTTCTTTTTTCCTTGGAAATTGCCCGTCGGACATATGCCCTAATTACACTTTTTCACAGGTTACGTGAATAAGCAAAACTGTCGTTATTGGGTAGACAG
>NC_134791.1:41112512-41117512 GCF_046742065.1 Oratosquilla oratoria | reverse complement strand
AGAGAGAGATAGGTAGATAGAGAGTTACAAAGAGTTACAAGGAATCTCAGTACCGCAAAAGGTTTTGCAATTCATACCGAGGAGGTACCGTTAATAGGTTACCGGGGATTCTCACTTGTACTTATACTGATGTATGCAGCACATTGTCTAACTGATTTTTGAACTGCTTAACCGAGGAACTGTTTACCACGTCCTTTGGCAGTTTGTTCCAAGTGTTGCAGATTTTATAGGTAAAAAAAGTCATCAACCTTGTGACAAGAGTAACAGGGGGGAGTTGAGCTTCTACCCGTGATTGTGAGTGGGATTCACGTTCAAGCTAAAGCAATGTCGATAGTCAATGTTATAAAATCCTTGAAGTATTTTCTAAACCTCTATTAACTGTTTTCGCAATCTTCCAGAAGTTGCTTGCGACATTTGCTCCCAACTTAGTGTCATCCGCAAACTTAGCTATGCGGCTCACAATTCCAACATCTATATTATTGATATAGATGATGAAGAGGAGCGGACCTAATGCAGATCCTTGGGGTACACTACTGGAAAAAGGAGACCAGCTAGACGATTCCCCATTGATAACTAAATGTTGTCTTCTTTCAACCACACACACACACACACAAACACACACACACACACACACACACACACACACACACATACACTGAGAAAATTAGAGAGAGAAGGTGAGAGAGAATGAGTGTGTGTGTGTGAGTGATTCACCTTGGTCTTTGGATAAAGAGTTGGACTCGTGATCGACAGCTATTTCCCTCCCGGAAGAGAGCTCAGAGCTCGTATGACCGATCTATGGGTAATGCTGTGACCTTACACGCGCACACACACCCAACTCCCCGCCCACGAGTTGGAGTAACGACTCGAAGCGCAGCGATACTGAAATTTCAGCACTGGGCAGGATTCGAACCCGGACCACCGTAGTGACGGACGGAGACTCTACCAATCTTTTTTGTTCATGTGAAATGATTCTTGCATAAATTTCTTAGAATTGTTCAGGAAAACAGATTTCTGTTTGTATTAGATTTAATGAAAGCCACTCAAACAAATAATAGTACATTCCAGAGACATTTTTCTAAGTAACTAAAAACGAAACATTTGGTTCAAAGGGAGCGAAAAAAAAAAGTTTGAACATTAGCAAATTGTGGTTGGTATCGGTGACGTGTCCAAAACGTGTACAGAGAACTAGCTTAAGAGAAAACGGGTTGGAGTGACTGCTATAATTATACTTTGCATGTATGTAATGGCAGATATTTGTTCTTTGAATTATTTTATTATTCTAATTAAACAAATATTTTTGAGCAGATGACTTCACGCCCCCCTTGTATCCTCCTCACGCCTCCCTAGGGGGGCGCGCCCCCCTAGTTTGGGAACCACTGGTCTACAGGAAGAAGAAACAAAGGAAACTCAAGAGACGAAGGGAAGGGCAGACGCTGGATGCCTGCCCACAGGAAAGATTTTAGGTGTACGAGACAGTCAAGTGAGGTACTTAGACAGGGCTTTCTGTGATAGATAGGAAACATAGGACGCAGGTGTGTTTCCCCGGCGCGGGGATAGGTGATGTTAGAGATAGGGTTGAAGAGTGTTTAGTGGGGGGAAGGTAAGGACCCCGTCGTTTGCTTAAGTGTCGGAGGCAATGATATAGGTAAGTTAGGGAGTGAGGAATTGTTTGCGCAGTTCCAGGATACGCTAGACAAGATTAGGAATAAGGGAGGGGTTCCTGTTGTATGTGGAATCCTTCTGAGGCGTAGAGTTGGAGGCATGTGGCGTTCCAGGGCTATTGCAATGAATTGCAGGCTGGCAAAACATTGTAAGACCAATGGATGGGCATTTTTCGACAACTGGGACAGCTTTTACTGTGAGAATCATCTATATACAAGGTATGGGGTGCACTTGTCGCCCACAGGATTTCGGATCCTTACTGAATCCCTTGAGCGAGAAGTAGGCATCCTACAGAATTTTTTCGGGTAGATTACGTGGGAGTGGGGGGGGGGAGCATCGGAATATAGTTTAGGCAATAGAAACAGCTCAGATAGGGACTGTGATAAGAATCGCCAAAGCAGGTGGAGGGAAGATAAAATCAAAGTTTACTATACAAACAGCAGAAGCGTAATGAACAAAATTGATTTGCTGCGAGGTAAAGCATGCGTAGAGAATTTTGATATTATAGGTATTACTGAATCCTGGATCAACATGGTTGATAAATATTTCCTTCTGGAAATCGAAATAGAAGGTTATAAGTTTTTCACAAGGACAGGGTTGGCAGGAGTGGGGGAGGAGTAGCACTTTTCGTTAAAAATACAATCAACTGTATTATCGAAATCTATTTGGGTGGAGATTATAGGCAAGAAAAATAAATTATTATTGGCGTCCTGTATATAGACCTAACCTCACCATTGAGCAGACTGATCCCTTGATTCATGAAATTCGCAGAGCGTCCCAGTACAAAAACGTTGTGATCATGGGAGATTTTAATTATAGAAACATTGACTGGGAAACTTTAGTAGGAGATCAGGAAGCGAAAAAATTCTTAGATGTGGTGCAGGATAATTTCCTAAAACAAATGATTACCAATCCTACGAGGGGAGAAAATACTCTGGACTTACTTTTAACTAATAATGAGCACCTAATGAGTAACGTAAAAGTGGGAGATAGTCTAGGCTCTAGCGATCATCAAGAAATAAGATTTAATATTATTTGGAAAGAATTAAAAAGTACAAATAACGTCTAAGTACCAGACTTCGGGAGAGCTAACTTTGATAATATAAAAACCTATTTGAAATTTAATATGAAATGTCATACGGATGATTCGTCCATCACCTTCGCGGTCAAGAGTAGGGACATGACCAGGGGTAGGGTCACGGAGGGTAATATGGATACCTTGGGTCAGGTCACTTGGGGATGGGGGGTAAACAGCCAGGTCAGCGATTTGGATGAAATGTATAGCAATCTAACGGATTTAATTATTAATGCACAATATACATTTACCCCCCTGAAGTCAATGCAGAAGAACAGTAATACTCCCAAATGGATGACGGACAGACTGACACATGAGATCGGAATGAAAAGAGGACTTTACGTAAAAAATAAAAAACGAGGAAACACACCTGAGATCAAGATATAACGAAATGTGTAAAGCCGATTAAAAAGAATACACTATGAAATTAAGGTTGCCAGTCAAGCAAGATCCAACCCTAAGGGTTTCTTTAATCTCTATAGAACAAAAAACAAAGAAAGAATAGGACCCATTGAAAACGATTAAAATGTCATGATAGAATCGGAGGAAACAAATGAGTGAGGAATTTAACAAATATTTTCGCTCAGTGTTTACTAATGAGACATTAGATGAGGTACCTGACTGCTATCCGATTTTCAGTGTGGATGAAGACAGTAGACTATCTAATATCAGCATTAGTAAAGTAGAAGTAGTCAAGCAGATAGAAAGACTTAGAGGTACAAAATCTCCGGGACCAGTCAAAAAAAATTCTGAAAGTGCTTAAGGAGTGTAAATCTTAAATCTGCGACCAGTTAACTGAAATATTCAATACATCGGTAGACACTGATTTTGTGCCTACTCCTTGGGAGCATGCAAACGTTCCTGTTTTTAAGAAGGGAGATAAATCGTCTATATTCAACTGCGGGCCAATAAGTTTGACATCGGTTATAGGTAAAATGCTTGAATCAGTAATAGTAAATAGACTCAGAGAACACATCGAGAGACATAATTCAATTAGTGATACACAGCATGGTTTCTCCAGGGGTAAGTCATGTGTGACTAATCTTCTATCCTTTTACACTGAAGTATAGAAGGCGTCAGATAACAATGATAATTACGATGTGATTTACCTTGAGTTTAGCAAAGCGTTCGACAAGGTGCCACACCAGAGACTACTAAATAAAATTAAAGCCCATGGGATGGGAGGAAAAGCGTTAGAATGGATTAGAGCTTGGATCAGTAACAGAAAACAGCGGGTCACCATAAATGGATCAAAAACCAGGTGGGGCAATATTACTTGTGGGGTTCCCCAGGGCTCGGTTTTGGGTCCCTTGTTCATTATGTACATAAACGATTTAGACGATGGGATAAATAGTGATGTTAGTAAGTTCACGGATGACACTAAAATAGGACGCCTAATTAGGTCATGAGACGACGTAGAGATTTTACAGGATGATCTTAACAAATTATTTAAATGGTCGGTGAAATGGCAAATGAACTTCAATATCTCTAAGTGTAGCGTGTTAAACGTAGGGCTACACAACCCCGAAAATAGCTACAGCTTAGATAACACGTTTTTAGAGAAAACCGAGTGCGAGAGAGACTTGGGAGTTCTAGTGAGTCCGGACCTTAAAACCAGGAAACAGTGTATTAGCGCCAGGAATAAAGCTAACAGAGCATTAGGTTTCACTGCTAGGACGGTAACGAATAGAAGTGCAGAGGTAATTATCAAACTCTATCTAGCGATAGTTAGACCCATCCTTGACTATGCGGTACATTTTTGGTCTCCGTCCTACAGAATGGACATAAATTCACTAGAATCAGTTCAGAGAAGAATGGCCAAAATGATACATGGACTCAGAAATTTCCATTACGAGGAGAGGCTTAGGCACCTTAACTTACACTCTCTGGAAAGACGCAGAGTGCGGGGTGATCTAATAGAGGTGTTCAAGTGGATCAAAGGGGATGCCAACAAGGTCATCATATTAAAACAACAGGGCAGGACTCGCAGTAATGGATTTAAACTGGATAAATTTAGAATTAAGAAGGAAATAGGCAAGAATTGGTTTACTAATAGGGTGGTCAACGAATGGAATAGACTTAGTAACCATGTAGTGAGCGCTGAAAGTATCAGTTGTTTTAAGAAACGATTAGACAACTTTATGGATGGGGATGACAGGTGGTGATGGATATAATGCTGCCTTGTGTAGGCCTTATGGTCTCTTGCAGTCTCCTTCATTCTTATGTTCTTATGTTAACTCTGTATAGAAAGCTGTTCTTT
>NC_134791.1:41082512-41087512 GCF_046742065.1 Oratosquilla oratoria | reverse complement strand
TTGAGAGGTAAAGCGTGTGTAGGATTTCATATAGCTGTTGCTGACTCCTGAATCAATATGGATAGACATTTCCTTCCAGAAATCGAGGCAGAGAGATATAGACTACTTCAAAACTAAATTCATTATCAACAACTTTATTAAGGATGAGGAATATAGACTACTTCACAACTAAATGCATCATCAACTTTATTAAAGAGGAGAACACGGAATTAATTTGGAAGATTATAGGCATAATGGAGAAACTTATAGTCGTAGTCCTTACAGTAGTAGGCATCCTAACCTTAATATGAACCAGACTGAACCCCTGTTTTGACATAATTGTAGGGGGTTCCAGTAAAAAAATAATAAATAATAAACAAATAAATAAATACATAAACAAATAAAAAGAATAATAATGGGAGATTTTTAATTATAGGAACATTGACTGGGAAATTTAGTAGATCAGGAAACGCAATTTTTTCAGATGTGTTACATGATAATTTCTTAGAACAATTGATTGCCGAGCCTACGTGGGAAGAGAATACTTTGGACTTACTGTTAACAACGACGATACAATAAGACACGCACAAATAGGTGATAGACTAAGTACTAGTAATCATTAAGAAATAAAATGTACTACGAAGAATTGAATATTAATAATAACATGTTAGTACCTTAGTACCTAACTTCAGGAGGGCCAATTTTGACGATTTGAGGAAATACCTAAGTAAGTTTGGAACCGGTCCAAATGGTGACAAACCTGTCCTGGGTCCTTGTCAGCACAGAGGTTACTAAAAAAAAATGGGGGGTAGATACTAATACACCCAAATGGATGACGGATAGGTTGAAAAATGAGATCGGAATAAAAAGGGGGGTTTATGATAAAATGAAAAGGACTGGGTGTAATGAAATGGCTAGACTGACTATAAAAACAAGCGCAAACCGAATCGTAGCTACGAAAGTAAGGTTGCCAGACAAGCGGGCTATAACTCCAAGGGTTTCATCTCTACACAACTAAAAATAACGAAAGGATAGGCCCAATTAACTCCGAAGAGGATGTCTTAATAGATTCAGAGGAAAAAAATGAGCGAGGTGTTTAATAGATATTTTCTCTCAGTATTTACTAAAAAGAGGATAGATATGGTACCTGAAAGCAACCCAATTCTCAGTGGGGATGAGGAAAGTAGACTAACTTGCATCAGAAATAGCAATGAAGATGTAGTCAAACACGTAAATTTTCCGAGAGTGCTAAAGGAGTAAATTTAAAAACTGAACAGTTAACGGAAGTAGGTCAGTTGACAATGGATTCGTTCCTATTTCTTGGGGGCAGGGAGACGTTGTCCTTGTTTTCAAAAAGGGTGGTAAATCTATGCACAACTACAGGCCAATCAGTTTGACGTCGGTTGTAGGTAAAATAATGGAACCGTTTATAGCATAGTATCAGGGATCATATCAAGAGGCATAATTTGATTCGTGACTCACAGCATAGGTTTACCAAGGGCAAGTCGTGTGTAACTAATTTTTTATCCTTCTACACTAATGTCTACAAGGCGGCAGATGACAATGATTGTTACGATCTATTTACCCTGACTTTAGCAAAGCGTTCGACAATGTGCCCAAGATACTAAATAAAATCAAAGCTTATGTCATAGGAGTGGTGTTTGAATGAACAAAAGTATGGATTAGTGGCAGAAAACAGCGGGTCACCATTAACGGTGTAAAAACCAAATGGAATAGTATTACTAGTGGAGTTCCCCAGGGCTCAGTTACGGGTGTATTATTGTTCATTATGCATATAGACGACTTATAGAGTGAGATTTACAGCGATGTAAGTTTGTAAATGACACCAAAACAGAACGCCATATTAGGTCAGGAGAAAACGCTAAGATACTGCAGGAGGATCTTTACAAATTATAGGCATGGTCAGTGAAATGCAAAATGGACTTCAATATCTGGAAGTGCAATGTGTCACACGCAGGGTTACACAATCCAGCAGAGGTATATCTAAGATAACACCATATTAGGGAAAACAGGTTGTGAAAAGGACTCGGTAGCGTTAATGAGTCCTGATATTAAACCCAGGACACATCACATTAGTGCCAGGAATAGGGCTAACAGTGCATTAGGATTTATTGCTAGGATGTTACAAACAAAAGTGCAAATGTAGTTATTAAACTTTATCTTGTATGGGAACTCGCTCCGAGAAACCGTGAGGACTGGGAGCGGCATATGAGTGAAGGAACGTGCCCCCTGGCGTAGTTTACCAACTGATGATGTTACAGTTTCAGAGTGAAATTTAAATTCAGGCTAAATAAACGTTCATCCCAAGAGGTTGTGCAACAAACATATGTGACAGGTGCAGCAATGATATGGCCTCTTCTACTGACCAATAAAGTTTATTTGGAGTGTTTTGGAGCCTTGGCACTTCAGTTTTGCCTTAAAAAGTTCTTTTCTACTAACCAATAGAGATCATTGGGGTGTTTTGGTGCCCTAACACTTCACAGGCTTGTCATAAAATACTTTCCCCCATTGACCATTAAACCTTGTTGGAACGTTTTGGAGCCTGAGCATTTCATAGTCTTTTCCCTTCAAGCCTGTTGTTGGCCTTTGTAAGTTTTTTTCTTCTTCTTTTTTATTACAGGAAGCAATACATGTTCATATGATGAAGCAGATGCGAAACTTGGATATCAACTGACAAAGACACCAGCGTCTGCTCTCTGACCTAAACAATATTTGTGAAGCGTAAGTCAGAGGAGAATATTCTACGAGCCGACGATTCCTAGTAGAATTTATTCTAAATAGCACCAGATGATTTTATTCAATTTGATGATGAGGAAGAGGAAGAGGAAAAGAAAGGAGGGATGGGAAAGGGGGTGGATGAGGGTGAGGAAGGGTAAAAGGAAAAAGTTAAAGGAAAGGGAACACAAGGAAGAGGAAAAAGAAAGAAAAAAAAAATATAAATATTATATATATATATATATATATATATATATATATGCAAATGTATGTATATTGCAAGAGGCTGGTAGATAAAGGTAGACAAGTAAGGTAGATAGAGGGGTAGGTGGCGAGAATTTCAATTTTATGAGTTGGATGTTTGGTAAACAATAGCCGCGAAGGAGTTGCATAATCTCGATTCTCGTCTAAAGTTTAGAAAAAATCGCTAGGGACCTGATTTCAGTGCTGTATAATGCTGATGTAACAATATATAAACTAAGCCAGTCATGCATCGATATCGTGATTGCTTGAGTAAGCAGTATTGCTTAAGATATTTGTAATAGTCTTTCTGATTGAATGAAGGGTGGAGAAAAATTTATTGGTTCACGGGAGTAAAGTCACGCCCTTAGGGGAGGCACTTAGATGTAAGAGTAAAGATCATTGGACTGGGGAAGTCGTGACGTCGGTGCGAAGTGGCTTAGTGAGTAAATTGAGGATTCCAGTTGGGAGTCCCTTGGTGTAAATTGACAAGCCAAGTGTAATATTACTGGGAGGAAAAGAAGGAAACTTTTACCTCCGTTTAAATCGCCCTGGTAAAATAATATTACATACTTCCTACAGATGAAAATAAGCAACGGAAGTTGAGTGACTAATATACATAAAGACAGTGAAGAAAAAGTAGAAGTGAGAACCGAAATACAAGACTATAGAAGGGAACAGTAAACCGTAGCTACTACTGTGGTAACGGAGAGGACGGAGGTAACAATATATATGTATATATATATATATATATATATATATATATATATATATATATATATATATATATATATATATGGTTATTGGTTCCTTCCGTCTTCCTCCTGTGTAATCCCAAAACATTCGGAGATACCAAACAGTGAAACATTCTCTTCGACAATTTTGTTATAGCCAAAGAGAATTCCAATAGAGATAGCAGGATGTTGAAGGAAAAATTAAAGTAGGGAAGGGTCAAGAAAAGCACCGTGGCACGGAGAAAGAAGAAAAAGAAGAAAATAGAACAGGAACAACAGAAATACTATGGCGAGTATTGATAACACAAAACACTGTTGCGAGATTACAAATTCATGAATACAAAGAAAAAAAAGAAAACGAGATAAGACGACAGTTGAATTGAAAAAAAAGGATGAGAAGGCATGAAAAATATTCAACTTCTCGGTGAAAACCAAAATCACCTTCAGAGTTGTGAAGATAGTAGGTACTAGAGGAAAGGATACAAATTATATCAATTATCAATACGTATATATATATATGTATATATATATATATATATATATATATATATATATATATATAAATATATATATATATGGGAAACTGTAATGTTATAATACATTTGTAAATATACACTTAAAACCCACTATCAGAGAAATAATATCAGAAGTACAGGAGATCCGTATATTTCGACTGATATCTGTAGTCCTCTTCAGCAGAATGGTTACAAGAAGATAGAGTACAGGTATAAATGAGGTAGTGTGGTGTACAGAAAAGGGGACGGGGAAAAGTGTGGGGGGGGGGCGGACTCAGGTTACATGCCCTTGATGTGGTTGGGTCAAGGATGGACAATTAGTTGTACTTTGTCCGACCGCTCTTGACATTAATTAATTGACTGCTATCCTCGTAATGCACTCTGGGGGCCACTGACCTTTTGAGGTATTGAAGTTAGGAAAATGTTTGATTAAGGAAGATTCCTCAATTTTCCTACGAAAGCTACATTACGATTTGAATATGATAGCGGCATTATCCCATTCCATTCTGTGGTCTTCTTGGCTGGCATGAAGGAACACGGGGAGTTGACTTGTCCATATTTAATGGAGTTTTTGTGTTCCCTTATTCTTGTGGAAAAATCCCTACCAGTTTGGCGCCAATAGACGTCATCACAGTCTCTGCAAGGCAATTTATATACCCCGGAGTTGTGGTCCACAAAATTCCTCCGATGAACATTTACCACTTTTCTGAAAATACTATTTGGGTATTTGTATATAATCTTAATTTGTTATATATACATATATTTATATATATATATATACACACATATATACATA
>NC_134791.1:41075012-41080012 GCF_046742065.1 Oratosquilla oratoria | reverse complement strand
TTCCCCAAAGCCCCTTTCACCCCATCCATCCACCTCATCCTAGGACGTCCCCTCATGTTCACTCCCTCCACATCTGCCTTCCATACCTCTTTTACTAGTCTTTCTTCACTCATTCTTTACATGTGTCCAAACCATCCTAATATTCTTTCATCAACCCTATCTCCCAGCTCCTTTTCCACCCCTGTTTTCCTCCTCACCTCCTCATTTCTCACTCTATCTAGCCTAGTAACCCCCATCATACTTCTCAGACACCTCATCTCAAACGCATTCTCTTCTCTTATGTTCCATGTTTCTGCTCCATACAGTGCTGTTGGCACAATCACTCCTTCATACAGTCTCCTCTTAGCATCCATTCCCAAATGTCTATTCCTCATTACACTCTTTAATCCACCAAGGCATTTACTCGCTTCTCTCAATCTACATTCTGCCTCCACCTTCACTCCACCTTTTATTGCCACATTTTCACCCAAGTATCTAAAACTATCCACTTCCTCCAGTCGCTCTCCCTTAATGGTCACTTCCAGTCTACTGCCACTTTCACCCCTTGTACATCTCATCACCTTACTTTTACCCACATGTATCTTTAGCTTTCTTCTATCACATACTCTCCCAAACACTACCACCAACTTCCTCAATCCCTCCCCCGATCCTGCCACAAGCGCAGTGTCGTCCGCAAACAACAGCTGGCTCACCTCCCACTTTTCTCCATTTCCTTTAACCATCTCCAATCCCTGACCCACTACCCTTGCATTTACCTCTAGCACCACCCCATCCATGTATAAGTTGAACAGCCAGGGCGACATAACGCATCCTTGACGAAGTCCCACCTTTACCTCGAACCACTCACTCTCTCCATTTCCAATCCTGACACAAGACCTACCACTCTCATAAAAACTCTTGACAGCTCCCAGAAGCTTTCCTCCTATCCCGTATATCTGCATAACCTCCCACAGTGCCTTTCTGTCTACCCTATCATAAGCCTTTTCCAGATCCATAAAAGCCCAAAAAACATCCTTCCCCTTTCCTATAGCTTTCTCACATATCTGTCTTACCACAAAGATCTGATCTACACAACCTCTACCTGTCCTAAATCCACACTGTTCCTCACCAATTACTCCCTCTGTTCCTCTCCTAATCCTCTCAATCAAGATCCTCCCATAAGCCTTCCCAACTACACTTAACAAGCTAATCCCTCTGAAACTACTACATTCACACTTGTCCCCTTTTCCCTTGTAAAGTGGAACTATACAGGCACTCCTCCAGTCCTCCGGCACTCTACCCTCTCTCCAGCAAACATTAAATAGCCTCACCAGCCAGTCCACCATCACTGTACCTCCCTTTTTCAGACATTCTACATGGCATCCATCCAGACCAGGTGCCTTACCTGCTTTCATCATCTTAACAACTGCCTTCACCTCATCCTTCCTTATTTCTCCTCCATTCTCCTCACTCATCACTCATTTTCTTCGCATTTCCCACTGCAGCTATCTTTCCCTCCCTATCCTCCTTCACATTTAGCAACTCCCTAAAATATTCTGCCCATCTTCCCCTTACTGCCTTTTCTTCCATTATCATCTCTCCATCTGCACCTTTTACCTTTTCTTCTCTACTTGATTCGCCTCCTCTTCCTCTCTTAATTTCTTTCCAAAACATCTTTTTATTACTTTCAAAATTTTCTGTCATACTCTTACCCCATTTCACATCTGCTCTCCTCTTTGCCTCCTTTACCTTGTGCTTTACTTCTTTTCTTTTCTTTTCTTTGTACCTCTCATATGACTCCTTCGTCCTATTTTGTAACCAATCTGTGAAAGCTCGCTTCTTCTCTTCTACAACCTTTTTTGTTTCCTCATCCCACCATTCACTACCCTTTCTTCTATTTGCCCCTGTCCTTGTTCCACACACCATCCTTGCACACTTCATGACTCCCTCCTTGAACCATCCCCATTCCTCTTCCACACCCAGCTCTACTCTATCCTTCACTCCCTCCCACTCCTCCTTCAGCTTCTTTTCGTACTCCTTCTCCTTTTCCTTTTCATTTAAAGAGTTCACTCTAAGAACCTCCCTACCTTTTGTCCCTTTCCTCTTTCTCCATCTCCACTCTCAACTTACCTTCCACCAAAAAATGATCTGATATTCCCCCACCCTCTCCCCTTAGCACATGTACATCCTTAACTCTTCCTATCATAATCCTATTTACCACTACATAATCCATTAGCGCTCTATCTACCACCCTTCCCTCCACCACCCTCTCCCATGTGTACTTATGCTTGACTTTCTTCCGAAACACTGTATTTGCTATCATCAACTCTCTAGATACATTTCCACCATCAACTCTCCACTACGATTCTTTCCTGGAACTCCACATTTCCCAACCACTCCATCGATTGGACCATTTCCTACCCTAGCATTAAGGTCTCCCAGTACTATTACATTGACATTTCTTCCTAAATCCTCTATGCACTCATTTAAATCTATCCAAAAGGCCTCCCTTTCTTCTACACTCTTCTCACTGCCAGGCCCATATACCCACATCTCCTTTCCCAGTTTCACCCTCATCCATATTATCCTTGAGGAAACGACAGTACGAAATGAATATCGTTGATAGATCCAAAGAGAATCCCAAAGAATTCTATAGTTACATTAGAGATAAAAAGGTCATTAAGAATCACATTGGCCCACTATTATCTGCTGACGGTGAACTTGAATATTCAAATGAAGGAATGTGTGATATTTTAAACAATTATTTTAGCTCGGTATTCTTAAACAAATCACCTCAAAGAACTCCAAACTAAAACCTGTGAAAAGTCTATGGTATTTTTGCCAGTTGCTCAATGTTCAAGAGGATAGAGAAGAGGCAATACAGGCAACAGGGCATAATATAGATGAAGATCAAATAACCAATGAAGAAATAAAACCAGCACTGGAAAAAATGAGACACAATGGCCTTCCATCAGGAGTACTTAAAGCTACTGAAAGTGGGTTATTGCCGCACCTGGTGAATATGTACAATACAACATATAGATCATCTTCACAACCAAAAAAGAATGCCCAATTTTCAAGAATGGGGACAGCTGGCCCAAAAGAAGCAGACGCCTAAACGAGGTAACTGAAGCCCGGGGTCTTTGGACTCACTATTGACGTCATTCATTTGTAATGCAGAATTACAATCCAACTTGTTCAATGTGTGAAGATGTATATAAAATATTTACCCTACAGTAACTATATTGTAAAATTAAGCGGTAATGCTGCATGTACTGTATAATACATTAATTGCATCTAATTGAATTGTTCACAGTAATCAAAATAAAGATTGGTAAGTGAACTAAGCGATGCAACAAATCTAAATCTAAATATGATATTCAGAAAATTCTTATTAGCATAGAATAAAACAAGATTATCTTTGATAGTTCGACGTTTTTTAATCACATAAAAAATACGGTTATGAAAACTAAACATTGTTTAGCATCTACGTGAACGGAACTAACTATAATTGCTGACACATAACTAATACATCTGTATACTACATATGCTATCACCTCGTTTCTGAAAAGCAATCTTGCCAAGCCCAAATATCGTCTACAAGAGCATACACGTTGGGCTCTCCGGAGGACACAATTATAGATGACATTTGAGGAAAATTTATCTATTAATTCTAACGTTTGGTAGCTCATTTGGTGCTCACTGAAATGATAATTTTAAGGTATCCACACACGCAGTTAATGAATGAGAAAATGGGAGATGGGGGAGATAGATAGATAGATAGACAGATAAATAAATAGATAAATAGAGTGAGGTATGGCGGGAGGGAGGTAGACAAAGAGAAAATATGGTGGCTGGGAGAGAAAATCAGTGAGAAAGAAAAATGTGGCAGGAGAGAGTGTGCGAACGAGAGATATATGGCGGGTGGAGAGAAGAGAGGGAGGGGAGGGGAAGGGATAGAGAAAGAGAGAGAAATATGGAAGAAGGAGGAATAGAGAGCGAGAGAAATATGGCGGGACGGAAAGAGAGAGGGGGAAGGAAAGAGAAAGAGAGAGAAATACGGCGGGGTAGGGACAGAGATAAAGATATATGACAGAGGGGAGAGAGGGGAGGGAGAGAAAGAGAAATATGTTTGGGGTGAAGGATAGAAAGAGAAAGAGGGAGGGAAAGAAAGGGGGAAAGAAAGAGGAGAAGGAGAAAGATATGGTTAAGGTGGTGCGAGGGGTAAACGCAAAGGTAATGGGCCGAGGATTGGAGATAAAGGAAATGGGCAAAAATGGGAGATAAGCCAATTGTTGTTAGCTGATGACAGAGGAGGGTTTAAAGGCCTGCCCAGACGAGCGGGCCTGATCGGCTGGCATGCCCGTTAACGGGCACAGTTGACGGGCAAACGGTCAAATTGCCCGAGTGCTCGTGCGGTGCCCGGTAGCTGGAGATTCGAACCTGCCAGACGCAAGTTAATATCGTGAACCCACAGCAGGCTTCCCACCACATCCCATGTTTCTTTTTCTTCTTTTGCTTCAGACATAAAGCTATTATCATGGTGTACAATATCTTCTTCTTGACAATGCTAGGCGCCATGCTTGTATCGCACGCCACACGCTACTGGCATCGTCGGGCACGTCCAGCTATTCATCAACTCGGTCGTGTGAACAACATTCATGGGAAGGCCCGACAGAATTTACCCGTCAACCGCGCTGCCCGACGGACACGCCCGATCATCTGGACACGGCTTAAGGATGTTAATGATGGAGTCTGGGAAGGTGTGCGAAAAAAGGAAGTTAAAGAAAAATGTGGGTAAAAGTAAGGTGGTGAGATGTACTAGGGGAGAGGATGGCAGCAAATTGGAAGTGAGTATTAAGGGAAAGAGGCTGGAAGAAGTGGATAGCTTTAGATACTTGGGTGCGAATATGGCAGGCAAGAGAGTGGTGGAGGTAGAATGTAGACTGAAAGAAGTCAATGTCTTGGGGGATTAAAATGGGTAACGAGAAATAGACATTTGGGGCTGGATACTAAGAGTA
>NC_134791.1:41055012-41072512 GCF_046742065.1 Oratosquilla oratoria | reverse complement strand
GCGGGACACAGCGACGAAGGATGAAACAGCAGTGTCAAAACTCTAAAGGAATTCCCTTTTTTAACCATTGTAGGGCACGTAAAACCTATTCTAAATATAGGGAAGGGGGAGATACCTGGGGTTTGTCTAAACCAGTAGTTCCCAACGTGGGGCGGATGCCCCACAGGGTGGGAATTTGATTTTTAGGTGTTTTGGTGCGTCGAGGGGCTGCCCAAGAGAGTACGACCCCGTGACCGCCTGGCGACCCAAATTGGGTTTTATTCAGCTGAGGGGAGGCAATAGACGCGGGGAGTCCGTAGTAGGAGTCAGGAGAGGCAAGACCTTGCATGTGTAAGTCTTGTGTGGAATCCTAAGGGGTCAGGAGAGGCAAACAGTGCCGGTTTTAAACCTGTTTGACTGATTTGATCAAGTTGTGCCCCGCGCGGAAGTGAACCCAGGCTTTGAGCAGAGAACACTGTGACGGACCTCGTTTAAGCTGTTGAGAAGACAATAATGCTGTAGACCTCACAATCCGGGGGATTTATCAGTGAAGTTTGTCCTACTACACGAGAATAAAACATAAATTTCAAGCTTTTGTAGCGCTGAGCCTCTCGTGTTGAGACCCAAGAGCACTGACGCTAGTTGACTTCCTGCCGAGGTGGCGTCAGTCACCTAACAGCTTTAATTGACAGTCACGTTTACGCTTTGGTTTCTCTGTTGTGTTCATTCGTTCTGTCTTGCATACACTAGGCCGCGTCCTCAGAAGAATTTTTTACAAAAATGGAGGCAGTCCCAGTGACCTCCACTTTGCACCGGCGGCGACTCCTGATCTTCGAGATCGCTTGTGGAGTCGATGGAGACCGTTTTCGGCCGACGAAGCTTCCTGGTTTCGGTGTCCGTGAAGGACTCGAGGAACACGATGTCTCTTTCGGAGGGTTCTAGCTCCTCCGTAGTCCCTTGGGAGACCTTGTGTTCCAGCTGTTGGAGTCCTTTTCCCTCTTCCAGCTCCCCTGGAGTTATCTGCGCGTCAACTTCTTTAATACCCAGAAGCTCCGCCTGCAACAAAGTCCTGTCCGTAGCAGTCGTATGCATTTGGACGTGCTTCGGGCTCCTTGCCTCGCTTTCCTTTCTCATCACCTCTTCCGGTTCTTTGGGACCCCCCGGCTCTGTCGTGATTCTTCGGTCTTCCGGGGGAGATTTGTGTACTTCGTCCGCAAATCTCTCTTTCTTTTTGGTGGGTGCCCTGCCGCTATTTCCGTCCTCTTGAAGAACTTTTCTTTTTCTTATAATCGGGCTTTCCTCCCCGGTCTTGCTTCCTGGTGATGGGTCGCCCTCCTCTTTTTGAAGAGCTTTATTAGTTTCTTCTAAATACTTTTTAAAAGCTCTGCTCCCGTGCCGGTATCTCTTCCTTTGGCCACGGGTTCAAATCTATCATCATTTCTTTTCCTTTTATTATCATAACTGTTCCTTTTTCTTTCCTCGGGAACCCACGTGTCGTCCGAATCGCTGCCGCTCTAGGAACCGGAATCAGAAGACATGCTGCTCGAAACTTCTCCCAACGAGGCCAAGATGGCGCTCGACCGATGATGACGTCACTTGTTGAGAGATGGTCTACACAGATATCAAAATGGGTCTCGCACCAATTTTGTTGGGTTGGTGCTAACTTGTTAGCTAAGGTTACAGGTTAGGTAAAGTTAGGCTAGGTCAAGTCAGGTTAAGTAAAGTTAGGTTAGGTCAGGTCAGGTCCGGTTATATCAAATATGGTTTGTTCAGGTCAGGTTAGGTTAGGTAAAGTTAGGCTAGGTCAGGTCAGGTCCAGTTAGATGAAATTAGGTTTGGTCAGGTCAGGTTGGGTTAGAATGGGAAGGTTACGTGTGGTTAAGTTAGGCTGAGATGAATCTTTGATAAAAACAAAGATGGTCGCATCGTTATTAACCCCCTAAAAAAAAAAAAAATGCATGATCGTTCTCTTGGTGATTTCGTCTTACCTTGCAACGCTAATTGAAAAAAGTCTGATGTCAGCCAGAATTGAAGTAGAAGTACCGTTACGTGATGTGGGCGCGCGCGCGTGTGTGTGTGTCTGCAGAAGAACCCGGAAACTACTGACACTGAAGCAACTTACTTTGGTTACTACGGACAAATTTTGGAGAATAAATATTTCGACCAAAATCTGAAAATTCTCATGGAAATGTGGGAAAAGCAGATGATTTCGGTGTTTCAGTTCTTCTTGTCTGTCCCACACGTTCATATATGCACTTAGGGCTACATTACTCAAAGTTCTTTTAAATAACAACTATTATATTAATACTGTACCCAGATTTAGGTCATGGTTGTATAATGATGCTTTTATTTGCGTTCGTACTCATTACCGACAACTTCCGACAACTCCGATGATGTTAGTTGCTTTTATCTATTATTGGCACAAATTAATTATTTGCGCCATAGTTTATCGTTTCTGTAAATTTTAAAGCATTTGGCCGCATCCATTTCGAAATGATCAAGATACGATACATTACCTACAACTTGACGAGATCTTCGAGACGCCATGAACTGCGTCGTAGCTCGTATTGTCGGTCAAGTGTATCACAAAGGAAAACAAAGGAAGAACAAACAACAGCAGGCCTACTGGCCCTAACGAGGCTGTTTGTGTTAACTAAACTACATTACAGTTAAGGAAACAGGGCAACTAGGCGATAGAAGATGAACTAACACTACTGCTATCACTATCCTATCCAATTAATCAAATTGCGATTAAATGACTGGTTGTCATATCATTTATTGCAAGGGATAATATTTTATTTGCGGATTAGATTCCAAGTATTTATCTAAGCGATTTTAAATGTTGTTATCGTGTTACTTTCAACGAAGTGGAAGGTAGCGAATTCCACACGTTAACAACCCGGTTAAAGAAGAAGTGTTTACTTTCGTTCGTAGAGAATCTTTTGCCAATTACTTTGAAATCGTGGCGTCTTCTTGTATTTGATTGGTCTAATAAGAAGTAATCTTTGACATTAATGTCGTCAAAGCCTTTGAACATTTTAAAAACCTCAATCAAATCTCCTCGCATTCTTCTTTTTGAGAGGGAGAATCAGTTTAGATTTTTGAGTCTTTCTTCATACGGCAGATTTCTCAGCCTTGGTATCATTTTGGTCACTCTCCGTTGTACTCTTTCTAGTTTGTTAATATCTTTCTGGTAGTATGGGGACCAAAATTGTACACAGTATTCGAGATGGGGACGGACCAAGGAATTATAGAGGTTTAGCAATATTTTTTTCTGATTTATTTTCGAAGACTCTTCCGATGAAGCCAACTAATTTGTTTGCTGTTTTAACAACTTCTGAGCAATGTTGACTTGGCTTCAAGTCATTTGATATTAAGACTCCTAGGTCTTTTTCTTTAGTTACTGAATCCAGTATTTCGCCATTCATTTGGTATTGGATGTGATCATTGTTACCTCCAATGTGCATGACTTTACATTTGTTAACGTTAAATTTCATTTGCCACTTGCTAGCCCATCTTGATAGTTGATCTAGATCGGATTGTAGAGTTTCTTTCTCTTTGGTGGTTGTTTCTTTACCGGCAATTTTTGTGCCATCAACAAATTTTGATACTTTGTAGAGGAGGCCGTCATCTAGATCATTTATATACATTAAGAACAAGACGGGTCCCAAAACTGATCCTTGCGGTACGCCACTTTTAACGTCGAGCCAGCTAGATGATGCCCCGTTAATTACGACCCTCTGTTTTCGCTCTGAGAGCCAATCTTTGATCCAGTTGTGGATATTGCCAGAAATACTGTGCATTTTTAATTTGTCGAGCAATCGTTTGTGGGGGACTTTATCGAATGCCTTCTGAAAATCTAGATAGATTATATGAACAGATCTACATTCCTCGTATTTGTTAAAGACGTCGTGAAAGAAGTCAAGGAGATTAGTTAGACATGAGCGTTTGCTACGGAAGCCATGTTGCGAATCTTTCATAATCTTATTTTCTTCTAAAAATTTTACTACACTGTCACGGATAATTGTCTCTAGCAGTTTGCACACAATCGAAGTCAGGCTAATCGGTCTGTAGTTGCCTGGTTGTGATTTGTCCCCTTTCTTGAATATTGGTGTTACGTTAGCACGTTTCCAATCTGATGGGACTTTACCGAGTGCTAATGATCTGTTGAAGAGGATGCACAAGGGTTTACTGATTTGATTTTTGACTTCTTGCAGAATTCTAGGTGAAATTTTGTCAGGTCCCGGGGCTTTATTTATTTTGAGCTTATCAATCACTTGTACGACATCCCTTTCTGTAATTATGAGTTGATTTAAAACGTTTTGGCACATTTTATGTTCTGGTGGCTGATATCGGAAGTTTTATTTAATATTTCCATACTGACGTGGCCATATGATTTCAAACTTGCAGATATGATCAAATATGTCAAAAAATGGACACAATGGGAGTTAACCGTAGCTCATTTATTTATATTTTTTTTTTTTTTTTTTTTTTTTTTTTTTTTTTTGGTGAGATTAAAATGTACTCGTATCAGACAATGTAGTCCTACTACTAAATATTCAAGATAGGTCCATCCTCAGACTTTCGTTAGTTCGTCTTCCACAACGGGTCGTGATGATAACCGTTCGGTACCGTCCAGAACCGTCCGGAGCCGTCAGGATACCGTCCGGACGGCTCTGGACGATGTCAGGACGGTGTCTGGACGGCTCTGAACGGTGCCCGGACGGCTCTGGACGGTGCCCGGACGGCTCTGGACGGTGCCCGGACGGCTCTGGAAGGTGCCCGGACGTCTCTGGACGGTGTCCGGACGGCTCTGGACGGTGTCCGCACGGCTCTGGACGGTATCGGGACGGCTCTGGACGATGTCCGGACGGCTCTGGACGGTGTCCGGACGGCTCTGGACGGTGTCCGGACAGCTCTTGACGGTGTCCAGACAGCTCTGGACGGTGTCCGCACGGCTCTGGACGGTCTCTGGACGGTGTCCAGACGGCTCTGGACGGTGTCCGGACGGCTCTGGACGGTGTCCGGACGGCTCCGGACGGTGTCTGGACGGTGTCCGGACGGCTGTGGACGGTGTCCGCACGGCTGTGGACAATGTCCGGACAGCTCTGGAGGGTGCCCGGACGGCTCTGGACGGTGTCCGGACGGCCCTGGAAGGTGTCCGGACGGCTCTGGACGGTGTCTGGACGGCTCAGAACGGTGCCCGGATGGCTCTGGACGGTGCCCGGACGGCTCTGGACGGTGTCCGGACGGCTCTGGACGGTGTCCGGACGGCTCTGGACGGTGTCCGGACGGCTCTGGACGGTGTCCGGACGGCTATGGATGGTGTCTGGATGGCTCTGGACGGTGTCCGGACGGCTCTGGACGGTGTCCGGACGGCTCTGGACGGTGTCCGGACGGCTCTGGACGGTGTCCAGACAGCTCTGGACGGTGTCCGCACGGCTCTGGACGGTCTCTGGACGGTGTCCAGACGGCTCTGGACGGTGTCCGGACGGCTCTGGACGGTGTCCGGACGGTGTCCACACGGCTCCAGACGGTGTCCGCACGGCTCTGGACAATGTCCGGACAGCTCTGGAGGGTGCCCGGACGGCTCTGGACGGTGTCCGGACGGCTCTGGACAGTGTCCGGACGGCTCTGGACGGTGTCCGGACGGCTCTGGACGGTGTCCGGACGGCTCTGGACAGTGTCCGCACGACTCTGGAAAGTGTCCACACGGCTCTGGACGGTGTCCGGACGGCTCTGGACGGTGTCCGCACGGCTCCGGACGGTGTCTGGACGGTGTCCGGACGGCTGTGGACGGTGTCCGCACGGCTGTGGACGGTGTACGGACGGCTCTGGTACTGGGCGGAAATTAACATGACCATCCACAACAAATAAAAACAAAAATGGCGACTCGAAGTTTGCGTCGAGCTATGAATTGTCAGTAGTGTATCACATCTTGAATTTCCATGTTGATGCGTCCAAATTTTTTAAAACTTATAGATACGATAAAATACAGTGCATATATTTTATTTATACCAATATTAACTAAAAACAATGAATACGATCGGAGTTGATGGTAGTTGTCGGTAATTAGTACGACTCTATATATGTTACGTTCAAAACACGGAACTTACATACACACACACACATATATATATTATATATATACATACATACATATATATATATATATATATATATATATATATACACATCAAGTGCTTCTTCCCTTTTACCAGGGAGGTAACCAAAGTCAAAAGGCATACAACTATACCCACCCTCACCCATTTCATCCCCACCCATTCCACTCCCATCTACCACCCTTTCCTCCCATTATCTTGCCCGAACCCAACCTACACTAATTTCAGCTACCCTAATTTCAAACTGTCTCAGATTGACCTCCCTGAAACTAAACTTCACGACGGACCTGAGCAACTTAATCCTCCACCGGAAGCATCTTAAAGGAGCGTCCACCATTTCTGCGTCTCGCGCTAGTCACATACCGCCGTGACCATAGCCGCAACCACCGCATCCACAGCCAAGCACAGCCACCACCATCAGAAGCACAGCCACCACCATCAGGGTGCCAAAGCCGCCAGCCTGACACCGACGAGGGCCAACCATCATCACCATGACAACAAAAGAAGAAGCTTCTGAATCGGGGCGAGGTACAATACAGAGCCCGATCGTGACACAGTGGATGATACAAGTATACCTGTAGAACTACAGTACAAGGCACTCCCCTGCCCCAGAATCCGCGTGGGTCCATAACGAACCTTTTCAAAACGGAGGCGCATTGTATCTATTCACTTGTTGCTACCTTCACACGATTTTATTCATCTGAGTGCTAGACCCTAGCCTCAGTGGTGCCTGGATGAACCAAGACCCTATTCATATCGCGATCCACTGACATAGAAGTCGTCTTCATTTGACTACAACAGAAGGTATATAAAGCTCCACGCTACAATCTCTCGCGGGCCGGGAATGCAATGCATTATACATTTCCGATCCGATGACGCTGAATGATTTTATTCACCCAAAGTGTGTCCATTTCCGTCGAATGAGCAATGAGAAGACAAAACGGGGTCTTGACTAATCGAGACTTTATCTATGTTGCATAAAATAATTTGAAGCCAATTAAAAAATGCCATATTGTATTGTTGAGGTTAACTGATTACAATGACCACTACCGGTATCTTTCCTCCTACTGTTCAATAAAATTGCCTATTGGCAACCAAAATACAATATATTAAGCTTGGGAAAACATTTGAATGATTCTCATTGTGGAAGGACCAGTCGGCATATTTTCCTCAGCTTAATATCATAAAATGAGCCAGTCGATTTTATTCAGCGAGGAGAACCCCCAGCGCAGCAAAAAAGTTAAAATTAATTCCTTCAGGATGATGGAAATTTTTCTGTATCTTTCTGATTAAGGAAAGGAAAAGAAGTTTAGATGAGGATGGGGAGGGCAGACTCCGGCCGGAAGAAAGGGGGCCTCCAACAATCAAGATCTCCCTTCAGAGTACGCTCCCCAACACCTTCATATGTACAAAATCTATCTTGTCAAAATTAGTCGCCGAAGACAATCTCCCCGGAATATACAGTACATACACACAGACACACACACACATACATACATACATACGTACAAGCACACACACACACACACACACACACACACACACACACACACACACACACACACACACACACACACACACACATATATATATATATATATATACATACATATATACATACACAAATATATATATATATATATATATATATATATTATACATATATTTATATACATACATATATATATACATATTCATATACATATATATATACATATATATACATACATATATATATATACATACATATATATATACATACTGTGTATGTTTAAGACAGATTGAATTTTTTTTTTTTTAGAAGCTCTGCCATGGGTCAGGGTTCGTATCCCATGGCAGAGCTTCTAAAATATATATATATATATATATATATATATAATAATATATATAAATATATATACATATATATATATATATATATAACCATATATTTATATATATATATATATATTTACATTTATATATATTTAGATATATTTACATGTATATATATATTTACATATATATATATATATACATATATTTACACACACATATATATATACATATATATATATATATATATATATATATATATATATATATATATATATGCATACGTACATAATCCAAAGGCTTTTTCCCCCTTACAAGGGAGGTAGCCAAAAAACAAAGGCATAAAAAAACTCCCACCCATTCTATCCCTATCACACTTCACTCCTCTCCGCCTTCTTACTTCCCTCTTATTTTGCTACCTCCTGGGAGACGGATCATCCCTGCATCTTCCCCACTGCCCTGGGTCAGAAGCAGTGTCGCAAGACGCAGCACATCCACATCAAGGCCGCTTCATTAATTCGGCGACCCCCATCTCCGTCCCCTCACGCAGAAAAGGAGAGGACGGGGAGAAATCACTTCGGGCAGCGTCAAATTTTTCTCACACATACTCCCTCACACCCTCATCCCCATCCATTTCACCTCATGGATCATAACATCATCCATATACAACCATTCTTCATTCACCTCTGTCTTCTGTCCTCACCCGTCCTTCCTCAACAGACATTCCCCTCTTCCCCAAAACCTCTTTTACCTCATCCATCCATCTCATCCTAGGTCGCCCCCTCATGTTCACTCCTTCCACCTCTGCCTTCCACACCTCTTTTACTAGTCTTTCTACACTCATTCTTTCCATGTGTCCAAACTATCCCAATACTCTTTCATCCACCCTATCTCCCAACTCCCTTTCCACCCCTGTTCTCCTCTTCACCTCCTCATTTCTCACTCCATCCAGCCTAGTAACTCCTATCATACTTCTCAGACACCTTATCTCACATTCAAACTCTCTCTTCCTCTGCTTTGTTCCATGTTTCTGCCCCATACAGTACTGCCGGCACAATCACTCCTTCATACAATCTCCTCTTGGCATCCATTCCCAAATGTCTATTACTCATTGCACTTTTTAATCCACCCAGGCGTTTACTCCCTTCTCTCAATCTACATTCTACCTCCTCCTCCAGTCCTCCCTTTCCTGCCACATTCGCACCCAAGTATCTAAAACTATCCACTTCCTCCAGTCTCTCTCCCTTATACTCACTTCCAGTCTGTTGCCACTTTCACCCCTTGTACATCTCATCACCTTACTTTTACCCACATTTATCTTCAACTTCCTTCTTTCACACACTTTCCCAAACTCTGTCACTAACTTCCTCAATCCCTCCCCTGATCGTGCTGCAAGCGCAGTGTCATCCGTAAACAACAGCTGGCTTATCTCCCACTTTTCTCCATTTCCTTTAACCATCTTCAATCCCTGACCCACCACCCTTGCATTTACCTCTCGCACAACCCCATTCATGTATAAATTGAACAGCCAGGGTGACATAACACATCCCTGACGAAGTCCCACCTTTACCTCAAACCATTCACTCTCCATTTCTAATCCTGACACACACACATACACACGGTTTTTTGTCATAATAATATAATGTTGGAAGATGGATCCTTGGTGGTTTTGGAGGATTCTTCTTAGTGTGGTGTAAGTTCTACCAATGTAAGTGTTGGAGCCGTCACAGCGGCTCTCCTGACAAGTAAACTCATAAATAACTTTAGTAGAGGCCTCGAGTGGGTTTTAAGGGCAGTGTTATTTCTCATAACCAGGGATCTAGTGAGATTTGGTTTGCAGTAAATTCTCAAAGCGATGGTATTGTTTGCATCAGTGGGGGTGACTCCTCTTTTTATGATGCCTTTAATGGCATCACGTTCTTCTTTGTATCGATTGTGGTAACTGTTTTGGTGGTAGATGGTGATCTTGTGGCCTGGGGAGTCTGGGGTCTGGGCGGGAGCGGTGTATTAGTCAAGTTTCTTCTTGAGTCCTTCTATCTAGCTAACCCACTGCAGTAGCTGGACAGAGACCCACCGTGAATTTGACCGTATCCGCCAACTTCTTACTAATAATGGATATTCTGACCACACGATATAAGAACTCATCAAGAAGAAACTTGATAGGGGTTACTAAGCAATTTTTGCTGCTCACTTGAGTATTTAAATGAACCACTATTCCTGGGATTTATATATAAAACAAATAGAATTAAGCATGCATATTATTGTTTATACATTAGGTTTTTATCCTCCATCTTTGTCACTATACACTTATTCAAGCATTAGAAACAATATTAAGTTGGTATTATTATTTTTTCGCTTGACTAGCGCAGTAGACTCCTTTGTAAACATAGTCCCGCTGAGAAGCCACTGTATCCATATACCATTACTAACATACTGATTGGTCACATGCCCCCACACGTGATCCACATACAAGCAAGAAGGTACCCGTCTTTACCAATACCTCCAATCTTGCTTACTGCACATTTCCTAATCAAAGCATCTGACTCAGAGAATGCAAACATATCACAACAACGCCATCACGCCATCGTCCAACACAGGTACCTAATATCACCAGGCAGTTCATGAACCTTTCCTTATAACTATCAAGCTACACAATTGTAACTACAATCCACACACCATTTCATGATATATTAACGAACATAAATACAATACTTATAACCTCCACTACAATACAATTAACCCACTTATGTTACTATAGAAGATAAATATAGGCAATCCCACACAAGAACGCTGAAGTAGCTAATTAGGAATATTTATGCGGCAACTGCGTTGCCAGAGAGAGGCAGCCTAGGTGAGGAACCTAGCGCAGGAGACTAAGGGAGATACTCTCTTTTTGTCTCACCAAGGGAAGACATTTTCCCTTTGGGGGATTATATTCCAAGCTGTAATCCCAGATCATATTTTCCAATAAAAAACATAGAAACGAAGAAGGTTTACATCACCCGCTAAACTCCCTTATGTAACACCCAACAAATACAGCTACATTTGGCGGCAGCAATTCCACGACTTCCCACGCCCGTCCGAAGAGAACCGCTCACCCACCACGTCTACCAGGTCTGACGTCTACCACGCCAGCCCGTCTGCCCTCAACCATATGCAGTCTGCCAGCTCACCCCCCACCAGCTCGACTGCTGTCATCGCCTAACCAAGTATGCCGACTACTAGAAACGTCTGCCGACCTCACAGTTGTAACCTGCAGTTGTAGCCATCTTAGAGTCGGTGGTGAAATTGAGAGGTACTCGATTTCAAGCCACCTGGTGGCAGCTTGCTACCAATCAATGAAGGAAATGTTTATCAGCCATTATCAGTTTATCCAGGATTCAGTAATAGCTATAATATAAAAATTCTCTACTTATGCTTTACCTCGTAGCAAATCAATTTTGTCAATTACGCTTCTGCTATTTGTATGATAAACTTTAAGTTTATCTTCCCTTCACCTGCTTTGGTGATTCTTTTCACAGTCCCTCTCTGAGTTGTTTCTATTGCCTCAACTATATTCCGATACCCCCCAACTCCCACTTAATCTACCCGAAAAAAAAACTGGAGGATGCCTATTTCTCGCTCAAGGGATTCAGCAAGGATCCGAAATCCTCTGGGCGATAAGTGCACTCCGTCCCTTGTATATAGATGATTCTTACCATAAAAGCGATCCCAGTTGTCGACAAATGCCCATCCATTGGCCTTACAATGTTTTGCCAGCCTGCAATGCCACATGCCTCCAACTCTACGACTCGGAAGGATTCCACATACAACAGGGACACCTCCCTTGTTCCTAATCTTGTCTAGGGCATCCCGGAACCGCGCAAACAATTCCTCACTCCCTAACTTACCTATATCATTGCCCCCAGCACTTAAGCAAACGACAAGGTCCTTACCTTCCCCTACTAAACACTCTTCAATAATACTGTAAAGGAGACTGCAGATGAAAAAGTTGGTTTGATGATGAATGCAGAGAAGCACACATGAAAGAAAGTCAGAAAATTATTACATACCAAAATAACACATGAGCTATGTTTTATGTAAAAGAGAAGAGAAGCAATGTGCGTAAAGAAAATTAAGAAAAGGGAAGGAACGAAATAGATGTTAGAGAAAACAGAAGTGAAGGCCGTGTTGAAGCACACCGCAAATGTATTAGAATATTAGAATAAGGGTATCAAGCTAAAACAAAGATGATCAAAGATAAGGAAAGATTCTCACACTTAAAAAAAATTGTAATTTGAGGGTGGGCTAAGTTTTTTAAAGAATTGCTAAATAGGACGCACTCTGAGGATCCCCTACTTGGTGTAACCTATCAAACGACAGAAATTAAAGTAGATGAGCCAAAAATACAGGATGTAAAGAATGCAATCAGATCGTTGTAGAACCACAAAGCCCCAGGTGTGAATGGTATCCAAGGAGAGCTGTTGATGGGAGGAGGAGAGGATTTAGCATACATGATAAAAATAATCATTATTTTCAATATGGGAAGAAGAAACATTCCCTAAGATTTGGGAGACAGGAATGGTAATCCCACTATTCAAGGAGATAAACTTGTTTGTGAAAATTATAGGGAAATATTACTTCTGAATGTAACTTGTAAGGTATTTACCAAAATAGTTATTACAGGCTGAAGCCGCACTCTGAAGAAATAATAGATCATCAATGTGGTTTTAGATAGAACAGGTCCATGTCAGATCACATATTCATTAGACTTGCAATAGAAGTATACCGAGAATATGCAGAAGATCAGAACAACTTTTTCATACTTCAAACAAGCTAGACCATATCTATATGGTAGGAAGAGTTTTGAATACCAGAGAATATTTTGAGTGTCGTCAAGTTATGTTTAAATAATACCAAATGTCTAGTCAGAATTGGCATTATGTTATCAGAAGAAATTGATGCGCAGAGTGGCTTAAGACAAGAGCGTATTCTTTCCCCGTTCCTATTCACTACTGCAATGGAGAAAGTAACGGGAGTGAACGATGAGAAGAAGGTATACCTTTTAATGGCATAATGATTAATAACCTGTCATATGCAGATGGTGTGGACATTAAAGGAAGATTGTGAAAAGAAGTGGTAAGATTAGCCAGGCCTTTTAGATGAGGGAAGTAAATTTAGACAAAACAAAAGGGATGAAAATGTCGAGAGGTGAGGAAGGCAGAAGACAGAGACAAGGTTGAGGAAAGAGTAATGACTAATGCAGCAGATATGAACAGTGAACATGTAAAAAAATTCAATTACCTCTAAGCTGAAATTAAAAGTAGGAATGAAATGAAATGTAAAATCAATGCTACTATCCAGTCTGCTAACCGATGCTACTATTCCCTGTAAAGTTTGTTTAAAGACAGGGTCATATCCGTGATAACGAAAATATGATCATATGATACAGTCATCAACCCCATTGGCATGTATGGTTCGAAAGCATGTAAGCTTACGAAGAGACTGCGACAACGATTCCTTATCTTTGATTAATTGTGGACCCTGCATATGATCACGATCTAGAGGCATTCAGAATACATTATAATGACGAGTTGAGGAACATTACTCGACAGACAGATATCACACAATGTGTAGAGATATTGATGCTATGATAGGCAGAACATGTAGTACGGATGGACGGAGATAGGATCCTCAGTAGGAAGACCACGAAGGAGATCGGAAGATGATATTAAAGATGCAAGGTGACGAGAGATTGCACAAGACAGACGAAGATGGAGTAGACTGGCTAGAGTGGAGATGGGTCCACAGATGACCCGAAATCCATCATTAATCGGGATGGTGGGGGATCTCTGAATTACTAAACAATCTAATGTTCTCATATAGTCTACCCTCATCAATATTCACGGTACCGATTCGCATAGAAGAAAAAAAAATAATAGAAAGTGCCTACTGCAAGTATTTTTGAATCCCTACGTGAGGGAGGCAGAGGAGCGAACCTGGGGAGCGGCTTCGAGGGCATTGCCGTCAGGAAGTCGAGGCGATTGGATTAGGCGGGCGGGAGTGGTCTGCCTCAGGAGTCCAAACTCCGTGACACTTTGGATCGAACGGTTGTGTTAGGACGCTCCCCCCCCCCGTCCCCTCCCTCCTTGGTCTCCTTTCCACTGTCTAACCCTTCAGGATATCTTCATTATGTGCCATTTCCTTTCCCCCTTCTCTCGTCCTTCTCTATCTTTGTATTCATCTCCCTGTCCCCTTGCACCACTCCCTTCTTCTTTTTTTCCATTCTCTTTCTTCCCACACCTCATCTCTTCTCTTCCTTCACTCCTTAATAATTTCTTTCTCCCCTTGCTTTATTTTCCTTCCTCAACAGTTCTTCCATTCTTTCCTTTTCCCTTCCTTCTTCTTCGTTCACCTATTTCCTTCTCTCCTTTTCTCTTTATTTAATTTCCTTCTCTTCTACATACCCCTCACTTTCATTAATTCCCTCATCTTTCCTTCTTTGTTCTTCCCTTTATTCTCTTTCCCTATCTTCTTCCTACTCAACATTATTTCTATTCACTCCCACTTACCCTCACCTTCTTTCTTATTCCCTTCTTTCCACCTCCTTTTCCCCTTCTCCTCCTTCCTTTCTTTTCTGTACCCCTCAGCCCTTTCCCTTCATTTCGTCCTTTCCCTTTGGTCTTCCCTTCCTTTACCTATCTCCTTTCGAGTATTGGTGTTTCTTTTCTTTGCTTTTCTATCTGTCACCTCACTCCAAATACTCCTTGTATATTTTCAACATTTTGCTAAGAGGTAAATCAAAAAGACAGAAAGAAACACATGAAACAATCAAATCTAAGGTCAGGTTATCAGCACTAGACGGGTCATGGACACCTTGTGTATTTTCTCGCTACCACCAGGTGATTTTATTCAACTGAAGAAAACCCACCGTCCTCTGAGGTTTAATTACCTTCCCACTATATCCACATTTTCACCTATCCCTCCAGTTTCCCTCAGTGCCATTCCTTATTTACTTTCTTCACATTCCATTTTCGCCTTTCTCCTCTACCCCCTCCCCTCTCTCTCCCTTCCTTCCTCCTTACACACTATGTTCTCTCCTGCCGTGCATCCTCTCTGTCACTTCACCTCTGGTCCCGTCCATCCCCCATCATGCTGCAATCCACCTCCTCCTCATCCTTCCTTAAACCTCTTTCCTTACCCTCCCTATCATTCCCCCCTCTGTATGCTGAAATTCATCACTCCCCATCTTATCCTTTTCTTCATCAGTCTCCTTTCTCTTTCCTTACACACAATACTCTCCACCGATCTCCTTTCACATTCTTTTCTTTCTTCTTCAATTCCTTCCCTCTACTTCCCCTTCTTAATTAGGATTCACTCTACCTCCTCTCTCCACATTCTTCTTCATCTCCATCCTTCCTTCATATTCCTTCATTCACTTACTATCCTTCTATCTTCCTTCTTTGCATACTCCACAACAACCCTTTATATTCATATCCTCTCTCCTACGTTCCCTTCTCTCTTCGTCCTCCTTTACACAAAATACACTTCACCTCCTCTTCCTCTTTCCCTACCTGCGTTCCCTGAGGGGGAGGACTGGCTTAGTGCGCCAATAAAACATCTTCCATATATATGCGTGTGTGTGTATATATATATATATATACTTCTGGGGTGACCAGGGCCCCGAGTGAGGTTATCACCATGTTTACAAATTTTCATGTCAGGAGGACCGCTGTGACGGCTCCAGCACATACATTGGTAGGACCTCCTCTACAATGCGACGTCGCCTACAATCCGGTAGAAACCAGGGGTCAATTTTTGCAGTATTTCACTGAAAAATACAACATGAGGCCTCCCCTACAGAAACTAATAGACCAAACGGAAATTTTCACAAGGAGTCTGCCTTCAGGAAGCTGCAGATTGCAGAAGCAGTATCTATTACTTGCCAGCGCCCTACCATCAACATACAGCAAGCTGCAGATTTTATACTCCCTTCCGCGCGCCCTCTGAAGACTAACCCCTTCCAGGAGCAACAAACCCTTAGACAGCAGCAGCCCCACGAACAAGTGCAGCATGTCCTGCTAGCTAATCAGAGCCTAGGACCAGTCACCAGAGCAGTAGCAATTCAGGTTACAGCTTCCAGACAAAATCCCACCCTCTTGGCTTCCGGACAAAATCTCATGCTGCCCCTCTCGGCCAATGAGGGGCCAGTATTCCGTCTGAGCTAGGCAGGCTGAGCTGTTACACCGCCTTATAAGCCAGTCCACCCAACCAGTGGTCATTATTCCTTGGAAGACCTTTCAACATAGCAGAGCATTCCAACAAAGCAGTCCTCACCCTGAAGATGCCTCACGATGAGGCGAAAAACTATAGTTTCGGTGGAGTCAATAGTTGTTCAATACTATTACTATACAAAAATATACCAGTTGGCATATACTGCGTATATTCCTTTGAGAGTCATGAATGACTACTTCCAATCTTTCTCAGTTGCTAATAGGAAAGTATTCTCCAAATTAAAGAATACAGTCTTGAAGACTGTTAAAGCTACTAGTGCAGTTGATTTCAACCAGAATATATACGAATATACACATCCATATATATATACACATATATACATGCAATATATACATGTATATACATGTATATACATATATATACATGCATATACATGCATATACATTCAAATACATACATAGATATACATATATATATTTATATATTTATATATATCTATTTTTTTTTTTTTTTTTTTTTTTTTGCTGGTAACCACTAAGGAAATCGGAAGAAAACAGTAATTCCCAAGCGCTTTCGTGTAATTCACATCTTCAGCGCTTGGGAATTACTGTTTTCTTCCGATTTCCTTAGTGGTTACCAGCAAAATTTGTGGATCACGTGTTGTTTATAGTGATCTTTCTGCATATATATATATATATATACATATACATATATATATATACTGTATATATATATGTGATGAAGGTGGAAAAAGAAGTCACGGGTCTAGTTCCGACTTTCTGAGTTTATTCCTGACCGGTTTCCCTCTATCCTTCTTCTGAAGAAGCATAGGGCGAAACCGGCCAGGAATAAACTCAGAAACTCGTAACTAGACCCGTCCGTGACTTCTTTTTCCATCTTCATCAACTTGTCACAATGTACCGGCATATATACATATATATATATGTATATATACATATATACATGAGAGTGTGGGTGGAGGAAGAATAAGCGAGGATGGGCTAGAACTCCTTTATTGCTTATACATTTCGACCGACTCGGTCTTCTTCAGTAAGCATATATATATATACATATATATATGTATATATATACATATACATATATATATGTATATATATTGCAGTAATTCACAAGGCACACGTGAAAATAATATGCAGAAAAAACCACTAGGAAATGAGAAGCTTAGTCCGAACGTTTTCGTCTCTTTAAGACATTATCAAGGAATACACAATTACAGAGACAAAGGTGGATATATACATAAAGTAGAAGACAAGCTTGGAACATGGGAAGGACACACAAGATGCTTCATAATTAGTAGACATGTGTTGGCATGGTGTATAATACATACATTGTATTATTTCAGTATTTAT
>NC_134791.1:41007512-41045012 GCF_046742065.1 Oratosquilla oratoria | reverse complement strand
ATCTACAAATGTGCTACTACATTTCTATTTAGAAATATACATATATATATACATATACATATATATATATATACATATACATATATATATATATATATATATATGTATATGTATACTAATAAGAACAAGGTTACGTGTGTTCATTGATGCAATGTAGACCACTTGGAAAAAAGAAACTAACAAAGCAGAGCGATAAGTATATTACATCTTCAGTGTAAAAAACACTATTTGCACTGAAGATATAATATACGAAAGCGCTCTGCTTCGTTAGTTTTTTCCAAGTCGTCGTCTTTGCATATATACATACATATATATATATATATATATATATATATATACATATGTATATTTATATACATATATGTATATATATATACATATATGTATATATACAGTATATCTACACATATATATACATATACATGTATACATATTCATATATATCGATATATATACATATATATATCGATATATATATATATATATATATCGATATATATATATATATATATATACATATATATCGATATATACATATTCATATATATCGATATATATACATATATATATCGATATATATATATATATATATATATACATATATGTCTATGTTGTCAACATGTTTTCTCGTATCCCAGACATATGTACTGCTATACTTTTGTCATTACTCCACCGTATGGGAAATAAATACCCGAAAATAATTGCATGTGTGAGACAGGTCTGGAGCACGAATGTATGTTACGAGAGACAAGTACTCATGAATTACACCTGGATTATGAGTATATGTTATGGGAGACAAATACTGAAGCACGAGTGTTTGTACTCTATGTGAGACGATGACCCGATGACGAGTGCATATATACGAGACAGGCCTCGATCAGGATTGTATACGAGACATGGCCTCTGTATGTAAAAAAATGTTTGAAGGCGTGAGTATGTGTTATGAGAGACATGGACTTGAGCACAAGTGTAAATATGCAAAACGCACAGAGGCGTATTGGTCCTGTCCCCTTTAAGCTCTGGCCTAGGCTGCCTGAACTTTCACCTTTGGACCAGTGTGAGGCTTCCATGTCTATGTCTGCGTCTTGTCCCTTATGTCTAAGAATGTTTCTAGGTAGTGTCTGCTAGGAAATATGGTGTTTGGCTTCTTGCTTGTTTAACAATTTTGTATGTCCTCACAATATATGCATGTTGTGTAGGTGATTTTGGTTGTCTAAGATACGCGAGGCTTCAATGTCTGTATTTGTCTCTCATCATTTAAGAACGGGTCTTGGTAATGTCTGCTTAGTAACTTAACCTGTTTTGAGTGTTTGTGTCTACTGTATTTTGCGGATGAATTTGGCTCTTAGGTCTTGTCGTTTCTGCCAAATGTGGACTAGATGCACGGCGAACCATCATGTACAGCGAACTGTTCTCTGCTATGGTAAGGATGTGTGTGTGTGTGTGTGTGTGTGTGTGTGTGTGTGTGTGTGTGTGTGTGTGTGTGTGTGTGTGTGTGTGTGTGTGTGTGTGTGTGTGTGTGTGTGTGTGTGTGTGTGTATGTGTGCGTGTTGTGTGTGTGTGTGTGTGTGTGTGTGTGTGTGTGTGTGTGTGTGTGTGTGTGTGTGTGTGTGTGTGTGTGTGTGTGTGTGTGTGTGTGTGTGTGTGTGTGTGTGGGTGGGTTTAACTAGTTGTATCTTGCGGGAAGGGGAGCTATGCTCGTGATGTCCCGTCACTGTATCTCGTAGTATCTAAATTGTTCTTAAATTCGTGTATGTTTTTTTGCACACGCTATTATTTCGTCCACTCTGTGGGCAAAGCTGTTCTTTTTCAGGTCTCTTCTATAACTGTCCTTTTTGAGTTTTCCATATCCTCTTGTATTTCTCATATCCCAATTTAGTAAGTTTTCTCTATCAAGGATTTCCATACCTCTCATGATTCTATAGATGGTCAACAAGTCTACTGTTTCTCTTCTTTGTTCCAGGGTCGGTGTGTGTGTGTGTGTGTGTGTGTGTGTGTGTGTGTGTGTGTGTGTGTGTGTGTGTGTGTGTGTGTGTGTGTGTGTGTGTGTGTGTTTACCTAGTTGTATTTACCTAGTTGTATTTGGGAAGGGGAGCTATGCTTTTGTATCTCGCAGTGTCTAGTTTGCTTTTAAACTCATGAATGGTTTTTGAGCATACTATTTCATTATCCAGTTTGTTCCAAGTGTCCACTACTCTATGTGGAAAACTGTTTTTCTTCAGTGTGTGTGTGTGTGTGTGTGTGTGTGTGTGTGTGTGTGTGTGTGTGTGTGTGTGTGTGTGTGTGTGTGTGTGTGTGTGTGTGTGTATGCGCGTGTGTGTGTATGCGCGTGTGTGTAATCACAGTTGTCAATAATTTGATGTATTGGCAGAATCATTATTGTCAAAAAATACTGACCACTTGAAAGCTTTTCATTACGGCCAGGCTAAACCAGTCATGGCTTGCTGGTACAGTGGTTAGAGTCCACATAAAACCTGCCAGTTTTTCTTTTTGACATATACTCGACAGCATTCTCTAGTGATATCACCAACCCGACAGTTTTTCTCCTAGTGACGCCATAAACTCTATTTTTTTTTTCTCCTAATAACGCCATACACGTGACAATTTTTTCTCCCAGTGATATAAGAGCATAAGAACATATGAAGGAAGGAGACTGCTAGAGACCATAAGGCCTACACTAGGCAGCTCCGTATCCATCACCACCTGTCATCCCCATCCATAACGTTGTCTAATCGTTTCTTAGAGCAACTGATAGTTACAGCGCTTACTACATGGTTACTAAGTTTATTCCATTCGTCGACCACCCTATTAGTAAACCAATTCTTGACTATTTCCTTCTTAAATCTACCCTGTTGATTTAATATGATGACCTTGCTTGCATCACCCTTGTTAAAGCCATTGATCCACTTGAACACCTCTATTAGATCATCCCGCACTCTGCGTCTTTCCAGAGAGTGCAAGTTAAGGTGCCTAAACCTCTCCTCGTGAGGCAAATTTCTGAGTCCATGTATCATTTTGGTCATTCTTCTCTGTACTGATTCTAGTGAATTGATGTCCACTCTGTAGGACGGAGACAAAAACTGTACTGCATAGTCAAGGATGGGTTTAACTATCGCTAGATAGAGTTTAATAATTACCTCTGCACTTCTATTCGTTACTGTCCTAGCGATGAAACCTAATGCTCTGTTAGCTTTATTCCTGGAGCTAATGCACTGTTTCCTGGCTTTAAGGTCCGGACTCACTAGAACTCCCAAGTCTCTCTCGCACTCAGTTTTCTCTGAAAGCGTGTTATCTAAGCTGTATCTATTTTCGGGGTTGTGTAGCCCTACGTAATAACCCCGACAGTTTTTCCAATGACACCATGAGCTTGACATTTTTTCTCCCAGTGATGGCAAATACTCGACATATTTTTCTACCTGACAGTTTTTCTCCCAGTGGCTCCATAAACCCGTCAGTTTTTCTCCAAACGACTTTATTAAACCCGATAGCTTTCCTCGAAATAAATTTATAAGCTCGAGATATTTCAAATCACCCATTCAACAGAATTTAGTGTACACCTGCTCATTCTATCATGGGCAGAAATATGCTGGAAGGGCTTGACTTGACAATACAGCTTCAATTTCATGAACGTATATATATTTCTTCGTATACTGTATATTGCATATATCACTCGTTCTGCAAGGAGATTAAGCATTAACACGATTTTTTGTCGGAGCTCGTGGATCTAAGTCGGCATACCCTTAAACTGTCATCATGTGTTGACTTCTCTAGCTGGATTCGAACCGCCAACCATCGAGCTTTTGCTTCCAGACGCGCGCCGGCGCCTTAGTCAACTCGGCCACCACGGCCCTTATATAGGTATTAATCATAATTATATACATATATATATACACACATACATATATATATATATATATATATATATATATATGTATACATATAAACCTCACATAATTTTGTCTATGGTAGAGGAAGTATGTAATTATAGGGAAATTATGCTATTTTATTGTTCTGCGACTGTCCCTCAGTGATGCTGTCACACCCCCTCTTAAAACTGTCCTGTACCACTTCTTTGAGTATATATTTACATTTTCACCTTCCCCTCTAGTAGGGGGAAAAGAATACTGACACCGAGTTTTCTCATTTGGGCCGTAAAGGCGGCTAAAACGGGACGAAGTGTTGACTATGCATCCTACTCCCTGTATCCCCAAAGGGGATATTCCTGTGATAAGTCAAGGCATAAGAGTGTCTGGGAGTTTTCTAACTAGAACCCTAAGGTTTGGGTCTTTTAATGTGCGTGGGTGTGGTACAGATGAGAGTAAAAGGGAAGAGATAGGCAGAATGTTTGTGAGAAGGAAGACTGATGTGTTGGCATTGAGACTAAATTGAAAGGGAGGGGCTATTTTGAGTTTGGGAGTGTAGTGGGGAGGGTGTCGGGAGTGAGGAGAGGAAGAGGAGGACATGGGGTGGCTCTACTAGTGAGAAGGTAGGTCAACGAGTGGAGTGGAAAGAGGTTTCTTCAAGGATGGGAAGGGAGATGTGGGCTTTTGTAAGCGCATAAGGGCCTGGTAGTGAGAAGAGTGTAGAGGAAAGGGAGATTTTTTGGACAAATTTAAACGAATGCGTAAAGAGTTTTGGGAGGAATGTCAATGTTGTGGTATTGGGAGATCTCAATGCTATAGGGGATGAACCAATAGATGAAGCTAGGAAGTGTGGAGTGCCAGGTAAAAATCAAAGTGGAGAGTTAATGGTGATGTGTTTAAAGACCCATGCCTTTAGTAGAGAGATAATTTTTTGTTGGAAGGTAAGTTGAGAGTGGAGGATAGATGGAGAAAGAGGAAAAGGGCGGACGCTAAAGAGGTGCTTAGCGTAAACTGTCAAAATGAGAAGGAAAAGGAGTGCAAAGATATGCTGAGAGAAATGTGAGAGGTGGTGAAGGATAGAGTGGTACTAGGTGTGGAAGAGGAATGGGGGTGTTTCAAGAAGGAAATGACAAGGTGTACAAAGATGGTATGTGGAACAAGGAGGATGTGAGGGAATAGAGGGAAGGGTAATGAGTGGTGGGATGATAAAGTAAAGAAGGTAGTAGATGAGAAGCAAGCATTCAGGGACTAGTTGCAAAGTAGGATGAAAGAAAAATATGAGAGAAAGAGAAACAAGAAAGATAAAGGAGGCAAAAAGGAGAGCAGATGCAGAAATGGGGGAGGAGTATAAAAAATAACGCAATAAAAAGATGTTTTAAAAGGAAATCAAAAGAGGAAGGAGAGGTGAGTGAAGTAAATAAGAAAAGACAAAAGGCGCAGATGGACAGATCTTAACAGAAGAGGAAGCGGTAAGGGGAAGATGGGTAGAGTAATTTAGTTGTTCAATGGTCAGGGTATGAAGGGAATTGGTGGTAGCAGTGGAAGGCGCTAAGAAAATGGCGAAGATAAGAGAGGAAAATGGAGGAGAAATAAGAAAAGATGAGGTGCACGTGGCTCTGAAAATGATGAGAGCAGGTAAGGCACCTCGGTTAGATTGTTATCATGCAGAGTGTCTGAAGAAAGAAGGTACAGTAATAGTGGACTGGCTAGTGAGGTTGTTTAATGTGTGTCTAAGGGAGGGTAGAGCGCCTGGGGACTGGAGGAATGCCTGTATAATTCCACTCTACAAGGGAAAAGGGGATAATTGTGAGATTGGTAGTTTCAGAGGGATCAGTTTGTTGAGTGTAGTTGGGAAGGTTTATGCGAGTGTTTTAATTGATAGGATTAAGAGGGGTACAGATGGAGTAATTGATGAGGAACAATGTGGGTTTAGAACAGGTAGGGGGTTGCGTGGATCAGATTTTTGTGGTAAGGCAAATATGTGAGAAAGTTTTAGGAAAAGGTAAGGATATTTTTTGGGCCTTTGTGGATTAGGAAAAGGTTTATGACAGGGTAGATAGGAAGGCACTGTGGGAGGTTTTCCAGATATATGGGATTGTTAAGGGCAGTCAAGAGTTTTTACGAGAGTAGTAGAGGATGTATTTCAATGAGAAATGGAGCGAGTGGTTTGAGGTGAAGATAAGACTGCGTCAGGGATGTATCATGTCGCCATGGTTGTTCAATGTGTACATGGATGGGGTGGTGTGTGTGTTAAAAGCGAGAGTAAAGGGCAGGGGACTGGAGATGGTTAAAGAAAATGGAGAAAAGTGGGAGGTTCAGTTGTTGTTTACTGGCGTCACTGCGCTTGTCGTAGGATCAGAGGAAGGATTAAGGGAGTCTGTGATAGAGTTTGGGAAGGCATGCGATAGGAGAAAGTTGAAGGTAAATGTGGGTAAAAGGTGATGAGATGTGGTGGGAGTTTGTTGGAAGTCTAAAAGGAGAAAAGCTGGAAGTTGTTAGCTTTAGGCATTTGGGGTCACATGTAGCATTTAAGGAGTAGAGGTGGAGGTAAATTGTAGATTGAGAGAAGCAAGTAAATGCCTTGGGGGAGTATATTTTTTTATGAGAAATAGGCAATTGGGAATGGATGGTACGAGGAGACTGAATGTAGGGGTGATTGTACCGACGGCATTGTATGGAGCAGAGACTTAGAATTTAAGAGAGGCAGAGAGGAAATTTTTAAATGAGTTTGAAATGAAATATCTGAGAAGTATGGTAGCGGTTACTAGGTTAGATAGAGTGAGAAACGAGGAAGAGAGGGTGTGAGTGGGAGTGGAAAAGAAGATGACAGATAGAACTGATGAAAGATTATTGAGATGGTTTGTACTCATGGAAAGGATTAGAGATAAAATATTAGTAAAAGAGGTGTGGAAGGCAGAGGTGGAGGAAGTGAACTTGAAGGGACGACCGAAAATGAGATGGATGAATGGGGTGAAGGGGGCGCTGAGCAAGAGGGGAATGTCTATATATCAAGGAAAGGAGAAGGCAGGAGATAGGGATGGGTGGAGAATGACTGTGTGTGAATGATACTGTTATGCAAGGAAGGGAGGGATGGGAGATGGGAAGATAGGGGGTACTTATGTGTGAATGATATTTTGACGCAGCCCCAAGGATTTCTTCTCGTCTTTTCTTTTTCTGTGGATGTACTGTGTCTTGCTGCATTGAGTTTGACCCAGGGCAGTTGGCGGATGCAGGGATGACCCGTCATCCACGAGGAGCTGAGATGGGAGGGGTGGAAGGGGTGATGGGAGTGAAATGGGCGGGAATAGGTACGTGGCTTTGATTTGGTTACCTCCCTTATAAGGGGGAACATTTTTTTCGGTGTGTGTGTGTGTGTGTGTGTGTGTGTGTGTGTGTATATACATATATATATATATATATATATATATATATATATGTGTGTGTGTGTGTGTGTGTGTGTGTGTGTGTGTGTGTGTGTGTGTGTGTGTGTGTGTGTGTGTATGTGTGTGTGTGTACATTCATTCTCTCCGTTCTCTCCATCCATCTTGTTAGGACTGAATCCTGCCTTGCTATAAGCTATCACGAAAGTCTTCCTTGCAGACAGATCAAGGAATAGCTGGTCCTCCTCCAGATCCTCGTTTTTTGGCAGCACTTGAGACCGCAACTCCCCATCGTCACACACACACACACACACACACACACACACACACACACACACACACACACACACACACACACACACAAAACACACGGCTGAAATAATATCAGTATCGCTGCGCTGCGAGTCGTTACTCCAACTTTTGTGGGCGGGGAGTTGGGAGGGGGGTTGTGCGTGTAAGGTCACAGCATTACCTATAGATAGATCATATATGAGCTCTGAGCTCTTTTCCGGGAGGGAAATAGCTGTCGATCACAAGTCCAAGACGTGATCCAAGACCATGGTGAATCACACACAATATTAAATATATATATATATGAGATGATGATGATGATGATGATGATGATGATGATGATGATGATGATGATGATGATGATGATGATGATGATGATGATGATGATGATGATGATGATGATGATGATGGTTGTTGTTGTGGCGGTGGTAATGGTGGTTGTGGTTGTCGGAGGCAGTGACGCCGATGGCAGGAGAAGCAGCGGCGGCGATGGTGGGAGTCATGGTGGTGCTGGAGGTGATGATAATGCTGGTGGTAGTGATAAGGTTTATGATGGTGATGACACTGATGGTGGGCCATTATCTATGTTCCTGGTGGTGGTGGTGGTGGTGGTGGTGATGGTGGTGCACAATTCTCCTATCGCGTTTGGCCGTATCGCTGCCTCGTTGTTGGTCTCCTCGTTAACATGGCGACTCCTCGTTAACTTGCCGACTCCTCGTTTGCTTGCATCATGTCCTCGTTATTCCATCCCTTCTTCCTCCTCATTCTTTCACGCTTTACTCCGTCATATCGTCCTTCCACCTTCCTGCACGTCCAGCCCTCTTCACAACCTCATCACTCCACCTACAGGACAACTTACCTCCACACTCGAGCCTCCTCTTCATCCACTTCATCTATTTACTTCCTTTCCTCCCTCCATTTTCATTCCCCTCCTTTCTCCCATATTCCCTTTCTTTCCCATCTTATTTCCCTTTGTATGGCCTCATTCAGCTTTGTTATAATACAATGGAAGACCAAATCAGGTAGTGAACTCTGGTTCACAAGGAAGGTATTTATAGTGTTCCATGTTGGCCTTGGTGGGAAACCTGCTCCACTCAGCCAGTGGTGAAGGGTGAAGCTGATTTTCCCTATAAAGTGGGAAGCCTACGTCCACCTAGATTGAATTCATCCAACCTCATGAACTATATTCTAGATGATGCTGAGGCACGAGTTGAAGATTTTATTCGAGTGTGGAGCGTTCCCCGTCCTGAAGGATTAAAAATGTCTAATATTTATTTGTAAACGACTAGAGTTCCTGATATCTTTAGAATCTTCTATTCTTCTGCGAGCGGTCAAGACGTACTGAACTTTGCACTCATCTCTTAAATATATAAACCCGTGTTCAGTCCCGATAGCTACCGATGATTAACTTGTTGCTGTCTAACATAACTGGCAAAGGTAACGGCTTCAGCTACAGTTAACCGCCTTCTGGCGAAAACTCTACTTAATTTTTTCTTCTCTCCATCTGAAATCCAGTTAACTTTGGCAAGGTATCTTTAGTACCAGCGAGCACTCGATAGTGCCCACCGAAGAGGATTTAAATGTCGTGCCAAAAGCAGTCATCAAAAATCCTAATTATAATCGATGTTCCAACTCAATCACTCTCCGTCCATAATAGCAACTCAATTACTGTAACTTCCTCAACCGCTCTCATTTAGACTGATCATATTAATTTCTAGCCATCAAGGCTACGTAACGCGTCTACAATATGAGGGCTTCATGTCTTGACATTAGTAGTTTTCAAAATTTTCCAGGCAAGCGCCCCCTTGGCTCCCAGAAGACCTCTCCATTCATTCACACACAAGGGAACACGCATAATATTAATATTTGGTATATTGCAAATTCAAAACAAGATTAAACACAAACATGTATTCTACAAATCAAATTTACCTTAGTTAATCAATTGAGCAGTTTTAGTTGTTTCTAAAGGCATACGTGTTTCTTTACTGTTTGCGACAGATTACTCCTATTACCACCCTACCGCACTCCACCCACCCACCCACCCCTCCCCCTCAACTTTCCACCGCCCACGTTGGGAACCAGCGCTCAAAATCATCAGGGCCACATCCCCGCTCTACATCATCAGGGTCCCAACTCTCTTCTTCATTATTATTTCTCGTCTTCACTATCAGGACCACGTATGTCCCTTACAGCATCAGGGCCACCACATCTTTCGTCTACAGCATAAGTGACACATCTGTCTTCCTGAGCATCAGGGCATATCTCTCCCCAACAGTATCAAGGTCATATGTCTGTTCTACAAGATCATAGTTATATTAATCCTTTACAGCATCAAGATCACACATCCCCTATAGTTTAGAGCACTAACCTCTAAATCAGCCCCCCTCCCGTCTCTCCTGTACAGAGATGGGGGGGGGGGGCTAAATCTCTCATCTACAACATCAGGAACACATCTTACCTGAACATCATCATGGCCACATCCATCTCTCCTCTGATACATATTTGGGAATAAAATATATATATTTTTTTCTGGCCGTCATCACTTGACAGTTTTGTTCAGCCAAAGAAAACCTTCCATATTTCAAGTGTTAGTCGTTGAATTAGGTATGAAAAAGAATACCTGAACAATTCGATTCACTAAATTTATGTATACATATAAACATACGTAATGCATAGACATATACATACATATGTATATTATATATATTATATATATCATATATATATATATATATATATATATATATATATATTTATATATATATATATATACACATATACACTGAATCGTTCCCAGTGATCAATTATTATCTTTTTTCAACCACAAATTACTTTTAATTCCATGCCATCGCAGTAACCCGTAACAAAGTTACAGTGACTTAAACCAATACGCTACCGTATTGGTTTAAATCACTGTAACTTTGTTACGGGTTAGCTGGGTTCGAATCCTCGGCTCGTCCACGTTTCAATTTCCAACGGATGCCTCCATCGAGCAGTTCTTCAGTCTCGACTGCGATGGCATGGAATTAAAAGTTATTTGTGGTTGAAAAAAAAAATATATATATATATATATATATGCACATGCATATATACACAATATATACGCATATACAAATGTAAATAAAAGATACCGGTCTCCTAATCATGAGGTCCCAGATTCATGGTTCCGCGATTACTGGATTTAATCATTTGAAAGATATCACTGCAACTAATGATTTTTTATGTGCACGTATGTGAGCAAATGCTAAAAAAGCTAGAGTCCAGAAGCCATGATGATACAAGTAAAATACACAGGACTCAGAAACAGGTATTCTATTCCCGACTTTTCGAACCCTGTCTGTCTTCACGGTTTATAATGAAAGGCTATTCGATTCTGACATATAACGGCAACATCCGGTGCTTTAGGAGTGGAGACATGGGAACACTTGCCACGAGATGTGGCATCCTACGTCGCTCCCATCTCGGAAATTCTCGGGGACAAAATTTCACAAGTTTCTATAAGGACACAAAATCACCTAGTGCCTCGCTTGCTGGGTTTAATGTCACACATCTGTTTATTTTTTCCATGTTATTGTCCAAAACTTCTAAAACAGCCTGCTGCTCTTTTTTGATTTCCTCATATGAGACTTCAGCGACCTGCCAATCAATTTCATGTTAATGCTCCTCACAATGTCCAAATAACACCGAACTATGTTCCCTCCTGTTCATTGCTGTACAATACTCCTGTAGCCTCGTTCCAAGCTTCTTTCCTATCTCCCCAACGTTGTGTACACTGAAGTCCTTGCATTTTCTATTGTATACCGCATGGGTATATGTCCAAATGGTATCAGGACAAGTGCCCGACTGACAAGTGCCCGACGGCCACATGCCCGACGGACATCTGCCCGACTGAACAGTGCCCGATGGACAAATGCCCGATTAGGACAATTGCCCGATTAGGAAAACTGCCCGATTAGGAAAATCGCCCGATTAGGAAAACTTCCCGAATATTTACATATATACAACCACACAATAGTTGAGAGAGAAACTACCAGACAATTGCCCGATTAGGAAAACTGCCCGATTAGGAAACTACCGGACTATGAACAATCACGTTTATGTTAAGAACAAGGAATTGCCGTCTTGAAATACGTTTTACGTTGTGGTGATCAAATAATAAGCGAAACACATGAACACACTCATGCACCAGATATCATTCGTCAAGATCTTCTATCTTTACGCGAAGAAATGAAGGAACAAGCTATTAAAACCCAACAATCGTCACAACAGATTTTATGTCAAACGTTACAGAATGTCTCGGAAGGAGTCTCGAGTCAACTACCGTCTATGAGCACAATTAGACGTTCCATCAGAAGATATAAACAAGCTGTACATGCTCCACATCCCATACCGAGAAATTTGTATGAGATGGCCATTCCAGATGAATATAAAAAAACGTGCAAAGAAGACAATTTCTTACTTTACGACAGTGGACCTGGTGAGAAGCGTATACTTTTGTTTTCAACCGAGAAAAATATGCAACTCTTGCAATCTTCGAGTGAGTGGTTTTGCGATGGCACCTTCAAAGTAGTACCTGAACTGTTCTACCAACTATATTCAGTTCATTGTTTAATTTCTAAAAGAACGATTCCCTGTGTTTTTGCATTATTACCAAATAAACAACAATCCACCTATGAAGAACTTTTCAGCCAACTTCGGGCTATTAATGCTAGACTTAATCCATCTGCAATTATGATTGACTATGAAAAAGCTGCAATGAATGCATTAACAAATGTTTTTCCAAATGCAAATATTAAGGGATGTTTTTTTCACCTCTCGCAAGCTATTTATCGGAAGGTACAAACGGAGGGGTTGCAATCAAGATATCAGAGCGATGCTGAGTTTGCCATAAACATTCGAATGATACCAGCCCTGGCTTTTGTGCCAGCAGACTATGTTGTACAAGCATTTGAACACTTACAAGAAAGTATGTGCGAAGAAGCAGATGGAGTAATTAACTACTTTGAAGATACTTTTATTGGTAGGATACGACGACGTAACAGAGGAAACCCACTCTTTCCTATTTGTATGTGGAATATGCATGATCGCGTATGCGATGATTTGCCACGAACAATCAATTCCTTGGAAGGATGGCAAATATAACCTCGAGTCATCCCAATATCTGGCGTTTTCTTCAGGTACTGAAGACTGAACAAGCTCTTAACGATACAATCATCAACCAGATGCTGGCAGGACAAGAGCCTCCCTCAAAAAGGAAAAAATATCAAGATACAACCAAAAGAATAGCAAGTATTGTGGAAGATTATGAAAATCGAGAAGTATTAGATTTTTTTGAGAGGGATAGCTCATAATTTAGAATTTTAGTTTTATTTTTTATTTTAGATCTATTGTCTATTTTTATCAATGTTTATCATGTGATTTTTATCTATAAAAAATAATGTTCTTTTTATTTTTGTCTTTTATTGTACCTTGTTAATGTTTACCACAAGGAAAAAATAAATAATTAAAGGAAGCGCATACTAAATCCTTATGACAGCAAAACATATAATCGGGCAAATGTCCTAATCGGGCAATTGTCCTAATCGGGCATTTGTCCATCGGGCACTGTTCATTCGGGCAGATGTCCGTCGGGCTTATGGCCGTCGGGCACTTGTCAGTTGGGCACTTGCCCTAGAGTCATATCAAATATTATATATATATATATATATATATATATATATATATATATATATATATATATTGTATATGTGTACGTGTGTGTATACATATTGTTATACCACTGAATCTCCTACAAACAACTCTCAATACTGATAACTTACGGGCTCCGAAAGACATAACAAAGATAATTTCAAAGTGAGAAGACTTGAGTCCAGAAGTTAACTAAGTTCTTTAGTAATTTGCATTTGTTTCTCCAAATACATTCTTTACCTCTTCGTATTTAATAATCATTCAATATCTCAAGAACTTGTCGGAAAGAGAAATTTAATACATTTTAAATTTTTAATTATAAGGAAATATATAAATTTCATAAAAATAAGCTAAGTAAGAAGTGGTTTTGAAGAAAGCAGGCGAAATGTAGACAAGGCGAAAAGACGATTGAGTTGTACATATTATGATATCTGATGGTACAAAATGTACAATCAAAGATTCAACATATTTGAAAAATATAGAGTATACATCGTTCTCCAACTGCACTGGCTCAACTCTGTTACATGCAATTATTAACATTGACTATAAAGGAAGAGTACCCCTAACAACCTCACCTGTTCCCGTCTCCAAGCAGAACTCACAGCTTCAGCATCCCTTCCCCCGACAACACAGTCCACTACCTCAAACCGTGAACAAACAAGTGGGTTTACAGTTAAAATTATTTCACACACAATGGGTACTTATATTACGTTTAACATAATTAATTTATCCTTGAGCCAATGCATTCGAGATATTGATCATTCCCAATGCTAGAATATACTTAGGCTACATATATACGAGTAGTTCACGAAAATTCGTTCGAATGAAACCGCGGGACAATGGGATTCCGCAGAAAATATATAACAATGCACTCCTTCATAACAATATATATATATATGTTTATTTCCATATATATATATATATATATATATATATATATATATATATACATTGGAAAACAGTAAACACCAGATTCAATTGAAGGATTTAATTGCCCGACGTTTCGATTCCCGTCCAGGAATCGTCTTCGGGGGGTATAACGGTTACAAGATTGTGAACTCCTTATGAATCGCTGAAATGGTAAACCTGGGAAAGGTTCACCCTTTCAGTCAATTGTACAACGCATACATTACAATAAAATCAAATTTAATCAAATAAAATATAAATAAAATAATAAGATAAACATACATTACAATACAAATTAAATACCAATTAGAATAAAATAAAATAAAAAGCTACAATTTTGAACATAAAACAAACGTAGACAAAGTGACCATAGGTGACACATAGTAAACAACAACAGGACAATGAGTAAATAGAAGTGGACCAAATGTCCGAACTGAAGAATCAGGAACAAACGACTGAATTATAAACAAAAATACACTACAAAATACAAATAAAATACATGGCTGTGAACAAAAACAAGAATAGCAAAAAGCCTCTAGCGTAACACTAACGTGAATACTTCAGACCATACAACAAGGACTAAATGTCCGCAAAGAAATGTCAGGGGTAAACGGCTAAATTACAACCAAACGAATAAAACCAAACAAAAATACAAAGAGTAAATGGCAGTAACAAAAAGCAAGTGTGACAAAAAACATCAAAACGAAACCCAAAAGTAAATACAGAACCTAATCCAAAGACGTAAAAGAAAGAAGGTGGACCAAATGTCCGCCGAGGTAGGAAGTGGTGGACAGGCGGAAAAAGGGGGCTCAATAACAAATGTTACGCTAAAGGTTTTTTGCTACTCTTGTTTTTGTTCACAGCCATGTATTTTATTTGTATTTTGTAGTGTATTTTTGTTTATAATTTAGTCGTTTGTTCCTGATTCTTCAGTTTGGACATTTGGTCCACTTCTATTTACTCATTGTCCTGTTGTTGTTTACTATGTGTCACCTATGGTCACTTTTTCTACGTTTGTTTTATGTTCAAAATTGTAACTTTTTGTTTTATTTTATTCTAATTGGTATTTAATTTGTATTGTAATGTATGTTTATTTTATTATTTTATTTATATTTTATTTGATTAAATTTGATTTTATTGTAATGTATGCGTTGTACAATTGACTGAAAGGGTGAACCTTTCCCAGGTTTACCATTTCAGCGATTCATAAGGAGTTCACAATCTTGTAACCGTTATACCCCCTGAAGACGATTCCTGGACGGGAATCGAAACGTCGGGCAATTAAACCCTTCAATTGAATCTGGTGTTTACTGTTTTCCAATATGGATCCCAGATTCCAAATCTTCTCTTACATATATATATATATATACACACACACACCTTAGGGGGATTGAAAAGTGTAATGAGAAATAGACATTTGGGAATGGATGATAGGAGGACATTGTGTGAAGGAGTGATTGTGCCGACAGCATCGTACGGTGAGATGAGGTGCCTGAGAAGTATGATGGAGGTTACTAGGCTAGATAGAGTAACAAACGAGGAGGTGAGGAGGAGAACGGGGGTGGTAAGGGAGTTGGGAGATAGGGTTGATGAAATAGTATTGGGATGGTTTGGACACATGGAAAGAATGAGTGAAGAAAAAATATTAAAAGAGGTGTGGAAAGCAGAGGTGGAAGGAGTGAACATGAGGGGGCGACCAAGGATGAGATGGATGGATTAGGTAAAAGGGGCACTGGGAGGAAGGATGTGAGAAGACAGAAGAGAGGGGTGAATGGAGAATGGTTGTGTATGGATGATGCTGTGATGCATGACGGGGAGTGGATGGGGGGTGAGGGAGTATGTGTGGAAAATTGATTTGAAGCATAAGCCAGAAATCAACTCAATAATCATCGCAGGAATCCCACAAGTCCGGATTAGATCGCAGAGCACTCTACGAAGCATCGATTCAAATGACTTTTTGGTATGAACACAAGCTTCGAGAAAACCTTTTTGAAAATCACGTTGACACTCCACAAGAACACGAAATGCTAGGATCCGATCAGCTGTTGACTTACTTAGCGTGAACCCAGACTGTTCAATCCTCTGAAACTTTAGCAATGTGAACGAACCCGTGTCAGCAAATTATGGTGAGCAAGTACCTTACCTGCCACACTGAAGGGCGTAATACCGCGGTAGTTGTTACTTTTCAGTCTTGTCACCTTTCCCCCTTCCAGATAGGTACGACCAGACCTTTTTTCCAGTTAGAAGGAATGGTACCTGACTGTCCCGCATGCAACCTGAAGATCATGGCCTCACCTCCGGCTTTCTGCAATTCCAGCTGCATTTCCATTTTTTAACATACAGGCTCTCTGAACACCTGTCAGAGAGGGCGGAGATTCGTCTATCGATAGATTGGCAAGCACCACCCGAACACCATCGAGGGAAAGCTGTCCACCTGGACGGTCACCCATGAGTAACTGCTCAAAGTACTCGGCAAGCCCTCCACAGTTGACAATAACTGGTAATTAGTTGTGGAATTTTTTCAGGGGTCGGCAAGTGGGCCCAGTGATTCCCCTGGTTAACCTCTCCTTTTCCATTCTCATGATGGATCTAGTCCGCCGTTTCCGAGCTTTGTATTGGACAAAGTCACCAGCCATTATGGCAGCATGGCCAAACTCTATACTTTCCAGGTTCTCCTGCGACGCCACAGTTCTTCAGGGTCCTCAAGAGTGCTAAGTACTTTAGATTCATTAGCTGCTACCGCACACTCGTGGTTACACTCCTCATCCCTGAACTCCAGATGAAACCCTGGTGGGTTACACCTCGGAATTCTACTGGATTTGATACACAGTCCGAGTATTGTGACCACAATTCTATGAACAATTCCAATTAACTCATCACTCCGATGAATCCAATTTTCAAAAGCTAGAAATCCTAAAATTGAAACTAATCACACACACACACACACACACACACACACATACACACTTTAGATTAAATCAAATAACTTGAAACTTAATGTTAACAAAACAAATTACATATTCTTTCAAAATAGGTTTATAAAACATGTTTTTCCTAATGTATTGTTAAATGGTGAACAATTAACCCAAGTCCACTCTACCAAATTTCGAGGTGTTAACGTTGATGAAAAATTAGATTAGAAGGTACATATCAAAATGGTATCTCATATAGAGTTCGTCATAATTTAACCGAAGAAACTGAATTTATACTATACCCTTTTCTATCTACATTTTAAATATTGTGTTTCGTTATGGGCAAGTATTTGCCCAATATTTCTAAATGAATTAATCATTACAAAAAACAAGTTCTTTCGATATATTCCGCCCCCCCTCCCCAAAAAAAGAAACTTGATCCAACAGATGAAATACACAAATCTAGGAACATTTTAAAACTATCTTCTGTATATAAATATTTCACTCTCATACTGATCTTTAACCACTGGTCCCGCTTCAGTGTTCAAATTTAGAAAGCATTCTTGTAATACTTGGAGTAATAATGTAAAATTATCTTTACACTGTATCCAGGGCTAAACTAAAATAGTATTATAAATTTTGGTCCAGAATTTTTCAATAGTTGTCTTCGGAATATAAAAATCCTACTTAGAGGTCATTTTTTAAATTTAAAAAGTAGATAAAAGGCTATTTGTTACATATACAAATTTAGATGCACTGTAATAATATCATGAATTTTATAGGATACTGTCTTCATTGTAACTGTTGTAATCGCAAAGTACCTGTTTTTATTTTAATTTACCTGTTGTAATGAAATTGAAAAAAGATAAAAAGTTAAGTGTTACATGTACAAATTTAGATGCACTGTAATTATGTCAGGAATTCAATAGGATATTGTCTTCATTGTAACTGTCGTGATGGTAGTGTACCTCTTGTATTCTAACCTTTTCTGTTTTGTTAAGTTTGTCCATATACCGTGACTGAGAATCTATACTCGTTACTTAGCAACGTTTTCATATGTATGTTCATCTTTCCACAATTTACTGTCTAATTATCTAAAACGATCTGTTTGTATCTGTAGATAATGGCAATAAACTTACTTTACACGCACGCACACACTATTTACAATATACCATGGATTTTTCTCTATTACAAAGGAGGTAACTAAGTCAAAATGCATGTACCCTTCATTTCACTCTCACCCACTCCACTCCTCTCCACCACCCTTTCCCCCCTCTCATCTTAGCTCCTCATGGATGACGGGTCATCCCTGTATCCCGCCCACTGTCCTGGGTCAGAATCAATGCCGCAAGACACAGTACATCCACATACATACATACATTTTATATATATATATATATATATATATATATATATATATATACATACATTATATATATATATATATATACATATACATACATTATATATATATATATATATATATATACATATACATATACATACATATATTTATATATATATACATACACACACACACACACAAGAGTTTATACACACACGTGTGTGTGTGTGTGCGCTCATGCATATATGCATATATATGACAAATACAAATACATTTACATTTGGAGGAAAGAAAAAATGAAGGAGAGGTTCTGGGCAAAGAAGATGTAAGAGGAAATTTGGGAAGAGGAGAGGGTGTAAGGAAGCTAAGGGGGAGAGGGAAAAAAAGAAGAGGAAGGGACAGGAAGTGTCAGAGATACGGAGGAAAAGGGAGGGAAAGGGACGAGAGGAAAGGGAGACATGGGAAGTAAGAGGACAGAGGAGGAAGAAAACGGGAAGGAGGAAAAGGGAAGAGTGAGGTTAGTAAGCGGAGGAAGATAAAGTGAAGCAGAGATGTAAAAGAAATTGGAGGGAAGGGAATAGGAACTAGAAACAAGGTAGAAGAAAGGTGACAAAAAGGAGGAAAAGGGAAGGATGAGGGGAATAGGGGAGAAGAAGAGAAGGAAGAGGTAAAGTAGAAAGAGAAAGAGGAGAGAACCACGTATTGGGTATTGTCCACATGATTTATGCGGTCAATATATCAGGAATTCTAGTGATATCCCTACGAACAAAGTCATTTAACATTATTTTCTGAATGGAGACTAATCTCTACTAGTCCTCTGTCTGCGGCCTCACTAAATGTTTCCTTTGCCATTGCTATGATTCCATAGCAATATTGTCTCCGAAAATGAAAATACTGGTTATTAATGATAAAATCCTAGAGGAGGACAAAAAGAGAAAGATATCAACGACAAGAATGCAAGCAGGGCAAAAGGAGAAATATGTGGGAAAAGAGTGGAAGGAGGAGACGAAAAAAAGTCAGGAATAAGAGGAAAACGTGTGACGACAGAGGCAAGAGACATCAAGAAGGGGAGGGAGGGAGGGAGGGAGAGAGAGGAAGAGAGAGAAAGGGAGGAAGAGAGCGGGAGAGAGAGACAAAGAGAGAGAGAGAGAGAGAGAGAGAGAGAGAGAGAGAGAGAGAGAGAGAGAGAGAGAGAGAAGGAGGAGAAGGGAGGGAGGGAGGGAGGGAGGGAGGGAGAGAGAGAGATGGAGGGAGAAAGATATTGATAGATAGAGAGGGTATTTCATTTAACCTAAGAACACCTTCCACACACACACATGGGTCGATGAAGTGGTAGCATTGCGATCAACCACTGATTCAGTGATTGGAGTACGATTCTAGCCCAGGGTTGAAAATCTTAGCATCGCTAAACTGCAAGCCGGTACTTCAACTCTGGTGCACTAGTGGTTGTATGTAGTCACAGTATTACCTATATATTGAGCCATATGTGATCAACAGTAAAGGAAATAACTGTTGATCACACGTCAAACACTTGATCCATGACCCTGGTGACCGTGGTGAATAAAAAAAAAAAAAGTGTCGACATCACGATATTTTACTTTTGTGTGGCTGTCAAAGAATGATCTTGCTTAGTTGCAGGAGAGGACATATTTTGTTAAAGGAGCTAAGAAAGAGAGAATGCGTAAAAGTTAAAGTCAATACCAAAAGTGTAGAAGACACGATGAAAGGAAGAATAGAGGGAGACGAGGTGTTGCATGAAAGAAGAACGAAGAAAAGCATAGGAGAAAAGAATAAGAGGCAAACTACAGAAGGAGAGGGAAGAGGGAGAAGAGGGAAGAGAAGACAAGAGACGATAAAAAGGACAGAAAGAGGAGATAAAAGAGAGAAGAAAGGAGGGAGAAAGAGAGGAGGCTGAGGGCAATTTGTTTTCCCGGTTTACTTAAGCTGCGGATATCAAACATGGTTTCTTCGACCCGTAGACTTAGGGCTATGTTCCCTCCGGGCAAACTCGGGTGAAAGTCAGAAGTTTTAGGCCAGGAGGCGCGAAGATTCGTCTATGAGTGGATCAGGAACCACCACCTGAGCACCATCGAGGGGAATCTTTCCGCTTGTAGGGTCACCCATGAACAAGTGCTCAAAGCAATCGGCTACACCCCTCTAGTTCTGGCACTAGGCCGCCGTCAGCTGTTCGAGTTGTGTTCCTCTGAACCAAATAATCTCAGGTGGCTTGGTTCAGTTATGTAAATGACATTTCTTCAGCATGGGATGACAGGCGGGGGTGATTTCGTGATGTTACTTAAGAAGCTGAACCAACTGGCCCCTAATGTTAAATCTAAAACAGTATGGGCGGAAGGGTACTAGATCCCATTCTTGGTTATTTTGATCAAAAGGAATGATGGTAACTTACTTTTTACGCTATGTAGGAAGCCTACCCACTCAGGGAATTACCTTAATTTTTTTCAGTAACCACCCAGATAAATTTAAGTGAAGTATTGCCTCTGGTCTTTTTCTGGTAGCTTTTAGGATTTGTAGTCCCCAGTTCTTGGACTAGGTGATCGACTTCATTAAATTCGAATTACTGAAAATGGCCTATCAGTGGCAACCATTTTAAAACTTGAGCTCCCACCACCCAGCTTAAAAAGACATCATGAAAATCCCTCATAGCAACACCATCAATACTGTTTCTTTTGTTATAATTTGAGATGACTGTGTTGTGGGATTCAAGTTGGTTAGTCACGCAAGAACGTTTCTGTCTGAATCTATGCTGGCTATCATTTATCTAACACTTTTTAAATTATGTTCGATAGGATCTCTGATGATAGTTTCCATAATTTTTCTTACCACTGAGGTTACGTTTACAGGCCTGTAGTTCAATGACTTCTTTTTGTCGCACTTTATGAATATGGGAGTAACGTTAGCTGACTTCCATTCTTCGGGGAACATCTCGGGATATGATTTTTTTTTTTCTAATGGAACAATAATATCGTTTTTCATTTCATTAAAGATTCTTAGATGCCAACTGTCAGGTCTTGGTATTTTATTAACTCCCCCCCTTTTTTTTACATTTTTTTTTTTTTTTTTTTTTTTTTTTTTTTTTTTTTTTTTTTTGTTATATTTACAGTAGTAAGTTTTCCCTGGACTTTTCACAGGCTTCACTTAGGACTTGACTTTGAGGTGCTTAGTTTACGAATACTGAGCTAAAATAGTTGTTTTATGTATCACACATTCCTTCATTCGAATATTCAAGTTGACCGTCAACAGACAATAGTGTGCCAATGTGATTCCTAATAATATTTTTATCTCTATTGTAACTATAGAATTCTTTGGAAGTCTCTTTGGATTTATCAGCGATATTCATTTCGTGTTGTTTTCTTTTCTTTTTTATCGACTTTTCTAAATCCCCTCTGTATCATTATATAACTTTGATAGTTGTTAGGTACACCAGAACACTTCTATTTCTTATAAGCCTGTCTATTTTTAGCAATGCTTTTCTTCAGTTTCTTTGCCAAGCCATTCTGTAACTTCGCCTTCTAATTATATCCTTCATACCCGTCCAGCGAGATCAATGATCTTCTCATTTGGGCGAAGCCCCGTGCGTCTCTGTAAGTCCTCGCAAGCTGTAGAGTTGACCTCCATTTTTGTAACATTTTGTTCTCCGGTCTGCCCTTAAAATTGTCTTGTCAAAATTCAAGAGTTCTATCAAACAATGTACGAGACGACCATCTTAGGTATTATACATTTTTGGAATGAAACATATATTCATACTATATAGATACTCTTATGCGCATCTACACATCTACATGCATATATACATAGCCAACTTTGACCAATGGGGAGACAGAGACTTGACCCGAGGGGCGTAGTTCATGTACGTTACAACTGAGTAAAACATTAAGGCACCCAAACACGCACCTATTCCTTTTGGTGACTGAGGTCGACGGACAATGCAGTCCCGTCAGACAAAAAGAAAACCTTATTGATCTTTAGAATGTCTACAGAAATTATAACAGAGAAGTCGTCCGCTCCAAGAATATCTGCAGCAGCGAACACATAAAATCACTCCAAGGGCGGGGGGGTTGGGGGTTGGTGGGTTGGTAGTGATATCCTCCCGGCAGCCGCGACAGACACAAGGTTATTTCTCCTGCAACAGCAACGAGAAGGACAGAATCACAGACGCACGAGATCGTACAGTAAAAGGAGAGGAAGAAAGAGACATGGTGGGGGAAATTAGAAGGAAAAGCCAAAGACGAGACAGAAGGAAAGCAAAAAGATGTATATGAAAGGAAAGCGAAAGGGAGAGATGAATTGGAAAAGGAAAGGAATGGGGAGGTGAGAGGGAGAAGAGGTGAGGGAGTAAATCAAGTGAGTCTAGAGGGGAATAAAGCAAGGTAGAGAGAATCGGAGATGACAGTACGAAAAAGAAGGAGGGGAAGTGGATGGTAAAGGTGGAGCGGGGAAGTTAGCGAATGAGAACAATGTTAAGAGACGAAAGGATGACAGGAATGGAATGAGGAACGTGATTGATGAGGAGGGTAAAGTTGAGACAAGGAAGGTACAGGATTGGGAACGGGTAGAGAGTAGAGTGAGATGGAGGAGGTAGGCGATGGGGAGAAAATGAATAGGTGGAAATAATGATGGATGGATGGATGGAGGGGGGAATAGGGAGAGGAATGGGATGGGAAGGACAACAGAAGGGGGAAGGGAAGTAGGAAGTACCTATTCCCATCCATTTCACTCCCCTCTACCACCCTTTCCACACTTCCTATCTCAGCTTCTCATGGATGACGGGTCATCCCTGTATCCGCCAACTATCATGGTACAAGCGCAATGCAGCAAGACACAGTACATCTACAGCAAGGCAGCTTCACTTAATCGGCGATCCCCCTCTCCATCCCCTCATGCAGAAGAAAAGACGGGGAGAAATCCCTTCGGGCTGCGTCAAAATATCATTCATACATAAACACCCCTTATCCCCCATCCCTCCCTTCCTTGCATAACAGTATCATCCATACACAGTCATTTTCCACTCATCCCTATCTCCTCCATGCTATCTTCCATCCTACTTTCTGCAGCCCCGAAAGGGGACATTCCTGAATTAAAAAAAAAAAAAAAAAAAAAAAAATAGAGATATATATATATATATATATATATATATATATGTATATATATATATACATATATATATATATATATATATATATATATACATATATACTGTATATGTATATATATATTGCAAGCAATCACATCACCGTGATACAAAACTGCAAAATAACCACAGGAGAAAGGAAACTTGTAGACAGTAAGTACTTTCGTGTATTACATTTTCAGACTGTCGAATGTCGATTATTAATCTAAGACGTAATATACGAAAGTACTTACTGTCTACAAGTTTCCTTTCTCCTGTGGTTATTTTGCATATATATATATATATATATATATATATATATATATATATATATATATATATATATAGTCATCAGTAAACGACTAGATGGAGGCTTTTTTTTCCAATGGAACATAAACTGGAAAAAAACCTCTGATCTGAGATGATCGAAATGATCAACTACAGATTAAGTGACACTCTTGCCTGAGAAAGCCAATGGCACCCATGTCCAGTTAACTGCTGACAATGCTTAGTGCTCCTCCTCAGATTCAAGAACAGTGTCCGGCAAGCTGGTGGAGGTCGGGCGTCTTTCAAATTTAAAGTGGAGGATCTTTGACGGAACGATGTCTTCCTCAAAGATAGAAGCATTGGTGAATTGTCAGCATTGAGATACAATAAACATCTCTGAAGTGGAGTTAGACGACAGATTTCACTTCTTCAGAAACCACTTGAATATCCAATCTGGTGAGTGTTTCCCGAAGGTGGCCCGACGGCACCAGTACTTAAGTTTTACACAGTCAATACTTTCGGGACAAGTGACACCCATACGGACGAATCATGCAACGTTCTTTCATGAATAGAGACTCACCTCCACTCAAAGAAGGATACTGACCACTTTTAACCTCGACTATCCACATTTTATGCTACCATCTCTTCTTTGCCACCTCTATTACTACACCTCTTCGGCACGATGCTGTCCCCGAGGATAGAAGCGCAGGATATCGACGACGAAATACAATACTGTGTCATACGAAGCGCGTCCTGATGGCACATGACCCTCGTCTGAATTTCGAAACGTTTTCTACCACTTCGACCTGTTCGACAGAGGAGAAAAAACGAGTAGAACGCTCTATTGAAAGTTTCAGGCACTTAGGACAACAATGGCCACAGCAACATCGGATAAATGGCAACTACAGTAAAGCAATGCCCGGTAGCGTTTAAGGACCAATTACATATCCGTGGTCACAAGAGTAAATGCATCATACAGACTTCACCATCCCCGTCCCCCATGTATCCATGAAGGTAATCAACACTGAGTGGTGACATAACGCTGCCCAAGATATTAATTAGAAAAGTCAAGGTCTCAGATGCACTACCACTCTACATCCAACCAGAGATATCTTACTTAACGAGACGAGTACGGGCTGGGTCACTGCATAAAATTGCTGACAAGCGATTTATTTTCAGTTGTCAAATGTCGATTATTAATCTAAGGGTTGACCATAAATATCTAACCATATACAAAGGAAGTCTTCGTAACGTCACCGGATCCCCCTTCCCGTACCCAACCCTCTGGGATAGTCCAAGGCGAAAGTGAATGTTGCACGTACGACCTCAGAAGAGTAACCTCGATAAATCCCTTCCTCAGAGGGTAGCACTTTTTCATTTATTGAGCATATCGTCATGTTATTTTCTTCACTTTCGTGACCATTCCCATAAACAGAACGGGTTAAATGAATTCATTAGGGTTAGCCCTGAGACCGTTGTTTTCGAAAGGCACTTACATAGGCCATGATGTCCACCTACGAACAACATAAGGTACCTTTCTATGAAAAAGAATTGTATTATGTCTACATAAGACTGAAGGGCAAGTGAGGGAAGGAAGGAGAGAGGAGGGAAAAGGGGATGGAAGAGAGAGGAGGGAAGGGAAAGGGTGAATTAGAGAGAAGGAGAGTGGGACGGGGAAGGAAAAGATTAAAGAGACAAAGAGAGAGAGAGAGGGGACGTAGGTAAAACAGAAGGATGAAATCGAAGCATGAATCTCTTTACGAATATTCTTGACACTTTGGGTACATATATAGAATACCACTGATCAGAAGGAGACCACCAAACAAAAAGAAATACTAAAGAAAAGATACGAAATAGGAGGAGCAGCAAACGCCATATACAAATATTCGAAAAAACACAAAAGCACAGGAAACATAACTGAAAAGAAGAAGGGAAACGAGAAATCTATGTCAGATTTCACCTTGAAATCACGAGAAAAAACGCACGCAGAATCTGCTATCAGGCGAAAACGAAGAAGGCAAAAGTGGATTATGAAATAGAATTAGCGAGGTGGAATGCACAGGATTAGACAACAGAAAAAGAGCCTGGAGGTGTGTGGAGAAGGAAACAGAGAAGAAACGAAGCATAAATAAGAAAAGGTTTGAAGCTGGAATACTGGAGATGGTATCATGAGAGTAAGAAATGTACAAGAATCGACAATTACACAAACGTAGTTCGAATTAACATGAATACAAAGAACTACAGAATAAGAGATACGAAACCACTGACTAGGGAGTACAGTACTAGTGCAATTCTCCATTGTCTGCGACCACGTACTGGACTCGTGATCGACAACCATTACTCTCTCGGGTAATAGATCTGAGCTCGAATATGGCCCAATCTATGGGTAATTCTATGATCTCTCTCTCTCTCTCTCTCTCTCTCTCTGTCTCTCTCTCCACACGCACATACCACACGACTCGATGGCGCGGTGGTAGCGTTCGTGGCCGCCACTACGGCGGTCCGGGGTTCGAATCCCGACCAGGGCTGAAATAATTATGTAAGGGCTACCTGGATCTCCGAATAACTTCTTACTGGCGTCATCAGCAAAGGTTATAAAAGATGATGAAAATGACCATCTTTTCATTTTCCGACAGACAAGCACCGATCCCGCGAAAGCGGGTGGTCTTTTCTAGGTAGTCCATAGAGAGGTGAAAGCAATCTTACCACAATAAGAGACAGAAAGGTCTCTCTCCTTTCTTCACGACAATGCGGATGTCCTTCTTCAGCCCCCCAGCTGAACAGAGACTACTGTCTCCTCTTCACGACAACGTGGATGTCTTTCTCCAGTCCCTCGGCTGAATATAGACAATTGTCTCCTTTTTACAACTTCACGAAACTGAATGGAGACTACTGTCTCTCCTTCAAGACAACGTGGACGTCCTTCTTCAGCACCCCAGCTGAATAAAGAAAACCGTCTTTCTTCACCACTTAACGACAACGTGTAACTCCTCCTCCAGTCCCGGCTCTAACTCAAGAATACGAGACGCCAGAGTATGTTCCTCTCCTCTCTCATGCCTCATTTTTTGTCATAGTTAAACATAATTGTCTGTCCTAAATTGATTATATGTGAATTTTGTATATACTTAAAGTACATACATACATACATATACCAAGGCTTTTTCCCCCTTACAAGGGAGGTAGCCAAAAAGGGAAAGACACAAAAACACCCCCACCCATTTCATCCCCAAATACACTCCACACCCCTCCCACCCTCCCTCTCATCTGAGCACCTCCTGGATGACGGGTCATCCCTGCACCTTGCCCACCGCCCCGGGTCAGAAGCAGTGCCGCAAGACACAGCACATCCACAGTATAGGTAGTAATAAATGTCGTCTGTTGATAGGTCAGGGTTTTCCTCTTCCCCCAGACTTTGATAGAATAACAAGACATAAAATTCTTGTCACTCCTTTTTGGCGCTAGATAGGGATTTCTTGTCAAATGCCGCAGATAGGCGTGTAGTACCGAAGGGAATACATAATGACAAAGCAAAACGTTAATGAAAATTGTACCTGGGGACCAAGTAAACTGACAACAGACAGCATACGAGTACAAACAAATAAATGGGAAGGATGTGGCTCTGAAGTACTTGGTGCAAGCCAAAAAGAAACAAAGTTCGGAATACCAACGGAAAGACTACTGAAGTAGAAAAATAGGCACAAGTTCCGGGGAAGACACAAGGCAAGGTAATGTTCACACTGGTGCACGGACATAAGCTCACAAGACAAAAGATCACACGACATAAACTCATATATGCTCACACTCTTAATGAAAAGAAAAGAAGAAAGCTCACTTTTTTTATTTCCCTTATTAAATTGTAATAAATCATGAAAATACACATATCACATAATTTATCACTTTTAGAGATTGGAAATATCACTTTTCTATATTTGCTTTCTCAAATTGATTGATGAAAGTAAAAATTAATTCATGTAGATAATGTAAATATGTCCCTATGCGGCCAATTTGCAGTGTGCGTTTTTATAAAAACCTATACCATTAATCAGATAATGTATAATGTCTTTAATTTTGCCCCTCCATACAAAAATTCCTGCGGGCGCCCCTGCACCTATTCATGGTGTATACGGTAGATATGAAAATGAGACCTTTTAGATCATATTCACTCATCTCATCATGGCAACACAAGTAAAGATTTAAATTTGTAATTATATATATATATATATATATATATATATATATATATATATATATATATATTTTTTTTAAGCGCCCACATGAGAAATGTCCATCTGATATAACACCGTGAGCTTAACTTGTGAGCCTTTGTCTTTTTTTCCATTAAGGGTGTGGGGTTTTGTCTTAGATTATGTCATGTAATCGTTTACACTAAAAGTATACTTCGATGCTAGTTCTGAGAGGCACTGAAGAAACAAATAATAAACTAACAATGCACAAGGTAGACGAAGGGCAGCGGTAATGGGTTTTAAGCCAAGAGGTTCAGTAGGTCAACACGTCATGAATATATATATATATATATATATATATATATATATATATATATATATATATATATACTGTGCAACACTGAATGGTCCCATTGAAAAGCGATACATTTTTATCAACCACAGTGCACTTTAATTCTAAGCCATCAACATCGGGAGACCCGACGGAGGTCAACAAGCAGAAATTGAAACGCAGTATGGCTAAAGACTCGAACCCTGGCTAGCGCGTGACAAGTGCTAGCCATGGTTCGAGTACTTGGCCGTACTGAGTTTCAATTTCTACATGTTGACCTCCATCGGGTCTCCCGATGGTGTTGGCTTAGAATTAAAGTGCATTGTGGTTTATAAAAATGTGTTTATATATATATATATATATATATATATATATATATATATATATATATATATTTGCAGAAACCACCGGGAAATTGAAAAAAACAGATACCGAACGTTTTCGTCTATTTAGACATTTTCAAAGGTACAAAAAAAGCAATACAGAAAGAAACAATAAATACATAAGAAGACAAGGATACTCGGAGAGGTCCCATGTTACATTTTATCACACACAATTTTGTCAATAATAAAATTGTCCAATTTAAATAAACCCAAACTCAAGTTCATGTTATTTCCAAAATTTCCTTTTTATAAAACAAGATTCAATAATATTTCTTTCTATAATATTATTACAAGAAGTAATTATTTTAGAATTTCCCCAGTCAATATTATGACCATAATCCCTTTGGTGGACAAATAATCCACTGGACACTTGCCCCGTTCTAATACTATATTTATGTTGGCCTATTCTTTTTTCTAAGCCTTTGCCTGTTTGGCCTATATAAATAAAATCACAATTTTTACATGGTATATTACATGGGACCTCTCCGAGTATCCTTGTCTTCTTATGTATTTATTGTTTCTTTCTGTATTGCTTTTTTGTACCTTTGAAAATGTCTAAATAGACGAAAACGTTCGGTATCTGTTTTTTCAATTTCCCGGTGGTTTCTGCAAAAATATTTTATCACGTGTGTTTTGTGATTTCTTTGCATATATATATATATATATATATATATATATATATATATATATATATATATATATATATATATATATATATATATATACATATATATATATACTAAACTCGGCCAGCTTTGCAGGTTCGATTGAGCGCTTCACGCTCGACTGTTCGTGCTTGACACTCATAATGGGCCATCGAGTCAAAGTTTTCCATTCAACGCTGAATAAAATCGCCTGGTATCAGCTAATTACTACTTTGTATTGGTCTGCAGACCTCTCGGAAGGTGCTGTGGTCTTCTCGGAATGACAGTAGCCCGTAATAGGAACCGCTGTTCTACAGGGAAAATAAGCGAAGTCTACACTTCTACACCAGATCATAGTCAAAATAATCAACTAACGTAATCTGCACAATTTTACAGCATGGTGTAGTCACGAAAAAGAAAAGACCAATGAAAAGAGCATAGAGAAAAAGATTCATAGGTTACAAGAAATGAACATTTGGATTGTCCAAGCGTACTCACGCCTTTGAAATTAAATTTTCTTTCGCATGACATAACCAATTGTGCTTCCACAGTACAAAAGACCAAAACATAAAGGGAATCGCCAGAAAACCGTCCTTACGGTCGCAGTGCGTGACATCGAGCACGATAGATTAGAGTCCCAAGTAATGTCAGGTGGTTAAATTGGGTCACATGAAGTTAGACCCCTGTGGGGTAAGACCAGCACAGGTGGAATAAAAATTGTCCAGGTGAAATTAGAGACAAAACCAAATGATGTCATACCAGATTATATGACGTTAGAGATTTGGGACAAGACTTAAAAGTTTGTGCTCAATAAAGGTTGACAGTCTTTTGTGCCAAGCAGAAGGATTTATGAGGGTGTTGCGATAATAAGTGGAAATAGCCTGTCAAAAGCCAGAATAAAAGCAAATATTGTTACCTTGTACGAAAAGGGTAATTATCTGTTTTCGGGAAATAATTATTTTCACTTTTTCCCTTAAAACATGTATTCCACAGAAATTAGTTTTGATATAAATCCTTGGAAACAAACAGCAGTAGAATTATTCAATTTCTGAAATAATAAAATTTGTATATCATTCTACAACGAAGAGAAATATCCCCTTATTCTTTACTGCCTAGGGTGACAAACTTTACACTCCTCAGAATTTTTGTTCTTTCTAACACCAAACAATTTTCCTCAGCAAAGAGGAACATTTGGTCAACAAAGTTACTGGGATAAGCCAACGCGACCCTGGCCACCTTTATAAAAATTGCTCTGGCTGACGCCAGACGCTATTCACGTGAAGCCGAAACACTGCTGAAGGGATTGATTAATCCCCTATTCCGTGCTTAAAGGGTTTATCCTGAAACATACTCACAAATGCGACACAATGCCTGGGACGTTACGAAAGCTCCTTCTTCCCTCCTTCACCTTCACCTCCACCTCAACCCCGTTCCTCCTCCTCCTCCTCCTCCCTCTCCTCCTCCTCCTTTCCTCGCTATTCAGACACGCAATTACACATCCTTCTTCTCCACCCTCCTCCTCTAATTCCGTCTTTCCTTTCTCTCTCGCCTTCTTCACTTTCACTTCTTACTTCTTCCTCTCCTCCCAATCGATCAATTTCACCTTCCACCCTTCCTCTTCTTTATTTCTTCCTTTCTTTCCTGTTTTGTGTACTGATGACGCAATCGGAAGCTTGCTGGTCTCATATATTCCCAATTGCGGGTTTGAGACCCATAGTGGCTTACCTGCCCCTACAGTCCCCAAAGCGCATAAAGTAAAGGTGACGGCTTTGGTCGCAGTTTCACGCCTCCTGACGTATGCTCTTCACCACTTTTCCTTCTTTCCCCGTTTCCTGCTCCACATTTTTTCTTAGCTGCTTCCTCTCTCTCTCTCTCTCTCTCTCTCTCTCTCTCTCTCTCTCGCCTTCTTTATTCCTTCTTCCTTGGCCAGCAACATTCTTTTACGACCGGAGACTAATCTCCACTCAAAGAAGAATGCTGATCCTTCCTCTCCGTTGTCCTTCTTGAAACTCTCCATGACCACCTCTATGACTAACTTTGGGTTGATCCTATCCCCAAGGATAGAAAGGCTGTGCATTGGTAAGGAAAACAAAAATTTTCTCCCACCTTCCTTTTATCATTTCCTTTATTTAGATGTAAAATGGGGTAAGATGTTTTGGAAGGAAGTGAAAAGAGGGGAAAAGGTCAAGGATGCAGATGGACAGATGTTAATGGCAGTAAGGGCGGTGAGGGAAACTTCGCCAACCGTATAGTTAATGAATGGAATAAACTTCCTGCAGAGGCAGTGCAATGTAGTTTAGTTCGAAGCTTTAAGAATCATTTAGATAAACACCTAAGCAAGATGCTGTAATGATTATTATCTATTTTCTATTATTTGTTTATGTTTTGTTATCATTTGTCTGTTTGATTCTCATTTATTATTAGTTATATGTTAATTTAGTATTATTTACTATTTACCTGTTTTTTATTATTTAACTATACCTATGCATTTATTTATGTATTTTATTTTATATTGACATTATAGTTTTTATTTATTTATTTATTATTATTATTATTTTTTTTTTTTTCGCATCCGACCTAGATATGGACCGAAAGGTCTCCTGTCGGTATGCTCTGCCTTTGTAAGCCTTTGTAATTCTGAATGTGGAGGTTAGTTTGGGATCGAATGTGGCCGTGGGTAATAGTTGTGAAGAGCCTATGGCAGGATGCGCGTAGCAGTGGGAGATGCTAGGAAATTTACTGTAATGAAAGAAGAAAATAACGGAAGCAGAAAAAAAAACAATATACAAAGAGCAATGAAAGTGCTGAGAGCTAGTAAAGTGCTAGAGTAGGATGGACGTCATCTGGAGTGCCTGGCGGAAGGAAGAACGTTTATAGTGAATCGGCTAATGGGGTTCTTTAGTGTGTGCCTAACGGAGCGAAATGTGCCTGAGGACTGAAGAGGGCTTGTATAGTTACACTTTACATAAAATGTAAATGGGGACACGTATGAATGTCATAGTTTTAGAGAGATCAGTCTGTTCAGTGTAGTTGGAATGGTATATAAGAGGGAGTTAATTGAGAGGATTAGGAGGGAAAAAGAGGGAGCAATTTGGGAAGAACAGAATACCTTTAGGAAAAGTAGGGGCTGTTAGGTGGATATGGGAGAATTTTGAAAAGAAAACGTAAGGATGTCTCTTGGGCTTTTAAGGATTTAGGGAAGGATTGTGATGGGGTCGACTGGTGGACATTGAGAGATGTGTTGGAAATATATGGGATATGGTTAAAGTTGTAAAGAGCAGTCATTTTTTTCACACGAGTAGTAGAATTTATGTTAGGGCTGGAAATGGCAAATGCTTTGACATGAAAAGGTCTCTGCGCCAGATTTGTGTAATGTCCTTCCTCTATCTTCTCTTTCATAGATTCTTTCAATTTTTAGGACACCTTATTCGTCCCTCATATTCCCTCTGTTCCTTCCTTCCTTCCTTCTTTCCTTCCATTAGTCACCTTCCCTTTTTAACTTCCTTACCCTCTACCTTTATCTCTTTTCACTTCTACCATCTACTCATTCACTTTCTTTTGATCTATTTTGTCTTCCCTTGCTTTCTCATAGTTTTTTTTAAACATGGTGACAAATCTTATAGAGCTTCTGGAATAGCGCGAGAGATTTGATGAAGCTGACGAATAGGACTACGGACTGAATTTGGTCTAGATCGACTGGGCATCCTTTCATGACAGAGGTCGCTCCTTTCGCCATATCAATTCATCTGTCCTCAACCAAAACAAAATTTATGGAACATAACACTGCGTTGAGAGGGTTAACCCTGCTGCTGCCCTTGCCACTGATAGAGGAGCTCTGACCTACGTCTAAGAAAGGTAAAGAGAGAGAGAGAGAGAGAGAGAGAGAGAGAGAGAGAGAGAGAGAGAGAGAGAGAGAGAGAGAGAGAGAGAGAGAGAGAAGAGAGAGAGAGAAGAGAGAGAGAGAAGAGAGAGAGAGAAGAGAGAGAGAGAGAGAGAGAGAGAGAGAGAGAGAGAGAGAGAGAGAGAGAGAGAGAGAGAGAGAGAGAGAGAGAGGAGAGACAGGAGAGACAGGAGAGACAGAGGAGAGAGAGAGAGGAGAGAGAGAGGAGAGAGAGAGGAGAGAGAGAGGAGAGAGAGGAGAGAGAGAGGAGAGAGAGAGGAGAGAGAGAGAAGAGACAGAGATAGGAGAAAGAGACAGAGATAGGAGAGAGAGACAGAGAGAGACAGAGAGAGACAGAGAGAGACAGAGAGAGGAGAGAGAGACAGAGAGAGGAGAGAGAGACAGAGAGAGGAGAGAGAGACAGAGAGAGGAGAGAGAGACAGAGAGAGGAGAGACAGAGGAGGGAGGAGGGAGGAGGGAGGAGGGAGGAGGAAGGAGGGAGGAGGGAGAAGGAGTGAGAAAGAAGGAAATATATCTAGTTCTTGTTCCATTTTCAAGATTTAGGGGGAAGGAGGGGAAGGAGTGAGTGAGAGGGAGAGATATCTAGGTCGTGCTCCATCTACAAGGTTTAAGGTCCCGTTTAAACCCTCCTATTATCCGCACCCCTTGTTCCCTGCCCAACTTTCATAACTGTGCTCGAGGATAAGAACACGTGGGCTACCGATTTCGCATACCAATTACAGTTGTAATACATATCTAATGCGAACTTACATAAATAAATGCTTTTATTAGAGCTTCCTAGATGGGCGCCGAAATATCAGGAGCAGAATGAGAAATGGCGAGACGAGAAGGACGAGCAGTAAAAGAGATGAGGAATGCAGAGGAGGAGGAGGAGAAGGAAGAAGAGGATGAGGAGGAGGCAAAGGAGGAGGAGAGGAGGAGAGGAGGCGAAGGAGGAGAGGGGGCGAAGGAGGAGGAGAGGAGGTGAAGGAGGAGGAGAGGAAGAGAGGAGACGAAGGAGGAGGAGAGGAGGAGAGGAGGCGAAGGAGGAGAGGAGAGAGGGGGGCGAAGAAGAAAAGGAGGAGAGGGGGCGAAGAAGGATGAAGGGGACGAGGTGGAGCGCGACGAAGAAGAGGAGGATATGAATGGACTGAAGTTGGAGGAAGGAAAGGAAAGGAGAAGAGGAAATGGAGCGGGTGGAGGAGAAAAGGGGGGAAGGTGGAGGAGGCGGAGGAGGAGGAGGAGGAGGAGGAGGAGGAGGAGAGGTGGCGGAAAGGGAGGAAGTGGAATAGGGGAGGGGTAGGAAAAGGAGGAGGAAGAGGAGGGGGAGGAGGAGGAAGGGGGAGGAGGAGGAAGGGGGAGGAGGAGGGAGAAGGTAGAGGGGTGGCACAAAGGGAGAAGGTTGAAGAGGAAGAAAAGAATGAGGAAGAGGAGAAGGAGGAAGAGAGGAGGGAAGGAATTTAGGAAAAGCAGGAGAAGTAAATAAGAAAAGGAGGATTGGGAGGAGGAAGAGGAATAGAAAAAGAAGAGGAGGTAGGAGGGAGGAATGGAAACAAGGGGAGGAGGAGAAAAGGAGGAGGACGGAGGAGGGAGGACGGCAAGAAAGGAGAGTATGAGGGGAAGAAGGGGGAGGATGGGAAGAGGAAAAGGAAGAGGAGGGAAGAAAGAAAAGGAGGCAGAGGAAGAGGAATAGGACTAGTAGTAGGAGGAGGAGGGGGAGGAAAGAGGAGGAGGAGAAGGAGGGGGAGGGGAGGAGGAGGGGGAGGAGGAAAAGGAGGAGAGGGAGAGAAAAAAGAGGTAGAGGAGAAAGGGGAGGACAAGGAAGAGGTGGGAGGAGGCAGATGAAGAGGAGAAGGAAAAGGAGAAGGAGGAGGAGAAGGAAGAGGTGGAGAACGTAAAGGATGAGGAGTAGGAGAAGGAAGAGGGAAAGGGGAAGGAAGCTGGGGAGGAAAGAGGAGAAGGAGGAGAAGTAGGAGGAGGAAGTGGAGGAGGCGGAGGAGGAAGAGGGAAAGGGGAAGGAAGAGGTGGAGGAGGCAGAGGATGAGGAGTAATAGGAGGAGGAGGAAGAGGGAAAGGGGAAGGAAGAGCACTTGGAAAAAAGGATGGAGAAGAGGAGGAATCGCTATCACAAATCTCAACCCTTTAAATGAACTCCAACCGTCTCAGCAATTCTTGACCGTCTTAACTCATTCGGCTGAATAAAATTGTATGGTGGTAGCCAGTGCAAATATTTTGGAATTCAAAGGTTAGACTTACAACCGAGATTTTTATCTATTCCAGTTTCCAATACTTCATCGAATTACTACCAGTCTATTAAATGAATCTTGACTGTTACAATAATTCTCGACCAATTCGATCAATACCAACAGTCACCATGATTCTCAAGTTTTAGTAGTTTTCATGTCGGCTTAGCGAATCTCGATTGTTGTAAAAGAGAAACGATGTGTGGCTTATTTGCTACAATTTTTCATCACAGTCGTTTCAAAGTTTAGAAGACGCAACGTATTTCTATATATCTAGGCTTTGAAAAAGTTTTTATATCATTCTACATGATATATTATTAACTGAATTATTTTTGTACGAAATAAAAGGTAGGTTGTTAAATTGGATTAATAAACGGTCGGACTGGTACACGACAGGTTGTTCTCAATGGCAAAACTTCTATCTGAAATGAACAAGTTGCGCTGCCCAAGTTTCCGTTCTTGGGTCATCTACTTCATGGTATATATTAGTCATGTAGGGTATTGGCTACTCAAGATTCATGCAGTGACTTCAGTGAAAACTAATCTGAACTAAAAAGAAGAATGTCACTTTCCTTTGCAATGCCCTTCTTGAATATATTTTTAACACTTCTTTTGTGGTACACTGTCCTCATCAATAAAATGCATATGGATAAAAAATTTCGAGTGCTGTTCTTTAATGTGTCCAGGTTTGCTGATAACACAACATATACACACACACACACACACATGAGTGAAGATCTGGAGTCTCAAAGGAAATATATTAAATTTGAAAGTTGGCAGGAACAACTTCACTAACCGTGTAGTTGATGAATGGAATAAACTTCCTGCAGAGGCAATGCAACACAGTTCAGTTCGAAGCTTTAAGATTCGTTTAGGTAAACACCTAAGCAAGATGCTGTAATGACTGCCATTTATTTTATAATATTTTTTATTTGTTTGTTATTGTTATTCTTTATTATTATTTGATTATCATTTATTATTTATTTCTATTTATCATTATTTACTATCTGTTTGTTTATTATTTAACTTTATCTATTTTATTCTTATTCTTATTTATCATTAAAAAAATCGCATCCGACCTATTTATGGACCAAAAGGTCTCCTGTCAGCATGCTCTTCCTTTGTAATCCTTGCATAACGGTATCATCTATACACAGTCATTTTCCACTCATCTCTATAGCCTGCCTTCTCCGTTCCTTGCAAAATGTTCCCTTCACCCCATCCATCCATCTCATCCTCGGTCGTCCCCTCAAGTTCACTCACTCCATCTCTACCTTCCACCTCTTTTACTAAGTTTTCTTCACTCATTATTTCCATGTGTCCAAATATCCCAACAATCTTTTATTAGCCCTATTTGCCATCTCGTTTTCTACTCCCACTCCCCTCCTCACCTCCTTGTGTCTCACTATATCCAACCTAGTATCCCCTACCACACTTCTTAGACATTTCATCTCAAACACATTCAAACTTCTCTCTGTTTCTCTTAAATTCCAAGTCTCTGCCCCATACAATGCCGTCGATACAATCACCTTTTCATACAATCTCCTCTTTGCATCCATTCCCAGTTACCCATTTCTCATAACACTTTTTAATCCCCCAAGGCATTTACTTGCTTCTCTCAATCTACAAATTACCTCCACCTCCATTCCTCCCTTTCCTGCCACATGCGACCCCAAATACCAAAAGCTATCCACTTCCTCCAGCCTCCCTCCTTTTAGACTTCCAACTCACTGCCACCCTCTACCCTTGTACATCTTACCACCTTACTTTTACCCACATTCACCGTCAACTTTCTCCTATCGCATACCTTTCCAAACTCTATATCTACCTACCTTAATACCTCCTCTGACTCTGCCACAAGCGGAGTGTCGTCAACAAACAACAACTGTCTCACTTCCCCTTTTTCTCATTTTTTAAACAATCTCGAGTCCCCTTACCTCACGCAACACCCCATCCATGTACACATTGAACAGCCATGGCGACATAACACAGCCCTGACGCAGCCCCACCTTTACCTCAGACCACTCGCTCTCTCCATTTCCCATTTTAATACAG